>NC_084796.1:89618212-89933627 GCF_963169125.1 Humulus lupulus | reverse complement strand
GTTTTGTTTGGTAAAGAGGATTATAATCTATGGAATTCTCAATGTTTGGTCATTTTGATGAGGTGGTTATGTTTTTGTTTTGGTTTAATTTTTATAGATTTCTTGAAGGTCATATGTGAGTTCTAGTGATTGTTTTATGTCACATGAAGAGTATATGGTTTGTTATTAAGACCCATAAGAATGTTTGGGAGATTGTGCATTTGATGAGAATTATGTGAAGATTGTGATTTTACGTTTATGTTGCTATGATCATTTTGACAAATGGTTTATGTAAAGACATGCAAGGGTGATGATAGATACATGCTAGGTTGCATGTGAATGTAAATGAGGATTTTGGTATTTTATGTTTATGTTCAAGAGGGTTTCGATCTAGGGGAGATTATTAATGCATGTTGGTCAATTTATTTTATGTCACATACACTCATTAGAAATATGCTAGGTTATTTGGTTAATTGAGAATTTGTCTTTAAGTCTTTTATAAATGTTAATTTGATGATACATGAACGTTATGGTTTGAGTATTTTTTTTAAAAAAAAAAGCATGATTCACTACAACATTTTATACTTTATATTCCATTGAAAAATGACATTTTTTAAGAAGTGTTATTGATAAATATCTAAAACGGCGTATTGGACTGATTTTACATCATTAAACTAATATTGTACATTGGGCTTTCAATGGAATGTTGAGTATTAGGGCCCGAATAAAACATATACTGCACATGTTGGACTCATTTTACATCATTTCTTTCTCTCTCTTCAATCACTCTTTCAGTTTCTCCCAAACCCTCGATCTCTGTCTTCAATTTCTCTTAATCTCCCCTGTGATCTGATACATACAATAAATTCTTGATGAGAAGCTTTGGCACAAGCAACCTAGCCCGACGTTCTTTCTCCTCCAGTCAACTCTCTCACGAAGTCTCTCCTATAGAAGTGAGTCCTGAATCTTTTCCAACTTTTGATTTGGTTCTGTTTATGTCTTCTATTGATTGAATGTTATAGTTTTTAGATTTCTCCAAAATTAATATTTTAGTATATTTAATTCAGGATTGAATGTTAGTTTTTTGAACTTTCCAGTATTGGCAACAATCTTTCATTATACACAAGCATAACAATATATATAGTTTGAGAATCATAGAAATGGTAAATTTTGAGAATCATGTTGCTCTATAACTTATACATCTCTATGTCTGTTTGTTGTTTTTGTTTCGAAATGCATAATGGTCTCTGCATCTCTTTCCCTTGATATTGTTGTGAGATCATTTGTTCTGTAGTTCATCGTAACCAACCGTGTCTCTCTTGGTGAAGGTGAGTGTTCATTGGATATTAATCTTATTCTTAGTCTCCATTGGATTTATTTTACTTGAGATTAAATTTCTTTCATAAAAATCCATACACAAATAAATTTTATCAATCTCTGATTTAGAAAATCTCCTAGAGTTTAATAAATTTAGTAGTTTATATCTTTCTTAGTTTCTAGTTTCTTTCTTCTAAACAGTTGTGAGAAGATTCATTTGGTTTCACCTCACCTATTTTGCTCAATATTTTACATTTCTATTGCACTCAAGGTGTTTGAAAAAATTACTTATTGAATGACACAAGGATAACATATTTTTCTTTGTTTCGGTTGACAAAAAAATAGAGCATAAAAAAAACAGAGCACAGAGTCATCCACTGTTGTGCATAAGATGGAAAGTGGTGAGCAAGTCACTTAGAAAATGACTTCAATGGAAAAGAAGAGGAAAATCCCAAACGAGTTCCCTAATCCAAGGTATAATTTTTATGATATATTATTTTCTTTCTACATTTGGGTTCTCCACAATTTATTAGCTGTATATCATTTAATTCATGTTATAATATAATATGGGCTACGTATTGTTCTGTTATATGATCACCATGCAACAGGAAAAAGGCATAAAAGTTGTGCTTACTCTGTATGTCACAAGTCTTATAGGTAGGGTAAGATCTATTATTGTTGTATTAGCAGTAATAATTATGATGATGATGATGATGATGATGGTTACCTGTATCTTCTTGGTAGGATTCTGATACATTTTAGTTTGTAACATTAATTGTGTTCAGTACTGTGAGAATAAAGAAGCATTCTATTTTGTTGACTAATTATTATATTAGAATAAAATTGTAATAATCTGGCTACTACAAAAATTCTACTATAGATTGGCATTGTTAAGTTATTGGATAATTATAATCGAGTGGTGTAATGGACTTTGGATATGTTCCCAGCATAATGGACTTTGACTAACCTTTTGTCTTGCAGTATGAAAAGGATGACTAAGTGTAATAAGTTTTAATACTCCATTCATTAAAAGTACATTTTATATTTATGTATATAATATATCATATTAGATCAAGTTGCATTGTGGAATTCATGATATATTTTATTTACTCTTATTAGACTCTAGTAGTTATTATTGGATTTTGATTTTTTATTATTTTTGCTATAACTTGTTTAGATAATATTTGAGACCATCTGACTGCTTGGTCCCTTCAAAACTGGTTATCCTGTTGCCCTGAAACTTGAGTTGCTTGCTTCTTATCTTCAGATTTTATTGCATATTATATATGGTGAATAAAATTAGAGTTAGTATGATATTGGTTTTATTTATGTTGGATTTTGAAGGTGAATGTTGGATTTTGGGCCCATGAGATGCCTTTCATTTTCACACATTCTCTCTTGGCCCTAGAATCGCTCTCTTCCTCCTTGATGTCTCTCTTTGCTAGGGCTCTTTGTAGTTCTAATGGCAGTTTTATTGACAGGAATGTCCAAAGCTTTCTCAAATATTCCGCCACTCTTTCAAACCTTTACGGTATTGCCTATGTGAACTCTTTCTCTCTCTCCCTTTTTTCGATTTTGTTTGGGTAATTTGTTTTGTATTGTTCATTTCAGTGGTAGAGGGGTTTGATTCAATGGCTCTCACTTCATGACCATCATGGGTACCTACAAAGCTATTCTTATGCTATTCTCCGTTGATGCCGCATTAGAATTTTAAGGTCTATGCTACTTTATTCACTCCAATCGTGCTAAGGATTTCGTGGATGACCAAGTGTATCTGATCGACTCCTGAGGATGACCACTAGAGTGACTCCAATACTATAATGGACGATATCGATGTCACTAAAGTCATAGGAGATGAAGTGCAAAAACGAATGCCATCCATGACTATTGGTGTTATTGGTTCGTTGGTCGTGAAACAGGGAAGTTTTTTTAAATTTGAGCAAAAAGTCTTGGCTACAATTTTATCATGATGACTTTGATTCTCTAAACTCTATGTTTTGAAAGTTATTCACTTCTTATGTGAAACATGTATTTGGACCGAGTTAAATAATATGATGGTATTGACATTTTTGTAAATCTAACATTTTTTTTATTATATTGTTATCAAGGTACCAAAAATAAATTTTATTAAAATATAATATAAATAAAAAAATATTTAAACAAAAATAAGAACTATAACAAAAAGTTATTATTAATATAATATAACATGCCAAAAATGTTATAAAAGAATCTATAATAACATTTTTTATGACACTTAAATAGTATCATGAAATAAGCATAATGTTTGACTCTTGAAAAAATATTTATAAGCTTGATAATTAGATATTGTATGTATTTTATAACAAAGAAAAATTGTTATGGAATAGTTAATTATAACACTATTGGAAACACTTGAAAATTATTATAAAAATGTCCAGACTTTTAATAACATGGGCTATGTTAGCATTTGGTAAAATGTTATAAAATGTTTTTGATAGAACTTTTTCAGAGTTATGCATAATGTTTTTTGTTGTAGTGATTTAAAGATGAATTTCATGTTAATTATGCTTGCTGATTTTTATTTTTTTTTTGGTAATTTGTAAATATGATGGTGAAACAATGTTTGATATGCTCAAGTAATGCCTTAAGATGGTGTATGAGTTTATGTTAACAAAAAAGCATTTTTATTTCACATATAAATGGTGTTTTTATCAAATTAACACATCCAGATTTTTGTGTATATTTTATGAAGAAAAAAGGGTTTTAATCCAAGTTTGTGATTTTGAATGAATTAATTGTTGCTGGAATTTTTTTATTAAAAATAAGAAAGGTCTTTTAAATGAGATAAATAATGTTAGTGTATCAAATAAATTATAACCTAACTTGTGTATATGTAAATGTGATATTTTTAAAATGTAAATATGAATTTTCACATTATTATTAAGGTGTAGTTATTTTTTTTATTTAAATGAGAAAATATTTCGGTTTAAATTCTCTTATGATTTTTAGACAAAATAAATTGTTGCTAAAACTTTGTGTTGTTAAGCTAAAATAATTGTTTTGTTTAAAATTTAAGAGTCTTCGACCTAAATAATATATAGATACATTTGAGATTTTTGATAGAGTAGGGAAAGTGGCATACCGTTTAGCACTGCCCTTAGCACTAGCTGAAATGCATAATGTTTTTCACATCTCGATGTTGCGTATGTACATGTCAGATCCCTCACGCATTTTGAGTTATGAGCCATTGCAGCTAAAGCAGGACGTAAGTTACGATAATCAAGCTGAGCCTGATATCAAAAAGGGAATCAAGGAACTGAGATCCAAAACGATTCCATTAGTTAAGAACCTATGGGAGAATAGCACAGAACTAGAAGCAAAATGGGAGTTAGAGGAAAACATGAGATAAAGATACCCTGAGTTATTTGGTATGAAAGAATTTCGGGACGAAATTCCTTTTTAGGAAGGTATATTGTAGCGCACCAAATTTTTTTTAGATATATTAGTTTTATGCTTTGTTTTATTAATAATTGTTAAGTGTTAGAAATTATTTTAATTGTTTGGTAGGAATTGTGTGAATTTAATGGTTAGTAGTTTTATTTGTTTATAAATTAAATTAATAAGAAAATGAGTCTTGGTTCAATGCACCAAGGTGCATTGTAGGTAGTGATGCACCTTAGCACTTGGGTGTGTGCATGTGCATGGTTGCATGGTGAGCATGGAATAGAGTTCCTACACTTGATTTACTTTTATTTTATTTAATTAAAGAAATTAAAAATACAATAAAAAAGAGGAAAAGGGAGTTGGGTGTGTGAGGTAGAGTGGGAAGGGGATATTTTCTTTTCCTATTTTGTTTGGAAATTAAGTGAATTAAATTGGTGATAATAGTTAAAATGGGAAGAAGAGTTGTCATCCTTTTTATGTATTCATTATTTCCTCTATTTAAGAATATCAAATTAAAACAAAGTTAATGAAAAAAATAGAAAAGAGGAAACTTACATATTTCCCATTAGGCTAGTTTTTCTCTAGGGTTAGATAAAAAGGGAAGAAAAAAACAAAAGAGTCATTTTTGCTCTTTGTGCTGCTAGCTAGGAGAAGAAAGAGAGAGAGAGGGGCTGCATGAGTGGTAAGAGAGAGAGAGAGAGAGAGAGAGAGAGAGAGAGCGTGAGGGCTATGGAGAGAAGGAGAAAGAGAAGAAGGTAATTCTAACTAGGTTTGTGTTCTTGTTCTTCTTTGTGATTTAATTCTCTACCCCTTTTTCTTTTTCAATTTTTCTTGATGTAAAGACTTTTGTTTCTTGGTTGTTGTTGTTTCTTCTCTTTGTGTGGCTCCGAAAAAAAACCTAGGATTCTCAAGGTTATTGTGCTGTTGTATTCTTGAATACAATCAATGAAGATAATAGAAATTTTCCGCAATTTCTTGTTGTTTGGGTGATTGTAATCTTTTGGGTCTTGTTTGGGGTTTTGTTTCATTATAATATATGGAAATCTCAATGTTTGGTCATTTGGATGAGGTGGTTATGTTTTGAATTTTGATGAATTTTTCTAGATTTCTTGAAGGTCATATGCGAGTTGTAGTGGTTGTTTTATGCCATATGAAGAGTATATGGTTTGTTATTACGACCCATGAGAATGTTTAGGAGATTGTGTGTTTGATGAGATTTATGTGAAGATTGTGATTTTATGTTTATTGTGCTATGATCATTTTGAAACAAATGGTTTATGTAAATGTGTGGATGCCCAAAATTCCATGTTTGTAAACGGTCCAAAGAACATGCTAAGGTCCCCTAAACGCCTAATTACGCGTTTGTGCCACAAGGCCCTTGGGCCACCATCTTCTCGCAAGGAGGCAAGTGATGCTATTCTCAGCGTGCCTAGCACCCATGCACCCCGCGAGGACACGGATCGCGCACCAGGCAGCGCCAGTGTCATGCGCATCAACCCCTTGCGAGACCCCTCTGGCGACACCACCTAGATCCGTGCGCGACACGCCTCGCGACAAGCCTTGCGCCCCTGTCTGCATCCGTGCGCATAGGGCCTCGCGATACGCCTCGCAACTCCGCTTGCATCCGCGCCTCTAGGACCTCGCGACTCACCTTGCACCACAGGAGCTTCACCACTAAGGGCCTCGCGAGGGAGGCCTCGTGCCACGGAGCTTCGCCACTAAGGGCCTCGCGAGGGAGGCCTCGCGCCAAGGGAGTCGCGCCTCCAAGGGCCTCGCGAGGGGGCATCTCACCTCGCACACCCAGGCATCTAGTGAGGCCACGTCGTCTCGAGCCCCCAAGACCATCTCGCACACCTCTCACCTATGTCTGTGGGTGGCCTTGAGGTGCTTCGGGCATCTCGCGCCAAGGACCCGAGAGCCCCACCTCGCGCCACGACCCTTACATGCGTCAAGTGTCCCACTCCCTATACCTCGATGTGGTATCTCTTACGAAGACCTATGGAGACCCCAATGCTGAGAAGCCCCAGTACGATTCGAAAGGATCGTACTAGTACGATATTGTACGGGGTACGACCTTCAGGTCCCCGTATGCCTAGTACAAATACTCATGCTAGACAAGTAGTGGGAGTACTAGGAGAGGAGACACGACCTGTATGCTTCTCACCAGAAGTCATAGCCAACACCACCACCACCACCACTACGCCTGGTGCCTCACCTCTGACACTCGTACTAAATGAGTAGTGGAGGCATCCCCACAGAATCTGACCATGTACGCGAACCAACACCACTAACCCTGAGACCACTCACCTAACAGTGTACTTGCATACTATCTGGTCCTCTGGACCACATTGTATCAGGGGCCATTAGAGCCCACTATGAAAGGATCTCCACTTCCAGTTGGAAGGGGGTCAGAAAAAACACTGTAGCACTACACCATAAGGAATACAATTTCAGTTCACCATTTTTCTTCTGCAAGTGTTCTTTGAGTTTCCAATTAGATCTTTAAAGTTTTTCTTTTAATAATCTCTACATTTCTATTTTTCTAACTTAACTTGGTTGACGAGTTCTCATCGTCAAAAGTGTGGCACAGTCTGTGGGCAGGATAGATTGCAAGTCACTGTTCTTTCGTCGATTCCGATAAGAAAAACTGCCGCGACGTTCGAAACGGTTGAGAGAGCCGTGCGAGGTGGAAGTCCACCTTGACGGAGATCAGCTAAAAGCCTCCATGAGGGATCCTTCTCCACCTGCAAACATGGAGGCCCCAAGGGCGCCTAAGTTGCCCAAAGATGAAAGGGAGGCCTCGTCCCCGGCAGTCCCACCTGAGGAGGATCGCTAAAGGTCGGCGGCTGCCCCCGCAAGGGGCGCCGATGAGTTCTTGCCTCCAAGGCCGCCGTAGGTGCCAAACCCCGGTCGGCAGGATCCAGTCCCATCGAAGCACCGGGCAGACAAGAACCCTCGGGTCCACTTCGTGAGCTCGAGTTCTAAGTCTCAATTCTACGAAGATGAGATACGAGAACTTCACCGTAAGAATCAGAGGCTAGAAACCACCCTGGAGAACATGCAAGAGGTACTAAATGGCCTGTTGCGAGGGAGATCACACGTGACACTCCCTAAGCGGAAAGAGAGAGGTCAGGCGAGGGTAGAAACCACCGTCCCAGTAGATGATGGACGGACTCGACTCTCCCCTAGTAACACCCCCCGGACAAAGCAGCATGAATGCCCCAGACCACCGAAGCAGCCCTAGGGGCCAGGGACAAAGACCAATGTTGACCCTCGTAACGATGTTGAGGTCACCTCAGATCTACGGGAAGAACTCAACAATAAGAGGGCGGGTAAAAGGACCACACCCTCTGCGGCGCCCCGGGGAGGCGAAGGAAGGGGAATCCTAACCCATCCACGCTAAGAGATTCCTTGAATAAGAGGAGGCAAGACCTGGACACAGAAATGAGAAGCCTATGGAGCAAAATCGTCACCGCCTCTGGAGGTCAAGCCTTTGAGGATGAGTTTGAACATGAGTTGCCCTTCATCAAGGAGATCCAAGCCATCCAGCTCCCACCCAACTTTAAGGAGCCCCATATGACCCCCTACGAAGGAAGCACAGATCCAAAATACCATATGGACGGATGTAACGATCTGATGAAAGTGAGGGGATTAGTAGCGGAGCCAGATGTCACTGCTTTGCTGTCACATTGAAAGGACCTACGTACAAATGGTTCAAAAGACTTAGACTGGGGTCCATGAGATCTTGGCAACAGTTTTCTGAAGAAGGGGGTCTATGAGGGAACAAGAGATCATCGACCCCGGAAGCATCAACGCTCTGATGAGCGCATACAGGGCCCCTACACCTTTTATACTGACCTCACCCATGCGAGAGAGCATATTTTCGTTGCGAACAAAAACCAGGTCCCTTTCTAAAGGCCCCAGCTAATGAAAAATGACCAGTCTAAAAGAGACCCCAGCAAGTATTTCCAGTATCACAAAGATATTGGCCAAACCACCGCGAAATGCAACCATTCGAAGGGGACATTTGGGCAGATATGTGCGCAAGGAGAGCCAGAGGCCAGAAGAAGGAGCGTCCCTACCGCAAGCATGAGAGGTGGCCCCAGAAGTACAGGGAGAGGTCAGGACCATCTTTGGAGGACCAAGATTCAGAGGCGATACAAGGAAGGGATGAGACAAATATGCCAAGGAGACCAGACAAAGTCCACCACCGTGCGTCTTAAGTTTGGAGCAATGCCCCCCGAAGAGTTTCCAGGGCGAGAATGACTCGATAACCTTCACTAAAGATGACGCAGGGGACCTAAAACCTTGCAATACCTCCCTTTACGGGTTCACAGGGGACTCGATACAACCCCTAGGTGCAATTGAATTAGCCCTTACCATGGGGGAACAACCCAGGCAAACCACAATAATGGCAAACTTTGTCGTGGTGGATTGCGCCTCTTCCTTCAATGCAGTATTAGGGAGACCCTCTCTAAGAAAATTGAAGGCGATAACTTCTGTGTATCACCTAGCTATGAAATACCCGACCCCTGGGGGAGTAGCATGCATGAAAGGGGAGCATAAGGAAGCAAGGGAATGCTATAACATGTCCCTCCGCACGGCCACAAAACCATCGGTGTTGATGGCAATGGTTGTGTATGAAGGCGCGACCCACACGAGTTGGACCCACGAGTTACGGAACACCTCAAGAAATGCTACCAGTGAGGCTTCTGCACCCGGTGCAAAGAGGACCTATGTTTAGTTTGTTCCTTGTTATGTTAGCTTAGTGAGTAAGAATCAAAGAGGCTACCTAGGTAACCTCCCAATTAGATGTAACCCTTTTTTATATATACCGTTGTAAACAACATGCTATGAATGAAACTTTTCTCAACTTCACATGTTATTTTTCTTCTCTATTCGAGCATCAGCCAAAGTGCCTGCCGAAATAAATTTCACCAAAAACTTGGGGGGTAGGACAGGAGGCAAAAGCATACAGCACGCAAGAGGATCCTTAAAAGGTGCCTCTATCAGGAGGATCCTAAAAAGGACTCCTCGCATCAAGAGGATCCTAAAAAGTAGGAACCCAAAAGGACCCCTTATATTAGGGCCTTAAACGAGTTCCTTAAAGGGACTCCTCGTATCCTAAAAAGAGATCCTAAAAAGGACCCTCTATCAGGAGGAACCTAAAAAGGACTCCTCGCATTAGGAGGATCCTAAAAAGGAGGAACCCAAAAGGACCCCTTATATCAGGGCCTTAAACGACTTCCTCAAAGGGACTCCTCGTATCCAAAAAAGAGCTCCTAAAGAGGAGGATCCTAAAAAGGACCCTCTATCAGGAGGATCCTAAAAAGGGCTCCTAAAAAGGAGGACCCTAAAAAGGACCCTCTATCAGGAGGATCCTAAAAAGGGCTCCTAAAAAGGAGGATCCTTAAAAGGACCCCTTGTATCAGGGCATGGTGAACCCTAACAAAGAGGGATGAGACCTTGCAAGGCATCTCCTGAAGTTCACAAGGATTAGCTACCCTTATGAACATCAAGGAGGCAAAAAGGTCCTATAAAAAAAAACAACAACAACAACGAGCTCCCAAATAAGGGCAAATACTCTCTCAAAGGGAGAAGCCCCAAAAAGAGCACCCGCTGATAAGCCTAGAGCGGCCACCAAGCCGTCTAGCCAAAAAGGGTCCTAAAAGAGGCCCTTGCAAAAATAGTACTATGAATAATGACGAGAAGGACGCTTCTCACAAGAAATAATAAGCGCGCGCAAAAATATATAAAAGGATAGCTAGAACCCAAGGGGACAATATATCATTATAAAAATAATCAAGAGGTACCAAAAAAGGACCCATTGAACCCTTTCACATGGGCTCCAAAGGACCTCTAGCCTGATAAATAAAAGAGGGGAACCTACCAAACCCCATCATATGGGCTCAAAAAGACCTCAAACATAGAGGAATAATAGATGAATAACCGCATATGTATATATTAAAAGAAAGTCTTGGTAACATGACAAGATTTAAAAAAAAATTATTATTACAAGCACAACAAGGCTCGAGGCAGCATACATTCACAGCGGACCAACTGGCAAAATTATGAAGTGACGATCTCAAGACCTCCTGCTACGGGCATTCCATCCAACCGCCCGGGCAACGACGTGCTCGCCAAAGGAGGAGAAATCGAAGTTTGGATCCTGCCTCCATACACAGTAAAGGGTGCGCTCTATGGACCTGTACTCAATAGCTACCCTATCCGCCTCTAAGGAAGCGACCCTCTCCTGCGACACAGTTGCAGCAGCCTTGGAACCCTCAAGTTCGCCCTCTAAGGTAGCGACCCTCTCTTGCGACGCAGCCGTGGTAGCCCTGGCACCTTGGAGTTCGGCCTCTAGGCTGGTGACCCTTTCCTGCAACATCGTGGCCTTGCCAATCGCCCTCTTCTTCTTTTTTGATGAGGCAGAAATTTTTGCCAAGGCCTTTTCCAGCATAGACCTGGTTTCAGCAAGCTCCCTCTCGAGCTCCTGGACCCGAGTTGCAAGACTATCTCTCTCGGCATTCGATGTGGAAAGGTTGTGAGCCGAGTCGGCAAACCGCTGTGCCACGGTATAGGCCTGCACAAAAAAAATGACAACAACAGTGATAAGTAACAAAATAATAATAATAATAATAATAATAAGGCCAACACAAGATGCATGAACTCACCCAAGCAGTAGTGCGCGTAAGAGTCTCCCCAAGATCCGACATGGCAAAACTCCCAAGACCACTCCAATCAGCTTCCGGGAGGTCTGAGGCGATCTGGACATACCGCCGCCCGTAAGAGGCCGCCATGCGACTCACCCAGGGTGCCCCTTCCGAGCCAAGGGTACCTGGCTTGGTAAGGACAGACGACCCGCTCGCCGAAATAGGAGGGGGCGCATGAAGATCGGAAAAATGAGCCCCGGGTAGATCAGGAGGGGGTGCAAGATGATCGGGAAAGTAAGCCCCCAATGGAGCGGGGTCAAGGGGAGCCTAAGGAAAAGCGTCAAAGTCCGCGGGGTCAGGGCAAACAAAATGCCCCGGCATGGCCTGTTGACCTTGGGATTGGGAAGCCATGTCAGGATCGAAAGGGACAAAGGGAGGACATCCCCCAGGGGACGAAGATAGCTGGTAAGGTTGCTCGTGTCCAAGGGAGACTCCCTCCGGCACGCCCTCGGCCTCACCTTCATCCGAACGAGGCTCCGCCGAGGCAGCCTGCGTCTTCTTTGACCTAGGAATAGTCCACAGCAACCTAGGATCTGAAATCGGGGACAGCTTGTGAAGGTTAAGATTCTCCACAGTGAATAGGTATGTAGACTTTTTCACGGCAGGGTCAGCGTTGATAAGATCGTTCACGGCGTTCGCCTCCGACCCAACAACTACAGGTATGGCGAACTGCTCTGTACGATCCACACCATTGTTGACACAAACTTAAGTTATAAAACAATAAGTTTCAACCAAAAAAAAAGAGAAGAAAAAGTGGCTCGAGGTACTTACTGGGAGTAGAATGGAAGTGCTCACGAACAGAAAGAGGGCCTTTCACAAAGAAAAAGTCCTTCTTCCAGGACCCCGGGTTGGACACTGCGCCCTCTATCAAAGGGACTTCATTATTGGCTTTTTGCAGGTAATAAAATCCCTTGGATTTGGGAGAGGGCATGAGATTGTACAGGAAGTGCACCTCTAGGGTCGTAGGAGCACGTTTGGCAAGTTCCGCAAACGCGATAAAGAGGCAGCTCAAGGTCACCCAACTGTTGGGTGCCAGCTGAAGTGGAGCGAGGTCAAAATAATTAAGGACCGCAACGAAGAATGGGTGTAATGGGATGGTACCACCCACCTTCAGGATATGCTCGATAAGGGCCACGAAGCCAGGACTAGGGCAGTCAGCCCGGCACTTGTTCGAAGGGGAGTATAATGCATACTCCAGAGCAACACGGTAGTGATCTACAATTCCCATCAATTTATTTTCAGACACGTGGGACACTAGGGTGGATTTCAATAGGGGGCATCGTCTTGGTCATTAATGGACACCTGTCGTCATCCTCTCTTCGGTATATCTGCAAAATCAAAAGAAAAAGGTGAGGAGGAGACAGAACACTTAATCCTCCATTTTCTATTCCTAGCAAGAGTCTTCCACCGGGGCACCGGCTGCGGAAGCGCTAAGCTAGGGAAGATCGAAAATAAGGGCTGAAGAGAAGCAGGAGCGGTCCCATGACAGTTATTAGGCAAGGTTGGGCTAGAAGGCTCAGGCAGAAGATGTCCCTCCATAAATTCCATCTCCCCCTGCAAATCTAAAAGGGTCACCCTAAGGCTCGCTACATGGTCACTAAGGTCAGGAGGGAAAGGTGCTCCGTCTCCTCTCAACACCGAGTCAATTTCGCTCTCTACCACCCAAATTTTACGCCTAAGTTCATCCATGTGCTCAGGATGACAAATACGGGCCTGCCTTAAGGTGTCATGGTCATGGTAAGGATTTCCCTCAGGGGACTCTGAGTCTGAAGACAAGTCCACAAACTCAACCCCCGGAGGAATGCCGAATGGACCTTCACTTGCCATGAGACCTCATCCCGAAAGCAAAAAGGGTTCACATATAAATGATAGGATTGGTACAAAACACAAAGGAATGGGCTCAAAACCTCCTGGCACAAACGCTCTAAATGACCCACTACGGGGTATGAATAAAGGGGCATGCAACAAGGTTAACTCACGACAAGCTCAGGCTAAAATATCCCATCCCAAGCAGTGCTAATTTGGACCCAATGAAAAGAAAAAGAAAGAGAATATACCTCAAGTAGGAAAAATGAGAGGCTGTCGTGGTGAAAAGGAGGTTGGGGGCCAAAAGTACCGTCACAGTCAAAAAAGAGCCAAATGGTCGAAAGTACGCGTCTGCAAAAATAAACAGAAAAGATGTGTTAGGCTCCAAATATATGAAGGGATATAGACATACCAAAAATTAGCTCAAATATATATATATATAAAAAAGGAGGAAACTATAGCAAAAGTGAAGTTGTGGGGGGTTGAACCCCTTACCTCTTGAAAGGAGCAAGGATTTAAATGCCACTAAGCTAAGGAGATGAAGTGTAAATAATAGGCCTAGCATGAAGACCTATTTATAAGAATCAAAGAAAAGAGTTTACCAGAGCACCTAAAGGTCCTCTCCTAGACTGGGGGGCAAGTGTGGATGCTCAAAATTCCATGTTTCTAAACGGTCCAAAGAACATGCTAAGGTCCCCTAAACGCCTAAATACGCGTTTGTGCCACAACGCCCTTGGGCCACCATCTACTCGCAAGGAGGCAAGTGATGCTATTCTCAGCGTGCCTAGCACCCATGCACCCCACGAGGACACAGATTGCACACTAGGCAGTGCCAGTGTCACGCGCATCAGCCCCTCACGAGACCCCTCTCGCGACACCACCTGGCTCCGCGTGCGACACGCCTTGCGATGCACCTCGCGCCCCCATCTGGATCCGTGCGCGCAGGGCCTAGTGACGCGCCTCGCGCGCCCACCTGCATCCGCTCGCGCAGGGCCTCGCGACGCGCCTCGCGACTCCGCTTGCATCCGTGCCTCCAGGACCTCGCGACACGCCTCATGCCATACGAGCTTCGCCACTATGGGCCTCATGAGGGAGGCCTTGCGCCACGGGAGATTCGCCACTAAGGGCCTCGCGCCACGGGAGCCGCTCCTCCAAGGTCCTCGCGAGGGGGCATCTCGCCTCACACACCCAAGCATTTGATGAGGCCACGTCGTCTCGAGCCCCTAGGACCGTCTCGCACACCTATCACCTATGTCCGTGGGTGGCCTTGAGGTGCTTCGGGCGTCTCGCTCCAAGGACCCGAGAGCCCCACCTCGCGCCACGACCCTTACATGCGTCAAGTGTCCCACACCCCATACCTCGATGTGGTATCTCTTATGAAGACATATGGAGACCCCAATGCTTAGAAGCCCCAGTACGAGTTAAAAGGATCGTACTAGTATGATATTGTACGGGGTACGACCTTTAGGACCCCGTATGCCCGGTACAAATACTCATGCCAGAAAAGTAGCGGGAGTACTAGGAGAGGGGACACGGCCTGTATGCTTCTCACCAGATGTCAGAGCCGACACCAGCACCAACACCACTATGCCTGGTGCCTCACCTCTGACACTCGTACTAAATGAGTAGTGGAGGCATCCCCACAGAATCTGACCATGTATGGGAACCAGCACCACTACCCCTGAGACCACTCACCTGACAGTGTACTTGCGTACTATCTGGTCCCCTGGACCACATTGTATCAGGGGCCATTAGAGCCCACTATAAAAGGAACTCCACTTCCACTTGGAAGGGGGTCGGAAAAAACATTGTAGCACTACACCATAAGGAATACAATTTCAGTTCACCATTTTTCTTCTGCAAGTGTTCTTTGAGTTTCCAATTAGATCTTTAAAGTTTTTCTTTTGATAATCTCTACATTTCTATTTTTCTAACTTAACTTGGTTAACGAGTTCTCACCGTCAACAAAAGACATGCAAGGGTGATGATAGATACATGCTAGGTTGCATGTGAATGTAAATGAGGATTTTGGTATTTTATGTTTATGTTCAAGAGGGTTTCGGCCTAGGGTAGATTATTGATGCATGTTGGTCAATTTATTTTATCACATACACTCATTAGAAATATGCTAGGTTTTTTGGTTAATTGGGAATTCGTCTTCAGTCTTTTATAAATGTTAATTTGATGATACATGAAGGTTATGGTTTTAGCATTTAAAAAAAAAAAACATGATTTAAAGATGAATTTCATGTTAATTCTGCTTGCTGATTTTTTTTGTAATTGTTGAATATGATAGTGACACAATGTTTGATATGCTCAAGTAATGCCTTAAGATGGTGTATGAGTTTATGTTAACAAAAATGCATTTTTATTTCACATATAAATGGTATTTTTATTAAATTAACATATGCATATATTTGTGTATATTTTATAAAGAAAATATTGATTTTAATCCAAGTTTGTGATTTTGGATGAATTAATAGTTGCTGGAATTTTTGATTAAAAATAAGCAAGGTCTTTTAAATGAGATAAATAATGTTAGTGCATCAAATAAATTATATCATATGTTATGTATATGTGAAAGTGATATTTCTAAAATGTAAATATGAATTTTCACATTATTATTTAGGTACAACCTTTTTTTATTTAATTGAGAAAATATTTTGGTTTAAATTCACTTATGATTTTTAGACAAAATAAATAGTTGCTGAAAGTTTGTGTTAGTAAGCTAAAATAATTGTTTTGTATAAAATTTAAGAGTCTTACACCTAAATAATTCAAGTCTTAAATAATATAAGTGAAAATACATTTTTTAAATTATATTTTTTTAAATTTAAACATATAAAATTTTTATTGATTTAGAAAGGTTATTTTTTAAAGGAAAAAAGAAATTTATTAAATATTTTTAAGTGGCTACAAATTTTGTTATTTTCTATGCTATTTAAAATAATAAATGAATTTATTATTTATGAGAAATTAGGAAAGGACTAAATGAATTATTTTTATAAAATAAATATAATGTATTAAATTGCTTAATAAAACATTGGGATTTAAAGAAACAAATAATTGTAATTTCATTATGTTGCTGAATTTTATTTGAAAAAGCAAGAAATGAGCATGTAAGAATTATCATTTTAAAACGCTACATTTTAACAACGCTCCCACGTCTGCAGGTCGTATGCAAATGTATTTTTACATTCCAATATATGTCTATTGTTCAAACATATGGTTTTTACTTTGTAACTATGAAGGGTTAATAGGTAGAATTAGCATTATTTTTTTTTTATGATTTTATGTGAAAATGTGTATGTTTGGAATTATTGGGATACTTGTACCACATATGCACGACCCTGCACACTTGGGGTATATGTGGTTGGCATGGGTTTTGTTATGTAATATTCAAGGAGACAGTGCTTGATTATTATTATAGGCTCGGTGTGAAGTTTTCTCAATTTTTCTTTGATCAAACCTTAGGTAAGGAAGTTAGATAGGATTTCTATGTTATGCTATGAATGGTAAGATTTGTATGCTATGAAGAAAACGATGTGGTATGTATGATGATAGACCATGTAATATGAATAATGAAGTTCTACTTTGAAATGTTATGATGAGTATGACGCAATATATGTTTCCTTTGTTTTGATGTTAAATGGATTACATGTGTTTGTATGATGTATGAAAACCAAATGGTTGCTAGCGTGCTGAACGCGACACAACAAAGGAGTTACTAAGGATATGACGTAACTCATAGGGCAGACGCGCCGAGATTATTCAGGGACAGGAGATCCTGTTTACTCCATAGAGGAGGTCTTTCCATTTTTACGCTTTTTACTGGTTACCTCAAGATGTGACATGGACAATAGTGGTGCCATGATCACAAAGAATATGACTATGATGTATGATTATGATTTATGGTTATGATTATGAAGGTGATGTGATATGATTATGATATGGTTATTGTATGATATGTTAAGAGTTTTACGATATGAATAAGTTCTTCTCTATTTCATTTAATATCCTTGTATTTGTTTGTACTTCATTACTGGGCTTTTAGCTCACCCCCGTACTTTCCCCCTTTCAGGTAGTAAATAGGGTTTCTTTCTGGCAAGCGTTATGATTTGGGGAGTTTCAATGTTTGGGTGTGTGTGGCGTGGAGGTATCCCATGAACGAATAAACGATCAACATAAGCGCCGAGTTTTAATGAATTATGTTATGGACTTTAGTTTTAAATTACCGGTGGGACTTAAATTTTTATTTTCTTTAAACGTTGCATATGAACACTTTATTTTTATTTTAAACTATTGGGTCCAACTTGCATGTTTTATCAAGGCCCCACTGAATTTCATGTGTTATATTGTATTTTCTAAGTAGTTATGAGATAAGAGACGTTTTTACAAAGTAATAGATTAGGGCACTTTACAACACCCAATATTAAGCATAAATTCTGAAACTCCCTTTTAAATCTAATGGTTTATGGAACAAGAATGAAAGAATGCTAATAGACACATGCTAGGGCTTAAGTTTGGTTTTGCCTATGTTATGATAATGTTGTCTTTTAAATATTCTTGTGGAAATGCAAAAGAAATATGAGATTTTGATCTTGAGGGTTTTAGCATAGGGTCATATTTGATGTGTTGATTTTTGTGTTGATTAAATTTCATGCTAAAAGTAATAGAGTGGTGTATAGGTGTAAGAGAATGTTTGGGTAAATTGTTAAATGGATAAAAGCATTTTATTAGCATTGTTTAAACATGATTTCGTGATTTTATGCTTGCTGTTTTTTTTTTATATATATTTTGTGATGGTAATAGTAAAATAATGTTTTGAAATTCACATAGGACTATTCAAAGTGGTATTTGATTTTATGAAAACAAAAAAGACATATTTTTTCACATGTTAATGATGTTTCTATCAAATTAAATGCATGCAGATTTTTGTATATTTTTATGAAAGAAAATATAGTTTTCATTCAAGTATGTGATTTTAATTAAATAAAATAGTTGCTAGAATTTTTTGTTAATAGTGAGAAAGGTCTTTTATATGAAATAAGTAAAATAAGTGCATCAAATAAATTGAACCTTAAGCTATGTATATGATGAATATGATATTTTTAAAATGTAAATATGTATTTTCACACTATTATATATGTGTAGTTTTAAAAAAAAATGTGAAAAGATTATGGTTTAAATTAATTTGTGATTTTTAAACAAATTATTAGTTCCTGAAACTTTGGGTTATTAAAAGAAAATATCTTTTAAATCATGATAAGTTGTTTATACACTCCAATAAAATAAGTCTTAAATGATATATATATATATATATGAAAATGTAATTTTTTTCCACACTTTATTTATAAATATTCACATTTATAAACATGAAATTTTTTGACAGATTAGTAAAATTATTTTTCTAAAAGAAAACAATAAACTTATTTAGTTATTCTAAATATCTATAATTTTGTCACAACCTTTTTAAATACTATTTAATAATAAATGGAATTATTATCTTATGAAAAATTAGAAAAGGCTAATTGGATTTATCTTATAAAGTAAAAATGTTGTATTAAAGTTTGTATAATAATTTTGGTGACTAACAAAACAATTAAATGGTACATAAAGTATGTTGTTCAATTTTCTTTGAAGAGGCAAGAAATAAGTATGTAGAAATTATCGTTTTAAAACATTAAATTTTAAGAACGCACCCACGTATTCATGTTGCATGAAAATGCATTTTTACGTTCAAATATACGACTATTGTTCAAATACATGACTTTTACTTTGTAACCATGAAGGATTAATAGGTAGAATTAGCATTATTCGTTTATGATTTTATGTGAAATTATTGTATGTTTTCAATTGTTGTCCAACTAGTGCCACATGTGCATGACCCATGCACACATGGGGGATGTGTGTTGGGCATGAGTATTCTTACGTGATTCTAAGAGACGAACGTTTGGTTATGGTTATAGGCTCGTTGTGACATTTTTGCATTTTACTTTGCTCGAAAATGAGGCAAGGAAGTTAGATGGAATTTTATATGTTTATACTATGGAATGGAAAGACTTGTATGTTACAAGAAATAATGTGCTATGGAAATGATGATGCTATGATTTGATGATAAACCAAGTGATATGGAAAAGTAGAATTCTATCTTGATATGTTATGACAAGTATGATGCAACATGTATTTTCATGGTTTTCATTTGAACTGGATTACACGTGTTTATATGATGAATGAAAAGAAAAGGTTGATAATGTGTTGAACGCAACACAACAAAGGAGTTTCTAAGGATATGACGTAACTCAAAGTACGAATGCGCCGAGGTTAGTCAAGGACTTAAGATCCTGTTTACCTCATAGAGGGGGTTTTACCAGCCCATGCTGTACTGGTTACCTCAAGATGTGACATGGAAGACAAAGGTCCCATGATCAGAAATAGTATGTTTATGATGTATGAATGTGATGTATGACTATGAATTTATTCATGAATATGAAATATGAGTATGATGATGTTATGTACTACCCTTTTTATTCTATATGTTCTTCTTGTATCATTGATATTGTTGTACTTCCTTACTGGGCTTTTAGCTCACCCCCTTACTTTCCCCATTTTAGGTAAACAATAGGACTTCTCTTTGGCACGTACTGTGATGTGGGGAGTTCCAACGTCAGAGTATATATGGCATGGGGTGTTCTATGAATGAATAAATGATCAATATGAACGTCGAGATTTAAAAGAATTTATGTTATGGAGTTTATTTACAATTACATTAGTGGAACTTAAACTCTTTATTTTTATTTCTAAATATTGCATAAGGACACATCATTTATTTTCAACTATTGGGCCCAAACTTGCATGTTTTATCAAGGCCCCACTGAGTTTTTCTTTTAAGTAGTATTTTTCTATTGTCTATGAGATAAGTGACTTTTTTACAAAGTGATAGAATAGGGCGTTTTATAGTGTTTTAATTGATTGAATTTTTGCATCTTATTTACTTTCCAAATAATTGGTATTTTTCAAATAGAAATATTATTTTATTTCATTTCTTTGAGTTAAAATGTCTGAAAACCACTACAATGTAGTGATTGAACTTAATGATGAAAATATAGTATTTTAGAGACATGACATATATATATTATTGCTAAGAGAATAGTTGATGGACGTTGTTATAACACTACCAATTCCAAAATCACCAATAGAAGATTCAGTGAATGATCAGTTTAAGTACGCCAAGTGGTTAAGAATAAGTCTTATGGAAAAGTATTATTTGCTTCAATCAGTAAATATAGAGACAAAAAATATTCTACCAAGCCTTAAGTCTACATATGGTATATGGGAGGCCATCCATGCTACATACGAAAAAATATATGATAAATGGTTTTATGAGAATGAAATCCTATCGGCCAAGCGTGAAATAATAGTTGAAATCATGAAGAATAAGAAAGGTAAAAATGATTTATCCATTCTTATAACTATGTGTAAAAAGATATGTCATCTTGAATTTTACACTCAGGGTCCAATAACAATGTTTATTCTTCTATGTAGATAATTGAATCTTAAGATTCAGAGAAGGTTGCTGATGATGTTCATGAAGTCAAAGAGAGAGAAAGCAACTAGTTCAAGAAAGTGTTGAAGAAAGTAATTTTACTTTAAAGTTCATTAGTTTCATTAAAAGAAAACTTTATTGTTGTTTGAACAATGTTTTAGTTCGTTTCTTTTAGTATTTTGAATTTAATTGCATATATTGACTTTGGAATATTTTAATTATAATTTGATTATTCTTAATTTTTCTTTAGACATGCAGATGAATATTCAGACTTTAATACTTTCATTTATTTAACAAACGCTAAATAACTCATAATTATTTAAAGTAGCAAAATTGCAAGGAAACAAAAGATAATAAGTTTCAAATGAGGATGTGTAGTGCACCAAATTTTTTATTTTTTTTAGATTATTTAAATTTTGTGATTTATTTTATTTAAATGTTAAGTGTGATGAATTGTTTTATTTAAGGGTTGTTATTTTATTTAGTTGATTATTTGTTTTATTTGATTTTTTATTATTTTATTTAATTGTTAGAATTGTTTGGTTAATTTATTTAATAAGTGAATAATTGTGTAACATGTTTATTTTACTATTAGTGTTACATTTTAAATAAGTGTGACAATTGAGGTAATTATGTGAGCTATGGTTGAGTGCACTAAGGTGCATGGAAGATAGTGATGCACTCTAGTGTTTTAGTGTGTGCTAGTACATGGTGATAAGGTGCACATGTGTGGATTTTCTACACATTTTATAATTGCCTTTTATTTGATATTTTTGTGTAGTTTTATTTAATTGATAGGAAAATAAATATAATGGAAGGAAAAGGGCATGTAGGTGGCGTGAAGGATATTAGGGGATTTGTTTGATTTTTTTCCATTTTTCTTTTGGGAGAATGAGATTTAATTGGATGAGGATAGACCATTTGGGAAACTATCATTTGACTCCTATCCTTTATAATAAAAGAAAAATAAAAAGGAATTAAGAGAAAATAAGAAGAGAATAGGAAAGTTACCTTTTTCTTTTATTGGGTCATTATGGGAAAATTAGGATAAAGAGGGAATGGGAAAAATGGAAGAGCATTATGCTCTTGGGCTGCCGAAATATAGAGAGAAGAGAGAGAGAGAGAGGGCGTGACCTAGAGAGAGAAGGAGGAGAAGAAAGAAAGGAAGAAGAAGAAGAAAAAGGGGTCCAAGCTAGGGTAAGGTTTTTGGTTATTTTTCCTTATGATTAATCTAGTATTATTATTGGGTTGTTTCTAACCTTGTTCATCTTCTTCTTCATCTTGATCATTCAAAATATACAACCCCTAGGGTTTGAGCAAGGAGGATTATTGGACTCTTGGTTGGAATTGATTCTTGATTTTCTATCAAGAAGAGGTATTGAAATCCTTTCTAAATTTTGTGAAGGTTTTGATGAATAGATTATTAGAGGGATTATGGTTAAAAGGGGATTCATGTTTTGGGTAGAAAAAAAAATGGGTACTTTGTGTTCTTGTTACCTTGTTGATGATGAGTTGTTTGATCTTGCATGAAGGGTATTATGGTTTAATGTATAAAAGGGTTTTGGTGTTGATCTTTCTATGTATAATGATTAGTGATAATTTATGAATGCATATAGGGAGATTTCGGCCTAGGCATACCTAAGGATGTTCTTGATATTTTTGTTTGATGTTGTATGATTTTCAATATATTAGATCCATGTTTTAGGACCTATGTAATATGGGTAAGATGATAATTGGCAATCTTGATATTTGGATCCATGAAATTTTTAATAGGATGCATGTTATACTGTGAATGAATAAATTATAAGATGCATGAAAATAATGATAGAAACATGTTAGGTCTAATATAAAGGCATATATGAATAATGGTGTTTATGTAATAATGTATGTTGTTATTATTGTTTTGTTGGATTTCATGTATAAATTCATTGGAATAGAATAAGGTTTTATAAGGTTGCATATGAATATGTGTTAGTGATATTCTTAGAATTATTTGTATAATAAGAGCATGATAGGATTTGTGAGTTATTGTGTTTATTGGACATGTATGATTTTATGTAATTTTTGGGATAAAAGATGAGTTTCATGAGGAATTAAGCTTGCTGATTTTTTTGTAAATAATTGGGTAAAAGTTTGATAAAAAGATGATTTGCATGCATAAGTAATGTTCTTGATGTTATGTTAATTTTATGAAATTAAAAAGGGGATTTTAAGTCTCATTAAAATGATATTTTACTCAAATAATTACCTACAGAATTTTTATTGATTTTTGAGAAAATATGAGCTTTTAAATTGAATATGGTGATTTTTAATGATAAAAATAGTTGCTGGAATTTTTGTAAGAAAATATGAAGTGAATTTCACTAAAATGAATTTGATGAGTTTTTGGAATAAATTATTTTTCCTAAGTTATGGTAATATTGAAAAATGGTATTTTTAATGGTATGAATGCATATTTTGATAAGTTATGATTTTTCCTTTGTTTTGATTGAGAAAAAAATATTTAGATTCTTTTTATTTGTGATTTTTGGAGAAAATAAATGGTGGCTGAAAGTTTGTTTTAAAAAGGTTAAAAATTGTTATTTAATTGTCACATATGAATTTTGTTACATAAAACTAAGTCTTAAATAATTAAAATAAAAATATATTTTTCCACACTTAAAAATATATTTTTCACATCATTTATGTAACACAATGATAAAATTTATTTTTCTAAAGAAACATATTAAAATAGGTATTTTAATTAAATCCAAGCTTTTTGGTTAATTCTTTGTAATTTGAGATTAATAAATGAAAATGTCACATATTTTACTTTTGAGCTAAAATAAAATAATTTTATAAAAATAAAATAATGTTTTGAGAAATTTAATCAACTTAGAAATTTTAAGAAAAATAAAGCATGTAATATGTCTATTGAATTTAAAATAGTAAAAGTAAGAAATGTAGAATTATCGTTTTTGAAAACGTCTCTATTACGCAATGTTCCCACGTATGCATGTTACATGCAACTCCACTTTTACGTCCAAAATTATGTTTAATATTCAACTATGTGGTTTTCATAAAACGATCATGCTAGTAAAATGGGTAAAACGAGCATTATTCTTTTATGGCGATAATTGCATGTTTTGTGTAACTGTTATCATGAGTGCATGGCCCATGCACACATGAGTTTTATGGAAGGGCAAAATAGTAATTTTATGAACCTAAGAAATGTTATTTTGATTATGATATAGGTTCGTTGAAAGATTGTGAAATTCTTAGCTTGGACCTGAGGTAAGGAAGGTAGATAGATTCTATGATTTTATGCTATGAATGGTAAGATTGTTGTATGAATGAATTGTTATGAATTATGAATGCCATAACGTGATGATATGTTGAATGTGATATGTGTATGGATGTTAGATACATCAAACCAGTTACGATGTCAGATACATCAAACAGATTACGATGTTAGATACATTAAACAGATTACGATGTCAGATACATCGAACGAGTTACTAAGGACATTGAGATGTAACTCCTAGGGCGGACGCGCCGAGGTTATTCAAGGACCAGTGATCTCCTGTTTACCTCATAGGGTGACATGGACAACTAGCGATCCATGCTCATCATGTATGCTGTATGTTTGTGATATGATGATATGTCACGATTATGTTATGATATGATAATATGTTACGATTATGTTATGATATGATGATATGTTACGATTATGTTATGATATACCATGATGTTTTAGATGAACGTTAGTGTTTGTTTTTGTTGTATCCTTACTTGCTTATTTGTTTGTACTTCCTTACTGGGCTTTTAGCTCACCCCCTTACTCTCCTTCCAGGTAGCAAATAGGATTTCTTTATGGCACGCGTGGTGACGTGAGGAGTTCTTTCATCATGGGGTGTATGGCGTGGGGTAATCCTATGGACGGAAAAATGATCAACGTAGAAAGCCATTTAAATTATGTTTTGTTTTAAGAGACTTTTCTAAATTATCAGTGGGACTCAGTTATTTAATTTTTGGTTTCTTTGAACTTTGCATAAAAACCTATGTTTTATTTTAAAACTTGTGGCGCCAACTTGCATGGTTTTAAACAAGTCCCCGTGAGACTTTGATAATGAATGTTATTCTTTTATAAACTATGTTATGCGAATGTTTTGTAAGTATTAGTCTAGGGCGTTCTTTACAGGATGACACATATCTTTCGCATCTTAGACTTGTTCATATAGGAATAGAAAGGATAAATTGGATAGCAAAAGATGAACCTTTGAGATAACTAAGAGTTGGAACTCTTCCGATTTGTGAATCTTGTCCAGAAGGCAAAATGACCAAACGTTCTTTCTCACCGAAAGACAATAGAGCTAAATAACCATTGGAGCTTGTACACAACAATGTTTGTGGTCTAATAAATGTAAAAGAGAGACGTGGTTATGAGTACTTCATCACTTTTATTGATGATTATTCGAGATATGGTAATACTTATCTAATGCTTAGGAAATATGAAAGCTTTGGTAAGTTTCAAGAATTCAAAGCTGAGGCTGAGAAGCAATTAGGTAAGACTCTTAAAACACTTTCAATTCGATCGAGGTGGTGAATATTTGGATATAGAATTCAATGATTTCATGCTGGAGCATGGTATTCTATCCCAACTCACAACACCTAGAACACCATAGAAAAATGGTGGGTTAGAAAGACGAAACAAGATCTTGTTGGACATGGTCAGGTCTATGTTAAGATACTCTTCACTTTCTCTCTCACTCTAGGGATATGCACTTCAAATGACGACTTACATTTTGAATATGGTCCCATCTAAAACCAAAAGCAAAACACCACTGAAACTGAGGATTGGAAACAAACCTAGTTTGCACCATTTCCACATTTTTGGCTAACCTGCTCATGTTCTTAGAACTAAATAAGGGAAGCATGATTCGAGGTCTGAAGTATGCATTTTTGTGGTCTATGCTCCAGAAACAAGAGGTGGTTACTTCTATAGTCCCAATGACCAAAAGGTGTTTGTTTCAACAAATGCGGCGTTCATTGGACATGATTATATGAATAACTATAAACCATGGAGAAAAGTAGTATTGGAGGAACTCACAGATGATAAGATTCCATCACCTTCATTGTCATCATTAAATGATAAATGACAAACCAAGGCAACCAGTATTCCTGAAAAGGAAACCCCAGTGCAACATCGTAGTCAGAGGATTGTGAGACAATTTGTTCGCTATGAACATGAGGCACATGTGCTTGTTTCTGATACAAACAAGGACGATCTATTATCCTTCAGAGAGGCTATGGATGATGCTAAAAAGGAGTAATGGCAAGAAGCCATGAAGCAAGAAATGGAATCTATGTATGCCAATTCTTTCTGAAACTTGTAGACCCACCTGAAGATGTCAGGTCCATTGGGTGAAAATTGATATACAAGATGAAAAGAGGTGTAGATGAGAAAGTAGAGACTTTCAAAGAAAGGCTAGTAGCCAAAGGCTACACTCAAAGAGAAGGTGTTGATTATGAAGAAACCCTTTCTCCTATGGCCATGTTGAAATCCATTTGCATCCTCTTATCCATAGTTGACACGTATGATTATGAGATATGGCAGATGGACGTCAAGACAACCTTCCTTAATGGCTATCTTGATGAAAGTATCTATATGGTACAACCAGAAGGGCTCATAAAGAATGGGGAAGTTCGAAAGGTGTGTAAGTTATTGAAATCCATTTATTGATTAGAGCAAGCATCTAGATCATGGAATATCACCTTCGATAAAACAATTAAAACATATGGCTTCCAACAAAATGTCGATGAAGCTAGTGTATATAAATATATCAAAGGAAAAGTGGTGGTTTTCCTAGTTTTTTATGCATATGACATTCTCCTCATTGGAAATGGTGTAGAGACACAGGCAAATGTAAAGAAGTGGTTAGCTGAAAAGTTCCAAATGAAAGATTTGGGCAAGGCAACCTATGTTCTGGGAATCGAAATCCTAAGGGATAGGAAGAACAAACTCTTGGAATTTTCTCAAGCTAATTATATAGATAATTCCGAGAAAGGTTCTCTATGGAGAATTCTAGGAAAGGTAAGTTACTAACAAGACATGGAAATACTCTTTCTAAAGACCGATGTCCAAAGACACCTCATGAGAAAGAGGACATGAGAAAGTATCCCTATGCTTCAGTAGTTGGGAGTCTTATATATGCTATGTAGTAGGGATTATGAGTCGTTATCAAACAAATCCAGGTTTGGAAATTCTTATCATAATAGATGATCATTTGTAGATTAGTTTAATCTTGAGTATTCATGAACTCATGTTTATGTTTATTGGATCTTTTGATTCACTCGTTAAAGTTTCTTAGTATAATAAGGCTAATAACTTTTGTTTTGGAGATTCAATATCATGACTGGCTGGGAACATGATTTATAATAGTGGAATTCATACTTTTCTAACGGAACGAATATTGGTTCTCTTAAGAGTTAATTCTGGAACAGACAGACATGTATAGATAGTAAAGTGGCATACCTTCTGGAAACTTGGTCCTCTTCCCTAGGGATCCTCCTTATGTTCATTTGTAGGTCTTTCATATATACTTTATCTACATACTCATCCATCAAAGTCTATGAGCACTCTGGCATTCATTCAATTTCATATATTAATATAATCAAATGAATAATTGGCTTTTACTTAAATAATTAATTTATTTATAAATTTAGTATAATGTAAGTAAAATTTTGATTATATATTATTTATTCGCTAGTGAATTAATGTTAGTTATGAATCAAGATGTAATTAGAAGGGTAAAACTATAATGATGACCAGCTCTAATTAATGAACAATTAAATGGAGGACAAAACTACTTTTATTGATTATATCGACGGACTACAAGAGAAAAGTTTTTAAATATAATTCTATAAATACTTAAGGTGCAATTGCATATTTATAGTGGAGTTATCATGGAATTAATAAATAAGATAATTAGATTAAAGAATTTATTTAATAATTTGGCTTATTGGAGCTTCGTATTATAGGTCTATGGTCCCCAGATCACCTCTGTCCAACACTATCAAGGATATGGATGTCAAAAGAAAGATTTGTTGAGAGAATGACTTAATTGCAAAGGAATTAATTTTCTAGGCCAAGGAAATAATTAGGGGCAATTGATTAATTACTATATAGTTCTTATTTTTGAAAAACTACATGTTTTGATTAATATAAAGAGAAAGATTAATAATGATCTTATTTATAATAAGATATTTATTTATTTAAAACTGATATTTTAATATAAAGTTAACTTTGAATTAACTAATATTTATTTTGAAATAAATATATTGGCTTAAATATTGATGAAACAAACGAATGAGAAAATTAGGGAGAGCCCTAATAGTGTGGGGCGATACACTCACTGCACAGTGAGTGTGGCGCAAAAACGAGAAATATCTATATGCCTGGGATTTGAATTTTGAATTTCAAATAATTATATATATATATTTATTCATTCTTTTTAAATATGATTTAAATTAAATAATTAAATGGGTTATAACTGATCCATTTTATTTTAATAAAATAAATATTAATTAATTAAGTTAATTATCTTTGTATAATTGAAAGATCGATACTTTCAGGAATAAGTTGTTTTAAGTGATGAAAAGTTTAGACTGCCAGAATCTCTCTTTGAAAAAGAAAGCGATAGTTTTTCTAAACTTGAAAAACTATTCAATACATCTTCTCTTAATCAAACCACTGTAGATATCATGTGTTGAGCACATCTAGAGAGTTCTAAATCAACAACTTGATTCTTACGTGCCCACACATGCCCTTGTGTATTTGAGGATTGGTTTGGAAGATCAAGGTGTAAGCTTTTAGAATATTGATAGGAAGATTGTTGATTTATACAAAAATATTTGCTGAT
This sequence comes from Humulus lupulus, assembly GCF_963169125.1. Classification (NCBI taxonomy): domain Eukaryota; kingdom Viridiplantae; phylum Streptophyta; class Magnoliopsida; order Rosales; family Cannabaceae; genus Humulus; species Humulus lupulus. The sequence goes on along the minus strand of NC_084796.1, from coordinate 89,904,942 downwards.
TATTGATAGGCTTCAAGAGGTAATCTCTAATTTATTTGTATGGTATTTAATATATCTATATATGTATGAACCTAGCTAGTATTAATATATTTTTTTAGGGACCCATTCCGCTAAGTAACTCTGATTTAAACTTTTAATACCAACATTTACTTATTTCAGTGGTGAAACTTGGAGAAAAATGTAGTCCTAACATGGAACTCCACGTTCCTACACTTTTGGTCAATGTAGCTTTTCTATCTACTCGATAAAGCAAGCATTCAAGCTCTATTCTTCTCAATAGCTTCGCTAGTCCTGTGATCTGCCTCAGGACAAAGGTTCTTCCTCTTATCCATTTCATTACAATGGATGGGTGATCTGCATTTCCAACCATACATCATTTCATACGGAGCCACTCCAATAGTTGCTTGATATTGATACTTACTCAATCAAGGGAAGATACTTATTCCAGGATCCCTGGAAATCCAATACACACGTTGGAAGCATATCCTCTAATACCTGAATCGTCATCTCAGACTGCCCATCTGTCTGAGGATGATAAGTAGTACCGAACTTCCGCTGTGTACCCATAACCTTGTGCATACCTCCCCATAACTTAGAAGTAAAAGTGGGGACTTGATCTGACACTATATACTACGGTGCACCATGGAGACGTACAATCTCCTTCACATACAACTTAGCATACTAAACCACAGTGAAATTTTTCATCACAGGCAAGAAGTGCGTTGACATGGTATATCGATCAACGATCATAATTAGTGAGTCATGTTGTCCCACAGTTATAGGCAGTCTAACCACAAAATCCACGGTTATATCCTCCCACTTCCATTACGGAATGCCCAATGGTTGTAGTAACCTTGCTGGCCTCTGGTCTTTAGTTTTCACTTCCTGATACTTAGGCACTTAGCGACATATTCAACTACATCTTTCTTCATCCCAAGCCACCAATTCAAGAATTTCAAATCCTGATACATCTTCATAGTTCCTAGACGTAATGAGTATGGAGTGGTATGAGACTCATCTTGAATTTCTTTCCTAATACCAGCATCACTCATAACACATATTCGATCCTTATACCTCAATGTATCTGTCTTAGAAATAGTAAAGTCCTTAGCCACTCCAGCTAAGACATCCTCTCAATGCTTCAATAATTGGGGATCATTCATTTGAGCTTCCTTTATCCTCTCAAGGAGTGCAGACTGCAGAGTAAAATTAGCCAACTAACGTACAACAAACTCTATCCCTTCTCTAGTTATATCCTCAGCCAACTTCCCTGATATCTTCTTCGAGCTAAAAATCTATCCCAGGCCTCTCCAACTTAAGGCATCCGCCCCCATGTTAGACTTCCCTTGATGGTAGAGGATTTCACAGTCATAATCTGTTACCAACTCCAACCAATGTCTTTGCCTCATATTCATATATTTCTGCATGCAGAAATACTTCAAACTTTTGTGATCAATGTATATCTCACATTTCTCTCCATATAAGTAGTGTCGCCACGCCTTCAATGTGAATACAACCATTGCCATTTCTAGATCATGAGTAGGATATGGTTAGTCACACTCCTTCAATTATCTTCATGCATAAGCGATCACCTTCCCAACTTGCATCAAAACAAAACCTAACCCCTGTCTTGAAGCATCGCAGTAAACTGCAAACTTTTCCTGGTCTAAAGGAAAACTGAGTACCGATGCAGTAATCAACCACTGTTTAAACTTATAAAAGTTGTACTCACACCTATCAGTCCACACATACTTCAAGTTCTTACGTGTCAGCTCGATCAAAGTCATTGCAATCCTCGAGAACCCTTCAACAAGACATCGATAGTACCATGCCATTCCAAGGAAACTTCTATTCTTTGAAGCACTCTTTGGCCTTGTCCAATCTCTCACCAACTTTTTCTTGGTCGGATCCACCATAATCTCGTCCTTACTAAAAATGTGACCATTAAACGTCACTTGAGGCAACCAGAACTCGCACTCCTTGAACTTGGCATACAACCTATGCTCCCTCGGTCTCTATAATACCAAACAAAGACTCCTCATGTTTTGCTTCTGATTGGGGGTAAATTAGAATATCATTAATAAACACAATCACGAACTTATCCAGATAATCTTTAAACACCCTTTTCATAAAGTCCATGAAAGTTGTCTAGGCATTGGTTAGTCCAAAGGACATAACAAAGAATTCATAATGCTCTTACGTCGTGTGAAAGACAGTCTTTGGAATATATTCCTCCTTGATTCTTGGCTGGTGATAACCAGGTCGAAAATCAATCTTCGAAAACGCTGTCTTGCCTTGCAATTGATCAAACAAGTCATCGATTCTTGGCAGTGGATACTTATTCTTGATGGTCAACTTATTCAATCCTTTTAGTCAATACACAACCTCGATGACCCATCCTTCTTAACAAACAACACTGGTGCACCCCTCGGTGAGAAACTAGGTCTGATAAACCCCAAGTCAAGTAACTCTTGCAATTGAACATTTAGTTCTTTCAACTATGCTAGTGTCGTTCTGTAAGGTTCCTTAGAAACTGATTCTATTCCTGGCACCAATTCAATAACAAATTAAATATGTGCGACGCGATGGTAATTCAGGTAGGTCTTCTGGGAACACATCCAGGAATTCACAGAATAATATAGTCTCCTTCAGTCCAACTGGTACAACCATAGTGGTATCAATCACACTAGCTAGGAATCCTATGAAACCTTCTTGTAACAAAGCTCTAGCCTTTAATACTAAGATCATGGAAATGCAAGGTCCATTCACAACACCCACAAACAAAAATGGGTCCTCTCCCTCAGGCTTAAAAGACACCGTCTTCCTTCTACAGTCTATGGTCACCCCATACTTGGCTAACCAATCCATACCTAGTATTATATCAAAATCCTCCATTTCCGACTCAATCAAATCTAAATACAATTATCTGCTATCCACCTACACTTGTAAGGATCTATTCCATCTCCTATAAACTACTAATTCCTTAGTAGGTAACAAAGTCCCAAACCCCACAACATACACATCACAGGGTCTACTAAGTCTGTCTATCACCTCACAAGATACAAATGAATGGGTAGTAGCATGATCAATCAACACTATACAGAGAGAGCCAGCGCTAGAAATTTGACATGTCACAAAAGAGAGACTAGCCTCAGCCTGCGTCTTAGTCAATGTGAACACTCTAGCCAGAACCAAGTTGTCGCCCTTCTTTGGTTCCACTTTCTTCAGATGTGGACAATCTTTTTGAAGATGACCCACCACTCCACCTAAGATAGCATGTCTTGGCATGACATTCTCCCAGATGTCATCTCCTGCACCGTGCACACTCTAGATAACTCCTCCAATTTTCATTTCTGCCCACACGACCACCCCGAGTACCCCGAAATCTCTTATCAGAACTAGGGGTACTGTTGGCAATTGGTTTACCATATGCGCAGTAGAAAGCACAGGGTGGTGGGCCTAGAGATATCAAAAAAAGAATATTTAAACAATATTTATATAAACGGATCCATTATATATTCAAAACATTCATGAAAGTGAAAGAAAAAGATGATGAGGATTTACCAGTTGTAGAATAATCAAGAATCCTCACTATCTTTTAGCACTTCCCACAAACATCCAAACCAAATCAGTCTTTTGAGTACTCAGATCAAGATCTTCCAATATGTATCTCAACACCTCAAGGTGTGTGTGGGCACGTAAAGTATTGGTGGAAGAATTTCTGATTCATAAGATGTACTTTACTCATGAGATAGTGGAATATTAGGACTTAGATAGTTTTCAAGGATAGATAAAAATAATACGATATATTTTTCACCCTGTGTAAAAGACTTAGAATTCTTTAGAATCTTGTAGAAACTAATTTCTATCAGATAGATTTATAAAAGAATTAATTAAATTCAAAATTCAAAATTCAAATTATAAACCATTTATTAAATAAATAAATAAAAGAAATATCGAAGACCCAGTCTTGGACCTAGTGACACGCTTGCATAGTGATTGGTGTGTAGCATATCCAAATTTTAAGGATACGTGTCTTAGCCACTTTAATTTAATTATTATTTAATAATCATTTATTTAAAAATATATAAAACTGATAACTTATCTTATCAAATTAATTAAAGAATAAATATCATTTCAAATTCAACTCCAATTTGAATTATTAGAAATATCTTTTCACATTATTTAAATAAATAAAATTAATTAATTATCTTAATTATTTAAATGCCATTTTAAAAAATTATATTAATTAATTGATTAATTTTGAAAATTAATATATGTTAGGAAAATATTGTTTTGCCTCAATGGAAATGATTATAATATTACAACTCTATGCAATAATATTACAAGTAAATATAGATTGATTAAATAAGGTTACAACTCTATAACTGAAAATACAAATAAACTAAAGAAAGAAAGAAGATGATGATGAAGAAGAGAATAGTGAGAATACAACTCTAAGCAAAAGATTACAAGTAAAATAAAGTGTTTAGACCAAATGAAAAGATTACAACTCTTAAACAAAATATACAAGTAAATAGAACAAGAGAATAAGAAGAAAAAACAATAGAATAAAAAGAAGAACAGAAACACAATCAAACTCTCACTTACACAACCTAAGTGAAGAGGATTGGGGATCACCAACTTGAACAAGGTTTAAAACCTTTGTCCAAAAGCTTATTTCCCCCTAACTCAAGCACTAAGGGATCTCTCTTAGATATTGGAAAAGCTTTATGGAATTATCAAGCCTCAAGGTGTTTCTAGCCAAGTGCTCTAGTGGATAGAAAAGTTGTGTCTTACAAGTGAGCTATAGGCTCCTATTTATAGAGTTTAGAGACACCCTTTGAATTTCAAATTCCACCAACCCCCATGGCGGTTACCAATGTTTAATTGGATTAATATGGAATTAAAAAAGTGATTTGGGAGTTATTTGGGTTTTTTGAGCCGTTCAACAAAGATTGAAAAAACTGAAAATTTGGTCAGTTTTGGCCTGTGGCCGCGGCCAGAGACATTAGTGGCCACGGCCACTGGTCTCTAACCCACAGGCCGCAGCCACTGACCAAATTCAGCACAAAAATTGTGCTATTTTTCCAAACTGTTCCAAACCCTCCCAAATGATTTTGTAACTCCCAAAACACATTATTGGGGTTAAAATCATATCTCTAACAGCCATATCACATATGGCTTTTATGAAATTCATCTCAATATTGTGTAACAACAATTTACACAATAAAGGGTAATATTTGGAGGTTACAAATTTGTAACACCAAATATGTGACATTATTTGGATATATCTCATATATCTAAATATTGTAACTCTCTATTATATGTTACAATATGTGACACACTTTGTCACATTTATTTAATCTAAAACATATATTATAATATAATATAATTTTACATTATATTATAAAATAATATAACATTCCCCCACAAGATTAAATAGTTATCTTATTGTAACGCTTATTTAATCAATCATTGTATTTTGCAATATAACATATCCCCCACTTGATTAAATAAGAATTCTCTCTTATAGGAGTCATTGCATTAGTGCATAAAGTAAAGTGTTTTTCAACTTGAACTTTACTATAGTGTAATTATCACAAAATTTGTCAAAAATTAGGTTGCACTAGGCATTGAACCATCTTTTCATTATGACAAATCGGTGATAACACACACACCTTTGCGATGTTCACTTGAGACCTCTATGTCTCGCTTTGCACCGTTAATGGCCATGTATACTTTCCATTCATGAACGTTCTTGAGAATACTTCCAATTCTCATGAGAGGCGGCACCACCCCTAGGTCCATATAGGTAGAATTCTTACAGTATTTTGTTACCAAAAATACTTGTCTTTACAAGACTGAACTCTATTAAAAAACCTTTCGGTTTTAACCCTCCACTTGGTAACACACAAGTATTCAATATCTCAGATGGGACTTGTTTTGAGTACAACTAATATTCACTTGATTGACTTGTTATTACCTATTGAACCTAACACTAGTTGAATAACTAGTGTTAAGATAGGTTACCATCAATCGTGAATCTATTTAGGGAGTTTAAGTCCCATCCCTCGAGATGATGCAGCCACTAAATCCCTCGTTAGTGGCTTAGTGAAAGGATCTGCCAGATTTTCACTAGTTCTCACATAGGATATTCAGATGACTCCTCTTTGAATCAATTCTCTTACATATCCATGTCTTAGACTAATGTGTCTAGACTTCCCATTATACACTCCATTGTATGCTCTAGCCAATGTCGCTTGGCTATCACAATGTATCGATATAGTAGATACATTATCTTTGATTAGGGGAATATCTATCAACAGATCCCTTAACCATTCGGCCTCTTTGCCGGTAGCAGCTAGAGCTATGAACTCTGCTTCCATAGTGGAATGAGATATACAAGTTGTTTCTTGGAACCCCGAAAAATTGCACCTCCACCAAGTGTAAATACCCAACTAGTTGTGGACAAGTTATCCCCAAGATTGGATATCCAACTTGCATATGTATATCCTTCTAAAATCGAAGGAAATTTGGAGTAGTGAAGGCTTAGTCCTTTGGTTTTCTTAAGATAACCTAGGAATCTTCCAATTGCCTTCTAGTGATCCACACTTGGATTACTTGTAAACCTACTAAGTTTACTTACCACAAATGCTATATCAGGTCTAGTACATTGGGCAGCGTACATTAGACTCCCTATAGCACTGGCGTACTCCAATCGAGCCACCGCTCTTCCTTCATTCTTATCAAGTTTTACTCTATGATCGAATGGAGTATTGGCATCTTTAACCTTGAGATTGTTAAATTTGTTCAATACTTTCTCAACATAGTGGGCTTACCCTAACGCGAAACCCCCACTATGTTTCTTTACTTTGATACCAAGTATGGTATCAACTTCTCCAAGATGTTTCATCATGAAGGTTGATGATAGAAACCTCTTCGTTTTTCTATCCCTTTCATGCTATTACTTAGAATAAGCATGTCATCCACATATATGCAAACAATGATCACATATCCCTTACAAGTTTTGGAATACAAACACTTGTCTCCATTCTTATGTCTAAACCCATTAGACATGATGGCTTCATCAAATTTCTCATGCCATTGCTTAGGAGCTTGTTTCAATCCATATAAGGATTTTACAAGTCTACAAACTTTATGTTCATATTTTGGTAGGACAAACCCTTCAGGTTGTTCCATATAGACCTCCTCATTGAGGTCACCATTAAGTAATGCCGTTTTGACATCCATTTGATGAACATACAAGTTGTGTATAGAAGCTAAAGCGAACAAAATTCTTATAGAAGTTGTTCTTGCTACAGGCGCATAGGTATCGAAATAATCGATACCCTCTTTTTGCCTAAACCCTTTAGCTACTAATCTAGCTTTAAAGGTTTGGATAGTGCCGTCAGTGTGGTATTTTCTCCTAAATACCCACTTACACCCGATTGGCTTAGACCCCGGTGGGAGGTCTACCAATTCCCAAGTGTTATTGGAAAGAATGGAATCCATCTCATCATTGATGGCTTCTTTCCAAAATGCACTATCTCTCGATTGCATAGCTTCTCTATAAGTCTTAGGATCATCTTCAACGAGAAGTACAATAGGAATTTTCCTAATGACTTGCTCTCTATTTCCTTCTACCATGTAGAATGAAATTCGTTGAGAATCTATCTCATCCACTAATAGACTTTTATGATTTTTAAGCCTTTGACTTCTTCAAGGTTCAAAGGGTTGCTTTACATCCTTTTGAGAATTCTCCTCTTGAAAATCAACTTTGGATGTAGACGCTTGAGAATTGTTCTCATATAACATATTCTCCTTTAGAGATGTTGAAGCTTGAGAATTGTTGTCACATAACATGTTCTCAAAGAATTAAACTTCTCTAGATTCAATCACAATATTAGACTCTAAGTCTAATAGCCTATAAGCTTTACTATTGTTGGCATAACCAACAAAAGCACACTTTATGGCTCTTGAACCTAACTTTGTTCTATTAGGTTCGGTTTTCTTGCAATATGCAAGACACCCCCACACTTTGAAGTGCCCAATGTTGGGTTTTCTTCCATTCCATAACTCATATGGAGATATCTCATTTTTCTTTATCGGTATTCGATTAAGAATGTGACAAGCGGTTAAAAGCGCTTCACCCCATAAGTTGAAGTTCAACTTAGAAAACACCAACATAGAATTTATCATCTCTAGATAATTCCTATTTTTCCTTTCGGCAACACCATTGTGTTGTGGTGTATAAGGTGCAGTGCACTCATGAATTATACCATTTTCTTCACAAAATGTATTGAATTCATTAGAGAAGTACTCTCCTCCTCTATCACTTCTTAGCACCTTAATCTTTTTATTTAGTTTATTTTCAACTTCTAATTTATACAATTTAAAAGCATCAAAAGTCTCATCTTTATGCTTTAAAAGAAACACATAGGTATATCTACTAAAATCATCTATAAAAGTAAGAAAATACATTTTACCACCTCTAGTTAAAACACCATTTAATTCACAAAGATCACTATGGATTAAATCTAGTAAATTAGATGATCTTTCTACACTAGGAAATGGTTTCTTAATCATTTTCGCCTTAACACATGTTTCACATTTACCATAGTTTTTAATATTGCATGCAATCATACCACATATAACTACTCTTTTCATCTTTGAAAAACCTATATGCGATACTCTAAGATGCCACAAAAATAAAGAATCATACTCAATAATATAGGCGGAATTAGCATTTTTATTGATAACATTGAAAGTTACATCATTGGTGCACAATTTAACCATTCCCTCACAAGAGTATCCTTTTCCCAAGAATACATTTGATTTGGTAAGTATAAGTTTACCGGACTCAAAAACGGCTTTAATGCCGAGCTTGCCAAGAAATCACCACTTACCAAGTTTCTACTCATTTCGGGAACAAAAAGTACATTCACTAATGTGACTTTCTTGCCGGAGGTGAAGTAGACATCAATAGTACCTTTGCCAAGTACCTTGGATTTGCCCTCATTGCCCATTTGTATCTCATGGTTGCCCTTTGACTCTTCAAAGGTCTTGAACAATGATTTGTCATAGGTGACATGGATGGTGGCACATGTGTCATACCACCACCCTTTCACCTTGCCTTGGACCACATTCACCTCACTAAGGGTAGCAACTATGTTTTCCTCTTGAGTTGCGTTCACCTTAGGTCCTTGTTGGTATTTTCTATGTCTACACTCTCTAGCATAGTGACCCTTTTTCCCACACACGAAGCAAGGACCTTTCTCGCCCTTAAACTTATTTGGGTTGGTTTTTGGACCCAAAGGTTTCTCATTACCCTTTTTCCCTTTGTTTTTGGGATGTTTTGGTTGTGACACTGCATTTGCTTTAGAAGTCTCTCCATTAGAGCCCTCCACAAGTTTATCTCTACATATCGATTCCTCTTCGATTCGAATATGTTTTTGGATTTCCTCCAAAGAATAATCCTCAATTTTATGAAGGATTCTTTTCCTATAGCTCTTCCAAGTTGGTGGTAATTTAGCCACAATAGCACCAACTTGAAAGGCCTCGGGAAGCTCTATCTTTAACACTTTCAATTTATTAACAATAATTTGCAATTCATGTATTTGAGGAAGAATAGGTTTATCACCAAAAAATTTGAAATCAAAGTATTGAGATATCAAAAACTCTTTGGTACCTTCCTCTTCCGCCTTGAACTTTTTCTCAAGTGCATCCCAAATCTCCTTGGCTGATTTGGTCTCGGTGTAGAGGTCATAGAGCCTATCGGATAAGGCGTTGAGGATATGACCCCTGCAAAGAAATTGTCGTCCTCCTTCTTCCTTCTCTTCTCCACCTCCTCGGGAGTGTCTTTGTCGGATGGCTCGGCTAGAGGAGCCAAGGAAGACTCAAGGATGTAGGCGATTTTGAGAGTTGTTAAAAGAAACCTCACCTTGTCTTGTCACCTAGTAAAATTGGATCCATCAAACCTATCCAATCTCACTACGTCTTGGTTCATGATCTTGATAGTCTCCCCTTCCATTGAAACAAAAAGGGATAAGCTTTTGAATGTAAGGAAAATATTGTTTTGCCTCAATGGAAATGATTATAATATTACAACTCTATGAAATAATATTACAAGTAAATATAGATTGATTAAATAAGGTTACAACTCTATAACTGAAAATACAAATAAACTAAAGAAAGAAAGAAGATGATGATGAAGAAGAGAATAGTGAGAATACAACTCTAAGCAAAGGATTACAAGTAAAATAAAGTGTTTAGACCAAATGAAAATATTACAACTCTTAAACAAAATATACAAGTAAATAGAACAAGAGAATAAGAAGAAAAAACAATAGAATAAAAAGAAGAATAGAAACACAATCAAACTCTCACTTACACAACCTAAGTGAAGAGGATTGGGGATCACCAACTTGAACAAGGTTTAAAACCTTTGTCCAAAAGCTTATTTCCCCCTAACTGAAGCACTAAGGGATCTCTCTCAGATATTGGAAAAGCTTTATGGAATTATCAAGCCACAAGGTGTTTCTAGCCAAGTGCTCTAGTGGATAGAAAAGTTGTGTCTTACAAGTGAGCTATAGGCTCCTATTTATAGAGTTTAGAGACACCCTTTGAATTTCAAATTCCACCAACCCCCATAGCTGTTACCAATGTTTAATTGGATTAATATAGAATTAAAAAAAAGATTTGGGTGTTATTTGGGTTTTTTGAGCCCTTCAACAAAGATTGAAAAAACTGAAAATTTGGTTAGTTTTAGCCTGTGGCCGCGGCCAGAGACATTAGTGGCCGCGACCACTGTCTCTGACCCATAGGCCGCGACCACTGAATGTTGGTGCCCGCGACCACTGACCAAATTCAACACAAAAATTGTACTGTTTTTCCAAACGTTTCCAAACCTCCCAAATGATTTTGTAACTGCCAAAACATATTATTGGGGTTAAAATCATATCTCTAACAGCCATATCACATATGGCTTTTATGAAATTCATCTCAATATTGTGTAACAACAATTTACCCAGTAAAGGGTAATATTTGGAGGTTACAAATTTGTAACACCAAATATGTTACATTATTTGGATATATCTCATATATCTAAATATTGTAACTCTCTATTATATGTTACAATATGTGACACACTTTGTCACATTTATTTAATCTAAAACATATATTATAATATAATATAATTTTACATTACATTATAAAATAATATAACAATATATTAACTAATTAGTTTGTCTCAATTACATATTTGACCCTAAAGAACAAATTTCTTCCAATTATGAATTTTTCTTGATTTTTTCCAATTTTAACTCTTACCTTGAAAAAAATTGATAGAGTCATGTCGGGGACCTATGAACCTATAATTTCAAGCTCCAATAAATTTATATTTCTAATTAAAATTCTTTGATATAATAACATTAATTTTTTAATCTTAAAATTATTTCACTAAAAATATGAGATTGGACTCTTGTAATTATAGACATTTATTTATTGAGTATAAAAAGTGTCTATCGATTTAATCACTACATACAATTCAATCATCTATTAATGATTCATAATTAAAGTAGGGATTAGTTTCCATTTAACCTCTTTAATTATATCTTTTTCCTTAAGTACCGTTAACTTTACTAGTGAAGGTTAATTCATAAACTGATTTATAAATTTGAGCTCAATAACCTTTCAATTCCAAAAGTCAACCCTTAAGAGAACCATTATTCAATTCCTCTTAGAAAGGCATAGATTCCATGTCTGTATATTATGTCCCCATCCATTTACAACAATGAGTTCCCAAAACAAAAGTTTTCAGCTTGATCATTTTGACAAACCATAACGAGTGAATCAAAAAACTCATATGACATAAACATGAGTTCACAATAACTTTAGGATATAGATCAATTTGTATATGATCATCTTATTGATATGTTAATTTAATACTTATAAAGTAAACAATAATATTAAGTGTTAAAACCACTCTATACAAAGTACATCCACTAAGATGTCCTACTACATCAGTAATCCGGATCTAGATTACATGTATTCATAATAAAAGTGAACTATACTTATTTAATCCAAAGATTCCATATAACTTTGTTTTACTATGAATTATATAATTTTCTTCCCTGAAATCTTAATCATCTCATACCAATACAGTATTTTAGTCACAATAATGAATTCGGGAATTTTTTGATATTCATATAATATCTTTTTATTCATAATAATAAACATTCAATATATGCTAAAATTCATTTCATAAAACATCATTCAACACATATTCTTTAAAGGGCACTAATCCCAACACAAACATAGTAACCCTAGGTACTGAAGTAATTCTGACATCTTGGGTTGTCATCGAGTTCAGCCCCCGAATGAACTTTTCCTTTGTAGTCACATTAGTTGGCACCAAGTTTGAAGCGAACTTGGCCAACCTATCAAACTTCAAGTCGTACTCTGTCACTTTTATTTTTCCTTGAACAAAATTCATAAACTCATCAATTTTGCAGTTCGAACTCTGTCATTGTATTACTTATCATTGAACGATTCCAGGAACTCTTCCCAAATCATTGTAGCAATGTTCTGAGTTTGCGATACCACCTCCCACTCGATTCGGGTGTCATCTCACAACATATAAGTGGCACAAACCACCGTGTCATTTCCCACCACCCTCATAAATTCTAGGATGGAGCTAGTCAAAGCCACCCACTGCTTAGCCTTGAGTGGATCTAAGCCTCCCTCAAAAGTTGGAGGGTGTTGCTTCCGGAACTTCTCGTACTATGGTTCCCACCTGCTCTTTACCTCTAGTTGTACCAATATCAGTACTACCGGTGGCATATACAGGGCAGCATTCCCAGGTGGAACCTACTGCCTTAACAATCTGATCTCATCTTCTTAACTCTGAAGCGTAGCTTTCATATCAGCAAGCATCTGCTACCATCCCTGAGGAAGAAGTGGAGGATTCTGGTCTTCATTATCATTTTTGGCCTCGATATTGGTGCTGCCTAGTCTTATCGATCACCTTGGAGGTATTACTTCAAAGTATTTCTTCAATCAATGACTCAAGCTTATCACGCAATGATAACAACACCCAAAAGCCGTCCCACGGTTATAGCTAAATAAACAGAGAGTTCCACATTTAGCAGTAATGCTTATAAGATTTTCTATCAATCAAGGGAGCAACGCCTTAGTAATTTATACCATGCTTCCTATTATAGCATGCAGATAAGGTAATTAAGCAGTTAAGCAGATGTACAGCCCATAACCCACCAAACTTTCATTTGAGCTAGTCTTTAGCTGTGAGTGTACATGTTTGACCGGTCTTTAGGAACCATAAAACCTTGGCAGCTTAGAAACCAAGTTGTAACGCCCTACTAATCTACGACTATTATATCGTGTGTAATTAAAGTAATATAAAGGTTGACACACTACAGATTTGGTCAAAAGGATTAATAATATATTTTTTTCATTAAAGTTTACATGGAATCTGATAAGATTGAAATAAAACATAATTACATTTAGTGTTCTAAAATATAGTCAGCCTAAGCGACAAAAGTAGACTTTTTAACCCAAGTCCATCAGATATCCCAACTCTGACGACCAAGCAGGGCAAACATGTATGCGCTGCTCCAAAGCCCTCTATCTCTTGGTTGGTCTACTTTCACTTTTCCCTCACATGTATCAGAGAGCACCTGTGAGGCACGACCCAGCAAAAAAACTAACAAAGCATAATATGTATCCTATGGAGCATCAACAAGAACTAGCATGCTTTACAGGTTATAAACAAATTAATTTCAAACACATAGACAATTTACACGACCTATAATGAGCAAGGAAAATCACTCGGGAACAAAGCTTATGGTCTATCCCGGGCGAGTGTGTACAACACTCCCATAATAGCCCTGCCATCACGACCTACATTTTGCATGGTTATCGCCGAATACGACCAAACTAGGTCAATCATAAACAATTCAATACAAATATTCAAGATAATATCATTATGCAAAAATGGGTAATCAACCCTAAACAAATTGAGATTCATAGTTATAACCACATTTAGATCTCTTACCTCAGGTCTTGTATGAGAAACGAGACTACCTATGAGCATACGCCAGTTCTCTGGTCGATGCCCTACTCTATGAGCATATGCCAATTCTCTTTCCTCAGGTTTTGCATAAGAAACGAGACTACCTTGAGTGCGATCCCCTCTCGAGCTTCTCAGATATCCTAGTCACAATAATTCATTATACGCTCATTCAAAATTAAATTCGATTGTTGTTTCAAGAATAAAACCGTAGCTCCCAGGATCTCTAATTCCACTCAACATGTTAAGCAATTCTTCCCCAGAGCCCATGAGCGGGTGCCCAAGTCAAAACCTAGAAATCTCGAACCAAACTCACAAAAATCAGCAAAACATCATTTCGGGGTACCTAGCGCAGTCGTTCCTGCCCCTAGGCACGTTGGAACCCACAGTGGGTTCGGCGTTTTTGGGGACATAGCGTGGTCACGCTAGACCCTAACGCAGTCGCACTAGGTCCCTAGAAACAACAATCGAAGCCCAGAAATCTCAATTTCCCCACCAAATGATTCCCTGCGATTTCATACCTCAAACTTCGACATAAAACACACTTTCAAGCTGATTTTTACATAATTTCAACCTAAATTCAGCAATACAACCAACATAGAATATCAAGACACCACTAAACACAACAATTACACATTAAAACCATAAATTGGGACTTTAGGGTTTTAACACCCAATTTTGCCCCAAAATGGAAGAAGTGAATACCAAAATCATGAGTTTCTAATGAGAGCTATAGCTGCAAAAAATTCATGAACATAATCCTAACACATTCGTACTCAATCACACATCCCAACACACATCAATTTTTAAATTAACACAAAACCCCTAATTTGACCAAGAACACATGAAGAACTAAGAAAATTAGAGCAATGAAACTCATACCTCTATGAAGTTTCAAAAATTCTAGGTTGCTTGTGGTATTGGTAGCTCTTAATTCTTTTCCTTGATGCTCAATTTCTCTTTAAATCACAAGAGAATGACAAAGAAATCTAACTAGCCTCAAGAGCTTGAGTGGAACTAAGTTGAAGAATAGCAAGTAGAGAGAGAAGGAGAGAATAACATGAATGGGAGGGTGGACTTCAGCATTGAGCCATTTTGTCTAATTTATGGGTTAAAAGACCTTTTTACCTTAACCTGCACTTAGCCCTTAATTAACATCAAGGGAATTTTTTTCATTTGCCTATAATTCCCACTAAACCTTTAATTATACCACTAATCTCTAATTTATCAACTAAACTCATCAAACATAATTATTCCACCAATTAATTTTATTTTACCAAAAAATTCTCAAAATATGGAAATTCTCAAAAAGCCCCCAGGCTTAATCCAAGCTGGTATTGTCCCCGTTGTGACCTTTTCGCTAAAACTGCTCAAAAGGATCCATTCATGCCTAAAATAATACATGTCCACATAATAATGTGGTCACAATACACATAACTCATTATATTTACAAATATACCCTCAATACGTAAAAATTACGAAAATGCCATTTCTAGAAAAAATGGGTCATTAAACACATTTAATACACATAATCATGAATACTCACATAAATTCCACTCGTGCCCTCCCGACACGCTAATTAAGTTATTAAAACTCATTAGGAGTTTTGGGACGCTACAAGGCTTACTTAGATTCTTCTGTCCATTCAAACGTTTACCCTCCTCAGAGGATGCTGAAGAAGGGAGGGCATCTCGATCAGTGCCCTGATCTTCTCGGGGTTGCTTCTATTCCTTGGGTGTTCATAATAAATTCGAGAAACTTATCAGAGGCTACTGAGAAAGCCTCCGCCAAGTCTTTCACATGCTTTGAGGCAATCCTAGACTTGACCAGGATGTCATCCACACACATCTCCATGTTCTGACAAAGTTGGTTCAAGAAAATTTTGTACACCAACCTCTGATATGTTGCCCTTGCATTCTTTAGGTCGTAGGTCATCACCTTGTAGCCATAAATTCCCTTGTCTGCTGGGATACTGGAGTTCATGGTCCGCTAAATGCATGGAAATATGATTATACCCCGAATAGACATCCATGGATTTGAGGATCTCATGCACAGAGGTAGCATCCACTATTTGGTCAATCCTCAACAGGGGGAAGATGTCTTTTTGGAGGCCTTATTGAGGTCGGTGAAATTGGTGCAGGTTCTCCAGGTCCTGTTAGGGTTTGGGACCAGCATAGGATTTGCCAACCATATGGGTTATTGGGCCTCTTGAATGAACCTATTCCCCAGGAGCTTGTCAATCTCTGCTTTTAGGGCCTCCATCCTTGTCGGGTCTAGTTTGCTCCTTTTTTGTTGCACTGGGGCAACGTTTGGGTCCACATTCAGGATGTGGTAGAAGATGTTGGGGTTAATACTTGTCATGTCTGCATGAGACCAAGCAAAGACATCCTACTTCTAGTGGAGAAAGCTCACCACAACTTCTTGGACATCTGCTTTAAAATTCTTCCCAACCTTTGTCTTTTTTTTCTGAGTGGTTTCATTGAGGATGACCTCTTTAATCTCCTCCATGGGCTCGATCGCCATATCATCTCCAACCCTGGGGCCCAACTTATATTAGGCTCCTGTTTCTCGAGAATAGCCTCGACTTCCATGTCCTCTAGATGAGGCTGCTCGGGAACAAAATGGCATTCTATGCGGATGAGTAGTCTATTAGGGTTTGTGCCCTAAAAGCATGGTAAAAGGAATTTTTTTGATTTAAATAAAAGTACATTTTATTATATTTGAATGTTATAATTATTTTTTGATTAATTTATTTAAATATCAGAAAATTCTATATTCATTTATAAGAATATGATCTTGTATGCATACGAGAGAATTAAGATCATATATAATGAATAAAATATTACGTAATAAAGCACTGAATCTTTAATGAATGGTTGCTAGTACAGTTTACTAGGCATATGGGATGCAAGTAATCTAGATTCGAATTACTGATGTGGGTATACATCTTATTAAGGGTACAGTACAATAGTGATTATATATGACAGGACCGATGTGAATTAATTATCTTTATAAACTTACTGTTTTCCATAAAGATTTAATTCATATCTTAATAGATGATCATTTGTAGACCAGTCTAAATCCTGAGTTATCTTGAACTTGTGTTCATGTTTAATTATTCATTTGATTCATTCGTTAAGGTCTCCTGATATAAGGAGGCTAGTGACTTTTGTTTTCGAGAATAAAAATCATGAATGGCTAGGAACATGATATTACAAAAATGGAATCAATGCTTTCCAAACAAATCAAATCTTTGTTCCCTTAAGGGTTAATTCTGGGACTGAATAATTATTGAGCTCAAATCTATAATAGGATTACAGATTAATTAATCAATGGTGAATTAATGGTACTTAAGGAACAAGAGGTAATTAGAAGGGTAAAATAGTAATTCTTGACCAGCTCCAATTAGCAAACCAATAAATTGAGGACATAACTACAGTTATTGATTACATTAATGGACGTTAAGAAAAATCTCTGTAAATATAATTCTATAATTACTTAGAGTGTAATTCCATATTTATAATCGAGTAATAATGGAATTAATAAAGAAGATTATTGAATTAAAGAGTATAATTAATAATAGGGTTTATTGGAGCTTCGTATTATAGGTCCATGGTCCCAGGGTTGCCTCTGACCTGCACTATTAAGGGTATGGATGTTACTTGTAAGATTAATGGAGAAAAAAGTTAAATTGCAAAGAAATTAATTTTTCAAGGCAAAGTGATAATTCTGTGCAATTAATTAATTAATTATTTAACTAACTAATTTTTACTTGAAAAACTTTATATTAATGAAAATAAATATTAATCAATGTTTGGATTAATATTTGAGAGAGTTAATTATTATCTTATTATATTATAATTATTCAACTTAATGGTTTTTAAGATAAGGTTAATTTTGAATTAACTAATATTTATTTTTGGGAATAAATATATTGTCTTAAAATTAATTAAACAAAGAAATGAGAAAATTAGGATGACCATAATAGTGGCACCACTTTGGTGCCACACAATCCCTGAGATTTGAATTTTGAATTTAAAATTTATTTGTTTATTTAATTATTAATTTTAAATTTTATTTAAATATAGAATTAAATTAGACTATAAGTGATCAGTTTGATTTAATAAATTTCAAGAAAAAAATATTTCATTCATCTTTATAAAACTAAAGAGAAGCGTTTCTTTGAATCAGTTATTATCATTGTTATTAGACTATCTCAGAAAAGTGTCGATAGAATTTTCTACGCCTTAAAATTGTAGAACTTTCTACTAGACTTCTCTCTTCTCCAAAGTCTCTAGTTCTCATGTGCCAAGAACATCTAGAAAGCCTAAATAATCAACCTATGGATTCTACATCCCCACACACGTCTATGTGTGTTAGAGGAACAACTTGGAAGGCTAGGGTGTGAGTCTTTACTGGACAGGAAGATCGTTGATTATACTAAAAGACTCAAGGAATCATGATAGGTTGTAAGAGGTAATCTCTTTTTCCTTGTATGTGTTGATTTAATGTATAAACATATTTATTAATCCTAACTGGTATTAATGATTATAGAAAATCCCCCTCCCCACCTTCCGCTGCGTCCCTGATTTCATTCTATTTAATACCAACAAAGTCCACCACCACGAAGGTTCAGTACTTGAAGCCCAGTCTAGGCACTTCTTCAAGTGTCACTGGCACCTTAATCTGCCCCATTGGTATTAAGCCTTCACCTGAGAAGTCAAATAGGGTAGAAGTGCTCGGGGAAAAATCGCTTGTTGAAAGCCTGATCTTCTATAAGGCTTATTTGAATAGGATGTTCACTGAGCTCTTGTTGTCCACCAAGATCCGAGCAACCACCTTGTTGGTAATCTAGGTCTCGATTACCAAAGGATCATGTTGGAGGAAATGCACTCTCCGAGAATCTTCCTTAGAAAAGGTAATTATTTGTCTGTCATCCAAGGTTTTTGTGCTGGGAGATGGACAAGTGCACAAACTTCATCATCTTGATTGAGGGCCCACGCGTATATGTTCTGCGATCTCATCGATTTACCCCCTAAGTGGGGTCCTCCTCAGATGGTCCCTACTCATCCATTCACTAGAGGAGGTCCATGGGCAATCGGCTGTGGGACATGTTGTACCTGGGCTTGGTTTTGGGGAGGTGCCCCTACTTGATTTTGGGGTGGAGCTCCTAGTGGAACTTGTACGGGATGTGCTCAATCCATGACATACTAGCAGAGATACCCCAGCTTGATGAGGTTCTCTTTCTCATCACGAATTTTCTGGCATTAATTTGTTGTAACCAATGACGTTGTTGTACTTACAACATTTGTCATCATCTATCTTCTCCCTCTGTCTCCTGGTGGGTTGTGGCTTCTGATAGTGGACTTGCTGCTCTTGAGTATCGACCAAAATGTTAACTAGCTTTTTTTTATCAACTAAATGAAATAATGTTAAAGAATAAAGATTAAACACAACATTTTTACGTGGTTTAGGTTGTGAATCAACCCTAGTCCACGAGTCACTTATATAAAGATGTTAAGAACATCCAAAGCTCAAGTTCTCTTGGGGGTTTTAGGCAGCATACAGGCTCACTCTAAAACTAGGAATTGGGCTTATCTCCTCTAGAAACAAGAATAGCCTATGGGAGACTTAATCATCTTACATGAAATCTAAATTTCCTTTTAAGTGTGTCATATGTCACTTGGTGAAAACATAAGCAACAATTAGTTTTAGAAAAAGTTTATTATAAAGTTAGAAAATCAATTTAAAATATTTATCACATAAAATATTTAAAATGAATCAAATAATATATATAAGCCTTTGGATTATTTTCCAAATAAATCAATATCAAGAATTTGTGTGTGCGTGTAAAAGCATGGGTCATTGCCCTTCGTGGCAAGATCATTATTTTAAGCCTTTCACAAATATGCATATTTATAAAATAAAATAACCATATTGAATGCTTTCACACTATACTTATGGCAGGTGTTTCCACACAATAGAGTATATTCTACATCATTTTAGTTACATAGTTCTAACTTACTCATGGATGACTTTCACACACCGATACAAGTAGCTCTTTTCTAAAGATTGAGCTCGAAAATAAAGACAGATGTTATTACTCATACACCATATACACTTTATTGATACCCAAAAATATGTTAAATGGATACAACTAGCAACTTTAGAAAATACTAAGCATGACACATTAACTAAACAATCTAACAAATATAATAAAATAATGCTAAATTTTTTTATAACTTTCTTGATTTGGACACTAATGAACAAAAAATTTGAAAACACGCTCTAGAATATAGAAAAAACTACAAAATTCATAATTAACAAAACCCTCAAGGATGTCCTGAGGGAACCAAATCTAAAACAATCAAGGATCTTTGTGAAACTATCTACAATCTGCTTAGTAGTCTCGACGTATTTTAGGACAAAAATATTATTTTCAAAAAGTTTCCTTGCGTATCAAGAAAAATCATCAACAAAGAACATCTTTTATTAGAAATTTTTTAATGTTTCCCCTATCGACATGGTTCACAGTTACTAGAAAAATGTTTACCTAGTTTTAGAAAACCATGAATAGGACTCGCACTTGCAATTTTTCACAAAATATTAAAGTCAACATGACCAAGTTTTTCATGCCACAAATTAGTATCACTCCTTATGGTTACGTGACAAGCGTGTGATTGAGATATTGTGTATCAATTATCAACAAATCTATCACCTTTCAATACACAATTTCTATCTTGGTCAAGCAACAATAATCTAAAGAAAATTTTACAATTATTTCTTGGTCACAAATTTAACTTATACTAATTAAATTATTTTTAAATCTATCAACCAAAAGAATATTTTGCAACCTTTGTAGACCCTAAAAATTTAGGCTGCCACTACCAAGTATCTTAACAGAAACACCATGTCCAAATGTGACATTACAATTTTTCAAAGGATTGAAGTCAGTGAGTATGCTTTTGTAACCTGTCATATGCTTAGAAAAACCACTGTCAAAATTCAAAGAGTTAGAAGCACATGTTCTAAGACAAATAAAGGTAGCAATACATTTGAATTCATTTTTCTTCACCAAACTTTCTTGGGTAGTTCCATTTTATTTGAAGGCATTTGTCTCAAATTACCCTGATGATTAAAATAATTTTTTTGAAAGATAAGCATCACAGTTAAACATTTAGGTCAGATATGACCTTTCACTCCACACAAATGACAAATAGAAATAGAAGATGTAGTCTTACCCTTAAAAAAACCTTTATTCTTATATCTCTGTCTTTCATGTGTCGAGACAACTTGAGAGGTGGAGGCAACATGAGCTTGACTTGTTCTGACAGGTACATCAGATGTCGAAACAACTAGAAAATTTCCAAATTTAACAAAAAGAGTTTTTCCATCAGATTTTGATCCATCCAAACCCAATGTAGAGTAATCACTTACTCTTTCACTCGCACTCAAAATATTATACAAAACAAAAGAACTAGAATTGATCATATTTATTCTTTTCACATTATGATTAAGTTCATTTGATAATCGCCTAATTTCAATGTATTTAGAAGCAATTTCTTTTTTTATATTTTTTCAAAAGAGAATCAAGTTCCTCGTTCCTTTTCTTAAGAACATTATTATTAATAGCCATTAAACAATTATCAGAACACACTTTCAATCGTTGGGAGTACACTTTTTTTATATGACTCTGTCAATGAATCCTTATCCAAACCGGATTCATCCAAATCACCATCTAAACTCTCCTCTGCTAGAAATTTTTTATTCATATAAACAAGGTTCTCATTTACCTGCACAGAAAGGGGTAAGCAATAAAATATATAAGTTTGTGTATTTCCTCATGATCACTGCTCTCAGAGTCATAATCTCTCCAAGTGGCAGTCGTACCTTTCTTATTTTTCTTCAAGTTATTGTCACATTTAGATTGAATATGTCCAATACCTCCACACTCCCAACATTGAATTCCTTTTTATTGTTAGATGCAAAAGGTTTGGGAAAATTATTACATTTTGTTGATTTAGACATGTTTTTCTTATTACATGTTCTTTTCATACATTTTTTAAATGTTTTCTATAACAAAGTCATTTTATCATCCTCTTCCTCATCTAAGCTTGCCATTTTATCATTGGAAGATTTCAAGGTAATGGATTTTTCTTTCACAGCACTTGGTTTTGCTTGTTGGCGTACCTTTTTATTTTGTTCAAAAGTCTGAAAAGATCCCATCAATTCCTCAACTTTCAAGGTGTCAAGGTTTTTTACCTCCTCAATGACTATGATCTTAGATTGAAACTTGTCAAGAAGAGCTCTAACAATTTTCCAAACCAAAAAGGAGTCAGAAAACTTTTCTTTTAAAGCAAAATAATTCATTGACCATGTCAGACAATTCTTCATTAAACTAAGTGAGGGTTTTAGTTTCAGACATCCTAAGATTTTCAAAATTTGTGGTCAACATTACGAGCCTAGACCCCTTCACATCAGTAGTTCCTTCAAACTTAGAAGATGAAATAAATTTTATATACCCCTCACAAATACTATTAAAAATTGCATGCAACACTTTATTATTATTATTATTATTATAACTTGACAGTTTCTCACCTTCAATAGACCATTAAAGTTCAAATTTTACTTGTGTCTTACGGGATTTCGCATTTGTCTCAACAGATGGTGACCAACCTGTCAATATTGACCTCTGAACGCTTTGATCAAGAGATTTAACAAGCACTTTCATCATAACTTTCCAGTATGAATAGTTTGTATCATTCAGTAATGGAATACAAGTTAGATATCCACCTTCTACAAAGAAAAATATTTTACAAGGAACAAAACAAACGGAAAACATAACAAATAATCTTCCAACTCTACCTATCTAATGACTTGACATAAAATCAACAAACAAAAACTACAACTTCCAACGATACTAAAAGTTGTATTTGCAACATAAAATCAACAAAGTAATTAGTATTGATTGAAAAGTTGTATTTGCAACATATGATACATACTTGTGTATAACTAATAAAGACTCGTTTTCTTGTAGTTATATAACGTAATGATTTAAAAAGTATATTTAACAATTTTTCTTCATTTTAACGGTTTTTTTGTTAACTTTAACAAAATATTCTAATTATTTAACAAAATATACTTTTAAACCAAATAAAAATAAATATTTGTTAATTATATTATTATAAAATAAAATATTATAAAATATCATTATTATTATCATGATATTTAATACAATACTAGATATTTAATAATTGTATTAATATAAATTTAATTGTTATAAAATATCATTATTATAATGCAATTTAAAATGCTATCTATTATTATTATAATTATTGTTATTTTTAAATCATAAACAATGTTTTAGTTAATTTTTTATTTTAATATCTTTATGTCATTCTTTTATAAACAATATAGTTGATTTGTTTAAAATTTATATGACAATCATATAAATTTTATAAAACTAAGCAAAAGTGCAATGTATGGGATATTTTTGACATAAGTACCCAATGTTTGGAGTTTATAACTGGCATAGACCCAATCTTCCTTTTAGAGGGGAAAGTAGCCAAAGTTAGAAAAACAGTAATTCAGTTAGTCCCCGTTCGTTTTGTGACATCCCGAGTTTTGAACAATCGTTAGTAGTTGATTCAAGCCGGTGAAGAATTGTATGGAATATTATTTTGATAAATAATATTATATGAAATTGTGTTATTTCGTGAATTTTATAGCTGTTATGATGATCGGGAACAGGGTTTATGCTTATGCTAAGAAAATTGGTCTCGGACTGAGGGGAAAACCCTAATATTGGAAAAGTCTCGGACTTGGTAAAATAGGGAATACTATGGCATACAAATATTTTGGCAACTGGACTTTATAGTCGAGCCAATAAATTTAAGAAAAATAAATGAGGTTTGAATTCCAATCAATCAGGCACAAGAATAAAAATTTATTGCACGGGCCTCTAAGGGCATTTTGTTTAATTTGATAAAAGTGCCAAAATTATGTGATATGAGACAAATTTTACTTTTGGGTCATATTTAATTTAATTAATTAAGCTTGGAGATTTAAAAAGTGCAGGGTAAAAATTTAGGGAATTTTAGATAAGCAAAATTACCAAGGTGCCCTAGAGTGTTTAAGGAGAGAGGTAAAAATGAGCAAGGGCATAAAGGTGTTTTATAAGGGAGAAGAGAGAGTGTGGTTGGCGGAAAGGCTAGGACCTAGGGCTCTCAAGAGTCTGGGACACATACCCTAGGGGAAGAGTAAGATTCTTACCCCACTCACAAGTAAAGACCTAATCATATTCTCTCACAAAATTTCTTCTCTCGAAAAACACTCTCTCTTCCATTTTCCTATCCCAAACCCAAAACTCTAAGCTCTACAATCCTCCATTGATACAACATTTTCTCCATAATCCAACTACACTCATCCCTCTATTGAAGAAGGGAGAAGCTAAAGAGAAACCTTGTCTAGTGTAAGTTTTGAAACCTCATTCATTTTCTCTTCCATTTTCCTCTCCAAACCCGAAACCCTACATGTTTATTATGCATGCATGTGATCTAATAGCCATGCATGACATTGAGCTTGTGTTATAGGGTTCAAGGGAAGCTTGTATTATTTGGATCTCAAAGGTTGAGCACTTTGGTGATCAAGTAAAAGCAAGGTAAGAGATCTTTGTAGTTTGCATTTTCTTGTGCCGCTTCTAATTCTTTCTACCCTATTTATTTCTTAAAAATCTTCATGTGGGACTTTGGGGCTCGGTTTGAGAATGTAGAGCACAAGGGGGAGTTTCGGCAAGCAGAGGAAACACATCTCCAAGCAAGAACTATCAAAAGGTAGAAATCTATGGTTATTCTTTTATTTTTGGGTTAATATTTGTAGATCTGGTTGTATAGGTTATTTTAATGGTTTTTGGAGCTTATTTTATGCTTAAGGTTGAAATTGTGTGTTTTGATGATTTTCATGCATGCATGTGGCTAGGGTTATTCTAGAAATGTTGGTTGTTGTTATGTTTGTGTAAAACATGTTGCAAAAATTCGTGGTCTGGATTCCAACCAGTCAGATCATACTCTACTGCCTTTGTTTGTGAAAATAAATATATAGTTTCATAGTTATTTGTGAGTACTTGATGTTAGGCTTTAGAAATTCATAAAAATGTATTTTTAAACCCAAGTTATGCCCTTTTTAGCATTGTGATGTAAATCTGGAAAAATTTTGGGCAGCATGCACTGCCCATATTGTTTTCACTTTTAAATGGGTTTTATTGCTCCAAAAATTATAAAATTTTTAAGGATTCTAATTCAGACATGTATAAAGATCCCTGAAATTTTTTAGAAAGAACTTGGCTATGGTGTATGAGAAATAAATTTTCAAATTCACCTTAAAATATGAGAAAAACTTCTGGGCAGCAGGCACTGCGAAGATGTCTTTAAATATTTGAATGGATTTTTCCATCCCAAAAATTATGAAATTTTGAAGGGAATTAGTTACGATGTGTATAAGGACTTCTGTAAAATTTTATAGAAAAATATGTCACGGTTTAAGAGAAATGATTTTTCCATGTTTGCCCTAAAAACTGAAAAGTAGTAATTTCGAACCTTAACAAAAAGTGATATTTGGGAGGTTAGGTCTCTTAACCTAAAACAAGTTTTGATACGAGGCTTTCACCTAGTTCCCGTCCTTATGTCACATAATACGTGAATGATAGTCTAAGGGTTTTTGCCAAAAACACAACTTAGGGAAAAAGTTTAAAAATGAGACTTTACCACTTTAAATTTAAATAGTTGAAGTAAAGTTTTGGAAATGAAAAGAAATAGTTCCTTGCAAAGATAACTAAAGTTTTGGAGATTTAACCAATACCCAAATCCACTTAAGTTAATTAAAGTTTATTTTTTACCATTTTATAATTGAAGGGTCCAGTTTCCCTTCTTTTAGAAAATAACATAAAATGTGATCCTAGATTATGGATAAAAATGGTAAAAATGGGAGTTTAGGTTTTGTAGAACCTTTAAGAGAAAGGGCTAACATTGTCGGATATTACAAGTTAAAGGGTCGGAGAGCTATATTTTGGTAAATGATAGAAAACAATCAACTTTCATAAGAGAGCAAAAAGTTTGTATTTTTCTAAAGATAAGAGTTGTATAAAACTCCTTTTTATAAAAACCAAAATACAAGTGATCTGATAAGAGAGTTCTTTATTTAAAGAATATTAAAATGCACAGAACTAAGAGCGTGTTGCGGTGAGGCCGATTTTCTTATAATACCGTAAAGACTGAAACAAAATTTGACCTTATACATTGTGAAGTGTATAAGAGTATATAGAATATTAGCTATAAGAATATGCCATAGTTTAATATGAGTACACTGTGTTAATTACAGTAACCGCAAAAGGGAAAATGAATAGCGGTGTTAAAGATCCAGCTAAGAACTAAGGACTCCAAGTAAGTTAGTCTCTCCCTTCTTAGCTATAACATGAATACATTGGTGTGTGTTTGTAGTAGTAGATTACACTAGTTTTGTTTGGGTCATTAAGACTAGGGTATGCTGAATACCCACTCTTGCAATGCTTTTGCATTATGCGGCTAAATGGTAAGTAGGTTCGGGTTGAAGCCAGATTATAACAACCCAACTATTCTAGACCATGGACCATTAAAAACTACTATACTAATCTTGAAAACATACATATAAAATAACCATAACTTTATTATTAACTGTAAAGCAAATGTTAAATATATAAAAATTCATTTAGGATATGGGATCCCATTGTTTGAAAATAAAATAGGACATAACTTAAATATTAAAATTCTTTACAAAACAAAGTGCAGAAATACATAAAAAAAAAATCATAATTCAAAAGACTTAAACAATTTCATCCTCGAATCGTTCACGCAGTCCACCGATTCCATTCTCCCTCAATACACATTCCCAAGCTGCCAAGAACCTTCCTGCCACCATAACTATTTTCCCGCACACATAAAACATAAAGGAATGAGACTAATGCCCAGCAAGGAAAATCTACTACAAGCATGAAACATATACAAACACATAAACTATAAACTATAAACTATAAACTGTAAACTATAATCATATGACTATATAAATACAACATCTATTACAATGGCCATCATACTTCTTGGAATTTGCTAGCTATGCAATCATATGCCCATAAATTTACGTGGCTAGTTATCTAAACAAGTCATATAAATTTATGGGGCTCGTTATCTAAACAATCATATGCCCAAGGAATCTACTGTTGGGACTTGTTATCTAAACAAGTTATATATTTGTTATCTAAACAAATTATGTGATTTGTTATCTAAACAATTCATATACTAAAATAACTAAAAAAAAATCATACTTATAACATAGACATATATCAACAACATAAAAGCATCCAAATCTACCATATTTTCCTTACCAAAAAATGGAATGTGAGAACAAGATGGGTACTTTTGAACACTCCTACAAACCATAATAGAGAGGTGAGTATACTAAAGAGAAGAGATGAAAACAATGAACTACACCATCGAAAAGATACTTACCAACATGAACCTCAAGTTCAAGATCTTAGATGCCTAACCAAGAATAAAGAATACTTAGTTAGGATTTGAGTAGAGAAAAACTATTATGAACAATACAGAAAGGAACTAGAATTAGGAATACCTTGAATGCTTCTATGACCGAACTATACCTTGAAACCGAAATATACTATAAACCTTACTTCCTAGGTGTTTAATAAGCTTATAATGATTAAGCTTATAACCCCAACCCAAGTGTTTAACACTCTAAAGCAATCCTAGCAGCTTGTAGGCTTTGAACTCAACTTGATGAATGAAGAAATGGCTGGGTACTAGGTCCTATTTATAGAGTTCAAGAATGAAAAGATCTTCATTTAGCTTGAATAAAATAATGGATTTTTAATCGAAAAACATTTGAATAATCGTTCAGCAGAGGCTGAAGACTCGGTCAAAAAGATTATGGACTTATCAAGACGTTAAGGATTAAAATGAGCACGGTTTCAAAATTGTTCAAAAATCATGCACCATAACCGATATATCGCCCATGCTAGGCGATATATCGCTTAGGCTGATATACCCAAGGCTCGTCGAAGTTGTCGTGCGAAGTTACGTGTTTTTCGTATCCCCGTATGGTGATATATCGCCCCCTAGAGCTGCGATATATCGACATATGCTGAAATATTATACACGTAATTATACTTTTTCAGCCTAATTTGAATTGAGTAAACAACCTTGACTAAGTCCTTTAACAATTTCAAAGCTGCTGGCAGACTCTAGGATTTTGAAATATTACTCTTAATAAACTTATTCCTCAAAAATTCTTAATTTCTCATTAAACATACACATGACAAGTGTTAATATCTTATTGGGTCTATCTAAACCTTACAGTATAATAAATATCATCTTCATAATCAGTTATATTTATCAAACCTTAGGTTATAATTAATATTCTTAAACTATAGGTTAAACTTATAAAATCTACAAGTGTTACTATGAGTGTCCAACTGAGTCCCCGCTTGAACCAAAATCCACAGTCATAAACATACTACAACTACTACTAGCTATTACTATTACTACTACTATCTAACTAGCTAAGTAAAGTTCTTGGACTCTACAATTCTCCCCTACTAAAAATAATTTTGTCCTCGAAATTTACTTACCAAATATTTCTAGATACCGGCCTCGCATGTCTTCCTCCAACTCCCACGTTGCCTCATGTTCAGAACTATTACTCCATAGGGCTTTGACTATTGGAATACTCTTGGACCGTAACTGCTTCATCCCTCTATCTAGGATGCTAACCGGTCGTTCCTCGTAACTCAAGTCTTTCTGGAGTGCTATCGCATCGTACTTGAGGGCGTGAGATGGGTCTGACACATACTTGCGTATCATTGAGATGTGGAACACGTTGTGGCTATCTGCTAGGGCTGGCGATAGGGTTAATCTATACGTAACTGCTCCCACTTTGTCTAATATCTCAAAAGGACCTATAAATTGGGGACTAAGTTTTCCTTTCTTCCCAAACCGCTTCACACCTTTCATAGGAGATATCTTCAGGAAGACTTGATCTCCGACTTTGAATTCCACATCGCGTCGCTTGGCAACCGCATAGCTTTTCTGTCGGGTTTGAGCAGCAAGCATACGCTGTCTAATTAGCACTACTGCTTCTTGAGCTTTTCTAACAGCTTCGGGACCGAGAAGCTGCCTTTCTCCTACTTTGTCCCGATACAATGGTGATCAGCACCTTCTTCCATAAAGCAACTCATAAGGTGCCATGCCGATCGTTGACTAGTAGCTATTGTTGTAGGATAACTATATCAGTGGTAAGTACTTATTCCATGATCCTCCGAAATCAAATACACAAGCACACAACATATCTTCTAAAATTTGAATCGTACGCTAGGATTGCCCGTCTGTCTGAGGATGAAAAGTTGTACTAAGACTTAACTTAGTACCCATGGCTTGCTGTAAACTTCCCAAAAATCTCGATGTAGACATCGATCCTCTATCCGACACTATTGTCTTGGGGATTCCATGCAACCTTACTATCTCTTGGACATAGATGTCTGCATATTGGTCCACTGTGTATGAAGTCTTAACAGGCAGGAAATGAGCGGACTTAGTTAGACTATCTATTACTACCCAAGCTGAATCATGATGCCTGTTTGTTCATGGCAACCCTGTCACGAAATCCATGGCTATATCGTCCCACTTCCATTCTGGTACGCTAAGCGGTTGCAATAAGCCTGCAAGCCGCTGATGTTCTGCTTTCACTTGCTGGCATACTAGACATTTAGACACAAATTCCACTATGTCTTTCTTCATCCCTGACCACCAATATATTGCCTTGATGTCATGCGTCATCTTGGTCGACCCTGGGTGAACTGAGTATGGGGTACTGTGTGCTTCTTCTAGAATCGTCATCTTAATCCTTTGATCATTTGGCACGCATACCTGATCCTTATATCTCAATAATCCTTGACTTGATATTGAGAAATTTGTGGCCTTGCTTTCTCTGACTGCATCCATATGTGCCGCTAGTGTGTCGTCATGCCCTTGCTCAATCTATATATCTTCTAGCAGATTTGTTTGGATAGACAAATTAGCCAACTTACCAACAACTATTTCTATTCCGGCACTGATCAACTCCTATTATAGCCACTTTTCTATTCCTGCTAGCGCTGCTAAACTTCCATAACTCTTCCTACTTAGCGCATCGGCAACTACGTTTGCCTTTCCCGGGTGGTATAAGATTTCACAGTCGTAATCCTTTACTAACTCTAACCACCTGCGCTGCCTCATGTTGAGCTCCTTCTTAGTGAAGAAGTACTTTAAACTTTTGTGGTCCGTATAAATCTAACACCGTTCTCCGTAAAGATAGTGGCGCTAGATTTTCAACGCAAAGACCACCGCTGCCAACTCCATATCGTGAGTTGGGTAGCGTTGCTCGTACTCCTTCAGCTGCCTTGAGGCGTAGGCTATCACCTTGTCATTCTACATCAGCACGCAACCCAACCCTTGCTTCGACGCGTCGTAGGAGACTACAAACTTGTCGTTGGGTGTCAATACACAGAGTACTGGTGCTGAGCACAGCTTGTCCTGAAGCAACTTGAAGCTTTCTTCACATCTATCATTCCAGTTGAATCTTTGTTGTTTCCAAGTCAGATTGGTGAGTGGACTGGCTATCTTAGAAAAGCCCTCTACGAACCTCCTATAATAACCTGCTAATCCCAGAAAGCTCCTTACTTCGGATGCGTTCTTTGGTCTTAGCCAATCCTTCACGGGCTCTACCTTTGATGGGTCTACTGCAATTCCATCCTTGGATATAATGTGCCTGAGGAACGCCACTTGCGAAAGCCAAAACTTGCATTTCTTGAACTTGGCATAGAGTTGATGTTCCTTTTGTCGTGACAAAATCAACCTCAAATGTTCCTCGTGCTCGACTTCTTCCTTGGAGTATACTAAGATGTCATCGATGAACACTACGGCGAATTTATCTATGTAGTCCTTGAAGAGCCTATTCATCAAGTCCATAAACATGGCTGGTACGTTGGTAAGACCAAAAGACATAACTAAGAACTCATAAAGCCCATAACGAGTTCTAAAAGCTATCTTAGGAATATCTTCTCCCCGCACCTTGAGTTGGTGGTACCTGGACCGTAAATCAATCTTTGAAAATATGGTCGCACCTCGGATTTGATCAAACAAGTCATCAATCCGGGGTAATGGGTACTTATTCTTAATTGTTACCTTATTCAGCACGCGGTAGTCTATACACATCTGCATGCTTTCGTCCTTCTTCATCACAAATAGAACCGGTGCTCCCCATGGTGAATGGTTTGGCCTAATAAAACCCAAGTCTATGAGTTCTTGCAGCTGCGTCTTTAACTCCTTGAGTTCTGTAGGTGCCATCCGGTACGGTGCCTTGGAGATAGGCTCAGTGCCCGGTACTAATTCCATTGTGAAGTCAATTTCCCGAGTCGGCGGCAATCCTAGTAAATCATCAGGAAGTACTTCTGGGAATTCTCTTACAATGTGGATGTCTCCAACTTTAAACGGTGTTTCCTTTACCACATCTGTGATGCTGGATAAGAATGCTTGACACCCTTTTTCTATCATTCTTTGGGCTTTGAGAGATGATATTAGCAGTGTACGTAGTCCTAAAACTTGTCCTATGAAGCATAATTTCTAGCTGTCAAGAGTCTCGAACATCACCTTCTTGCGTTTGCAGTCGATGGTTGCACCATGTCGTGCTAGCCTGTCCATGCATAGTATCACGTCGAAGTCCTTGATCTCCAATTCTATCAGGTCTCCCTCTAGCTCTACGTCCTCGATTTTGATCGGTACGCCTCATACTATCCGTGATAGTAGAACTACTTTGCCCAAAGGCAACTCGGTTACAAACCTAGTTCTAAATCTTTCACAAGGTTTGTCTAGTTTTTCTATCATTCCTAATGAGATATACGAATGAGTGGCTCCTGAATCAAATAATACAGAACATATATTATTGAGGATAGAAACTTGACCTGTTACCAGCTTATTGCTAGCATCAGCCTCTCCTTGGGTTAAGGCGAATACCCTGGCAGGAACCATCTTGTCTTCCTTTTTCCCTTCTGGCTTGAGCTGGGGACACTGCCTCTTTTGGTCACCTTCCTGACCACAGTTGAAGCACCCTTTAGTGTTTGCACGACATTCACCAGGATGTTTCTTCTGACACTTAGCACATTGCGGGTATTCTACATAACTCAACCTACTACCTCCATTATTTGTCTGTGCCCTTTAATCGCTATGAGACTGCTTATTATCAGGATGCCCTCTTTTCTGATCATTATTTTTGTTGTTGTTGGACTGATTACTATTGTTGTTGTGGTGGTTGCTATTCCGACTATTCTGAGGTTGATTCTACTGTCTAGGCTCAGGCTTACTAGCCTCTTCTTTACTAACATTAGCCTGCAGCCTTTCTACTTATATTGTTGTCTCTAGAACGTCGGCATAAATAGTATTTCCTGGGTTTGCTAACTTAACCCCTAGCTCGATCTTCGGTCGAAGTCCTCTAACGAACTTAAACACCCTCAGATAGTCAGTTGGAACAATTTCCGGTGCAAACTTAGCCAAACGGTCGAATTGCTGAGCATACTCTGCCACTAATAAATTCCCTTGCTTCAAGCCAGCAAACTCCTCAACTCTTGAAGTGAGTACAGCCGAATTATAGTACTTTTTGTGGAATAGCTCCACAAATTGGGTCCAAGTCATAGTGGCAACATCATGCATTTGTTGGACGAAATCCCACCATATTATGGCATCTTTCTTTAGCAAGGAAGAAACACAGGATATGTGGTCCACGTTGCTGAGGTTCATGTGCATCAAGATTGCTTCCACGTTTCTTAGCCACTCTTCTACCTCGAAGGGGTCTATAGTCCCTTCAAAGTTCAGAGCGTGTTGCTTATGGAACCGCTCATAAACTGGCTCCATGTGCTATAATGGATACGGCGCATAATTCGCCACTGGCCACCCCCATATGGACCAACTTGTTGGGGTGCTGAGGCCATTTTCTGTGGCTGTGGCTACGGCGGAGGCTGAGTCTGGGGATGAGCCTGTTGTCGTTGTTGCTGCAATAGTTCCTCGACCAATTGTCATAGTCTGGCGATCTCCGCAGTGTTGTCAGCTAGTGGTGGCGGCGCATTGCGGCTGGTAGTAATACGCACTCCCCTTCTGTGAACTGGAGGGGCTTCATTGTTCACCAGAGCAGCGTTGGAGGCGTTTCCATTGGTGCGGGCAGATCTTCAGAGCGATATCGAAGTAGAGTTCTAACATTTGAGAGAAACATGTTAGAACTTTACCCTAATAGGCTCTAAGGCAAAAACTTAATCTTAAAAAAACATATCTCGGACCTATTAATTATGACTCCTTATGAAAATTATATAAGTCTTCTTTATTATTAGAGTGGGTTTCTATACTTATAAAAACAAGCCATCTTTATTATTTCTAAGTTTGTTTCTAATCATCCTATATGACTTAATTCTTAGGCTCGAAACTCATCTTTGTTCCAAAGTTAACCATATTGAGGGAGGGCTGGGATCAGTAAAATCGTTCCCACTACTATGGCCCCCTAACTCTCAATATAGAAACTTGGTTCATTGATTTGTATCCACCCTCACTGAACTTAGTCATTATTTATTTTATTTATTATTTATTATGATTACGAAAGAAAAATCAAACCCATACATGATAACAAAATAACCATGATATTAATTTGGAAAATAAAGTTTTCACTATTTACAACCATAAAAGAAAACAAATAATAAATTAAAACAATCAATGAAACTAATTATTCTAAAAATCGGGATCTTCTATATCTGATCCTTCATCTAGCATATCACCATTTAATTCCTCATAGTCCTCATTATCATGTGCCTCAAAATGTTCTCGAGGAAAGGTCGTAAAAATTCTATGCTTTTGCTCATTTGTAAACTAAAATTCCATTTTTGAAGTGAACCTAATTAAGAGAAAATAATATCTCATTGCTACCAGTAGTTCATCTTTATCATCCATTGTTTCCCATATTTCCTCTAAGGTTGATGTTACAGTATGATAATCTCTAAATAATCTAATTACTAAAACGTATTGCTCCGTTGCTCTCATCATGATCATCTTAGATTCTTGGAGGTGACCTATTTCTCTGTGGAACAAAACTAGCCTCCGAGGGATTCTTCCTAGCACTCATACGATGTTTATCGGTTCTCTAATTATTTTTAAAGCCTTAATGGCCTTAATGGCTCAGATATCCTCATAAGTTAATGCTCCGTTCATTCTTAACTAAAACATAAAGACTAAAATCGTTATCTACACATATAAACATAATAACTATAACTTAAACACTTACTTGGCAGTCAGATTTGGAGCTTTGAGTGTGTATATCGAGGAGAACTTCATGCGTATGAACCGTTGCTCTGATACCAACTGTAACGACCCAACTATTCTAGACCTTGGACCATTAAAAACTACTATACTAATCTTAAGAAAACATACATATAAAATAACCATAACTTTATTATTAACTGTTAAGCAAAGGTTAAATACATAAAAATTCATTTAGGATATGGGATCCCATTGTTTGAAAATAAAATAGGACATAACTTAAATATTAAAATTCTTTACAAAACAAAGTGCAGAAATACATAAAAAAAATCATAATTTAAAAGACTTAAACAACTTCATCCTCAAATCGTTCACGCAGTCCACCGATTCCATTCTCCCTCAATACATATTCCCAAGCTGCCAAGAACCTTCCCGCCACCATAACTATTTTCCCGCACACATAAAACATAAAGGAATGAGACTAATGCCCAGCAAGGAAAATCTACTACAAGCATGAAACATATACAAACACATAAACTATAAACTGTAAACTATAATCATATGACTATATAAATACAACATCTATTACAATGGCCATCATACTTCTTGGGACTTGCTAGCTAAGGAATCATATGCCCATAAATTTACAGGGCTAGTTATCTAAACAAGTCATATGCCCAAGGAATCTACTGTGGGGACTTGTTATCTAAATAAGTTATATATTTGTTATCTAAACAAATTATGTGATTTGTTATCTATACAATGCATATACTAAAAAAAACTAAAAAAATATCATACTTATAACATAGACATATATCAACAACATAAAAGCATACAAATCTACCCTATTTTCCTTACCAAAAAACCAGAATCAAGATCGGGCCTTTGGAACACTCCTAAAAACCATCGAAAAGATACTTACCAACAAGAACCTCAAGTTCAAGATCTTAGATGCCTAACAAAGAATAAATAATACTGAGTTAGGATTTGAGTAGAGAAAAACTATTAAGAACAATACAAAAAGGAACTTGAATTTGGAATGCCTTGAGTGCTTCTATGACCGAACTATACCTCGAAACCGAAATATACTATAAACCTTACTTCCCAAGTGTTTAATAAGCTTATAATGATTAAGCTTATAACCAAAACCCAAGTGTTTAACACTCTAAAGCAATCCTAGCAGCTTGTATGCTCTGAACTCAGCTTGATGAATGAAGAAATGGCTGGGTAATAGATCCTATTTATAGAGTTCAAGAATGAAAAGATCTTCATTTAGCTTGAATAAAATAATGGCTTTTTATTTGAAAAACATTTGAATAATCATTCAACAAAGGCTGAAGACTCGGTCAAAAAGATTCTTGACTTATAAGGAGGTTAAGGATTAAAATGAACTCGGTTTCAAAATTGTTAAAAATCATGCACCATAGCCGATATATCGCCTGAGCTGATATACCCGAGGCTTGTCAAAGTTGTCGTGCGAAGTTACGTGTTTTTCGTATCCCCGTATGGCGATATATCGCCCCTATAGTTGTGATATATCGGCATATGCTGAACTATTATACACGTAATTACACTTTTTCAACCTAATTTGAATTGAGTAAACATCCTTGACTAAGTCCTTTAAAGATTTCAAAGCTGCTAGCAGACTCTAGGATTTTCAAATATTACTCTTAATAAACTTATTCCTCAAAAATACTTAATTTCTCATTAAACATACACATGACAAGTGTTAATATCTTATTGGGTCTAGCTAAACATGTAGTGTAATAACTATCATCTTCATAATCAGTTATATTTATCAAACCATAGGTTATAATTAATATTCTTAAACTATAGGTTAAACTTATAAAATCTACAAGTGTTACTACGAGTGTCCAACTAAGTCCCGGCTTGAACCAAAATCCATAGTCATAAACATACTACAACTACTACTAGCTATTACTATTACTACTACTATCTAACTAGGTAAGTAAAGTTCTTGGACTCTACACATATCCATAGGAAAATATAGTCTGGGTTGGAGTCAGAACATGGTAAAAATATAGTCTTGGCAGGAGCTAGGACATGGTGAATACATAGTCCGGGTTGGAGCCAAAACATGGTGAATATATAGTAAGGGTTGGAGCCAGGACATTTTAAAAATATAGTCCGGGTAGGAGCGAGGACATGGTGAATATATATTTCTGGTAGAAACCAGGACTTGGTGAATATATAATCTAGGTTGGAGCCAGGACATGATGAATATATAGTCCGGGTTGGAGCCAGGACATCATGAATATATAGTCATGGTTGGAGCCAGGACATGGTAAATATAAAGTCCGAGTTGGAGCTAGGACATGGTGAATATATAGTCTAGGTTGTAGCCAGGACATTAACAGTGGAACGAAGTTGAGGCCTGGATCCCTTGCTGATAATTTAATTGCTTAGTCATGATGTGTGTTAAAAATATCATGAATCTTCTGAGTGCAGGATATTATGATATAAGTGATATATTGTATGTTGTGGGAATTTTCTGAGTGTAGGTTATTGTGTTATGTGTGAACTTGGTTGTTAGAAACAACCAAAGTTATTATTCGGATATGGTTATCTATATCGAATGTTCTGGGAATTTTCGAAGTGCAGGTTATTTATGTTATGTAACAAATTGGTTGTTGAGTGCAACCAAAGTGTTGATATCAGTTATGTTTATTACATGGAAAATTGTATGGTAGGGTTGGGACTTATCCCATACCCTAGTGATCTGTAGTTATATCTACCTTAGGTCGACCTGTTGTTGGAATTTAGTATAATTGTGTGTGTACGACTATTCTTACTAAGCGTTGTTGCTTGCCTAGTTATTCATATTGTAGATGAGTGCAAAAGCAAAGTGGAGCAGTGAGTGTCGGATTCTGCTTATGGATATGTATATGTGGCCTGTCCTGTGGAGGATTCCTATGAAACACCATTTCGAAAAGAAAAAGTTGGGAGCTTGTTATTTCTTTTATGATATTTGTTTTGCTATAACTCTATGGAAGAGTAGTTGAAATTCTATTTGCTAAAGTAAAAGTGTGCGCAAACAGTCTTTTCTTAAAAGTTTTTTTTTTATATAGATTTAAAGTAAAAGTTTAAATTTATGCACGTTTGTTATCATTTATTCATTGGGTCGTTACAAGTGGTATCAGAGCACCAGGCTAAACTGTTTCTATAGACAAACCCACATCCACATTTTGCAAGATAGACCTACACTCACTGTAAGTACTATATTTTCATATCTGTTTCCTTTGCTTTCTTTTATTTACCTCAATTCTATAAATTGTAGGTTATGGCAGATATATGTGAGATAGGTGACCTTGTGATAGGAAACCTACCTATGATCCTTATGCTAGGGATTAAATATTATAGATTATTTCACAACGAGGTTTCTTGCCACTTCGAGTACGATCGACAGCATCAGCATGCCATTTTGCAATGGACACAGTACATGACAGAATTCTTTGGTAAAGCCAACACCTGAGCAATGGAGAGTGCGGTATGCCAACACTTGTTTGAGAGGTGTAGCCCAGGTTTGGTTTCATCATAGACATTGACTGCTGGTTCCCTACACGTGGGATGACTTTCGTATGCAGCTCGAGCTAGCATTTGGGCCAGGGATTGGCCTATCTACATGGTTGATAGCATACCTCGAGGCAGGGAGGTAGAGCCAAAGGAGGATCCTGAGCAGCTGGATGAGGATACCGACATAGAGTTGAATATGTTGATGGATAGCCTAGATTAGGTTATGATGTGAGGGTCTTGTTGATACTTATTGTAAAGAGTTGGCAAACCTACTAGGTTGTAGGGTTCTTGTGTAGTTGGAGCAGGCATATGTAGAAACCTGACTTGTAGCTAGGGTTCTTTTTTTTTATATTTATTGTTTTGCTAACTAAAACCTTACATCATGATCTTTCATTATCATTTTGTATTTCTAGGTTATATCCCTGAATGATTGATTACCTGTTTTGAGTAAAATCGTTATCAATTCTTTTCTTTTCGTTGTGTATGGGAAACTAGTATACTCAAATGTTTTAAACATTGTTGTATAGAAATTCGCGATGGTGCCTAACACCTGAGCCAGGAGAGGTCGAGCTGTTAACACACTATACCAAGCCGAGAGAGCAGCCATTGACCAAGAGGCAGATCGTGACTGAGGTAGACGAAGGGATTGAGGTCGAGGGAGAGGTCGAGGACAAAGGGTACAACCAGAACCAAGTCTGGCAACTCTAATAGAGGATTTGAGAAGGACTTTACATTAGCAAGATGTGGCAAATGCACAGATGTTCGAGGCATTGATGCAGAGATTCCCAGAAGCGCCACACAACCACGCACCCCGGGAAGACGTTCCTGAACAACAGGAATTCCTAACACAAGAAGACCCACTGGTGGGAGCAAATTTGTGAGCGGATGTACCTAAAACTGAACTACCAAAACCACTCTTGAAGCAGTTTAGTAGACAAAAACCACTCGTGTTCGAAGGGACTTTGGACCCCCTGGTGGTAGAATAATGGGTCAGCGTGCTAGAGAGGATCTTTGACTTTGTCGTGACTACCGAATAGGAAAAGGTAATCTGTGCGGTGTATATGCTGAGGAAGGATGATATTTCTAGGAAAAGACATGAAGATGCACGAATGGAATGGACAGAATTCCTGATCCTATTCAATGCTATGTCCTACAACCATACGGTGATAGATCGGAAGGTGGTTGAGTTCTCTAACCTGGTCCAAGGGTCATCCAGAGTTCAGGAGTACGTGCCCAAGTTTGACCAACTCTCAAGATTTGCTCCAGATATGGTAAACAATGAAGCCAACCGGGTACGCAAATTTATGAATGGAATGATGTGGGAGATAGCTTAGTTCATGGATACCGGGAAGACCAGCCTGAATACTTATGATGAATCCATGGAGCGAGCAATTTGCCAACAGTCATGGCTGGTACAAGAGAAGAAAGAGATCTACAAGGCTGAAGAATGAGCACATGTCTTCAATTACCAAGGAAGGTACTCTAGTAACCAGAGTGGCTCTTCTGGAAGGTTTGCATCCAGAGGCAATAGAAGTGTGGGGAAGACCAATGCTTCAAGAAACACTTGGTTTCACAGTGTTCGAATTAGTAAATGAAGGATGGAGCCACCAAGCCAATGCTTGAACTTCAACAAGCAGCCAAGGAGAGAAAATAACTATTGGCCACAATGCAAAAAATGCAATCGACGCCACCCAGGCGAGTGCAACAATAATAACTACTTCACCTGTGGAAAGCCAGGTCATTTCTCAAGGCAATGCCTGACTCATGGTCAGAAGGAAGGAAACAACCAACCAAACCCAATAGGAACTGCACTACGAGTTTATGCACTCACCCAGGGTGATAAAGGAGCTGGGACATCCCACATGGTGTCAGGTCAGCTTCCTGTGGCTAATAATTCTACATATGTATTAATGGACATTGGTGCATCCCATTCTTTTATTGTTGCATCTTATATCGATAAGATAGATAGGAAGCCTGAGCCTATGAAAAAGGAATGTGGTGTATCCTTACCTTCGGGCGAACAATATGATGGTATGGTCTTGGGTTAGAACCGTACTAGTCTGGGTAGAAGTTTAGGAGTTGACCATGGATTTGCTAGTTTTAGATTTACCTGAGTACGATGTGTTGACGGTGAGAACTCGTCAACTAAGTTGAGTTGGAAAAATTATCAAGTCAAGATCACTAATGGAAAATCTGTAGAAACTTAAACAATAACTCAAGAACAATGATAGAACAATAATGGAGAATTCAGTCTTTCATTTACACTCAAGCTTTTGCTATAGTAAAATTTCCAACCCCCTTTCAGGTGGTGTTAGAGTTCATTTTATAGTAGGCTCTAATGGCCTTAGGTACATAGTGGTCCAGGAGACCAAGGGGTACATAAGTACTATGTCAGGGGAGTGGCTTCAGAGGTTGTGGTTGTACGTCAGTACAGGAGCAGGTGTCAGGAGGATGTCTCCACTATTTGTCTGTACCCATGTCTGATGAGTGGCGGCAGGCATAGTGGCGCAGGTGGTAGTGGTGTCGACTCTGACCCTTGGCCGTAGATGTACGGGCCATAACTCTTATCCAAGCAGTCCCACTGGTACGGGTGTCCGTACTCAGTACTAGGTCGTACAAGTATGTCGCATTCGACTCGTACTGGAGCCTCTAAGCATAGGGGTCTCAAGGTGTAAGGAATGGGACCCTTGGTGTGTGTTATGGTCCTGGTGTGAGGTGGAGATCTTGGGTCCTTGGCACGAGATGCCTGAAGCCTCCCGAGGTCACTCACGAGTCTGGTTGATAGGCATGTGGCCTTGACGGATGTCTAAGGATGTGTAGCGAAATGCCCTCCTTGCGACCCCCTTGGTGACTCGGCTCCCTAGCTCCTCACGAGGCCCCACTC
This sequence comes from Humulus lupulus, assembly GCF_963169125.1. Lineage (NCBI taxonomy): Eukaryota > Viridiplantae > Streptophyta > Magnoliopsida > Rosales > Cannabaceae > Humulus > Humulus lupulus. The sequence continues at coordinate 89,864,063 of NC_084796.1, read as the reverse complement.
CTCTCGTGAGGCCACGCGAGGCCATGCTTGGGCGAGGCCACACTTGGGCGAGGCCATGCAAAGCCATATTTGGCTGAGGCTACGTGAGGCCATACTTGGGTGAGGCCATGCGAGGCCATACTTGGGCGAGGCCATGTGAGGCCACACGTGGCTGAGGCCACGCGAGGCCATACTTGGGCGAGGCCATGTGAGGCCACACTTGGCTGAGGCCACGCGAGGCCATGCGAGGCCATATTTGGGGCCATGGGCGCGATGCCGAGAGGCTCCAGCGAGGCCACGGGCGCGACGCCGAGACGCTTCAGCGAGGCCACGGGTACGACGCCGTGGGCACTCCAGCGAGGCCATGGGCGCGACACCGAGGGCACTCCAGCGAGGCCATGCGGGCTTGGACGCGAGCCTATAGGCGATGGGCCGTGAGCCTATGTGCGCGAGATCACCTTGCGCGGCATGATCCTAGGCCTGCTAGGCCGTTGCGAGAAGGTGGTGGCTCGATTGCCTCGTGGCTCAAGTATGCACTTGGGCCTCTGAGGGACCTTAGCACCTGTCCTAGTTCTTTTATGGGCGCGGAATATTGAGCGTCCACACTTGCCCCCCAGTCTAGGAAAGGACCTTTAGGTGCTCTTGTAGACTATTCACCTTAATTCTTATAAATAGGCCCTCATACATGGCATAAAATCTTCACTTCACTTCTTTGGCTTATTGGTTTGGAGAGCCCTTCCTTTTTCAAAGGTAAGGGGTTCAATCCTCCCCAACCCCATTTTTGCCATAGTTTCATTTGTTTTTTTTTTCACTTCATTTCATTTCATTTTTACATATGAGCTAATTTCTTGGTGTGTCTATTTTGTGACTAACACATCTTTCTGGTCCATTCTTGCAGACGCGCATTTTCGACTCTTTGGTGCTTTTCGCTTCTGGACCTCCTTTGAGCCCCAACTTCGCTCCCTTAATCGCTTGAGGTATATTTTCTTTCCTTCTCCCTTTTATTTTTTATCGGGTCCAAACTAGCAGTACTCGGGATGGGGTACCTTAGCCTGAGCTTGTAGTGAGTTTGACCATATGCGCGCCCCTCCTCTTTTTTTTATAACCTGTAGTGGGCCATTTAGGGCGTTTGCATCTAGAGATATTAAGCCTATTCCTTTTTGTTTTGTAGCCTTTCCCTCGTTTATACGTGAACCCCCTTTTCGGTTTCGGGATGAGGTCTCATGGCTAGTGACGGCCCGTCCAACATACCTCCGGGGGCTGAATTTATCGACCTGTCCTCAGATTCAGAGTCCCTTGAGGGAAATCCTTACCAAGACTATGACTCCTTAAGGCAGGCCCGTATCCGCCACCTTGAGTACATTGCTGAACTTAGGCCCAAAATTTGGGTAGTGGAGAGCGAAATTGACTCGGTGTCGAGAGGAAATGGAGGACCTTCACCCCCAGACCTTAGTGACCATATAGCGCGTCTTAGGACGACCCTTTTTGAATTGCGGTGGGAGTTAGAATTTATGGATGGGCACCTTCCGCCAGAACCTCCCACTCCCTCCTCGCCTGATGACGGTCATGGGGCTGCTAGCTCCTCTCCCCAGCCTCTAGTCTCAGTTTATCCTAGCTTAGTGCTTCCGCCATCACTCCCTCGATGGAAAACTCTTGCTAGGAAGAAAAAATGGAGGATTAAGTGTTCTGCCTCTTCCTCACATCTTTCTTTTGATTTTGCAGATATGCCGAAAGCACGCAGACAGGTATCTGTCCAGGAAGAGGACGACGCCCCCTTACTAACGTCCAGTCTTGTGTCACATGTGTCTCTGAGCAAATTGAAGGAAATCGTAAAGCACTACCGTATTCCTCCAGAATACGCCCTATACGCTCCTCATGAGGCTTGCCGGGCCGACTGCCCCAGGGAGGGTCTGGTGGCCTTGAGTGAACACATCTTGAAGGCGGGTGGCACCATTCCCTTACACTCGTTTTTCGTGGCGGTACTTAACTACTTCGACCTAGCCCCCCTTCAGCTGTCACCCAACAGTTGGTTGACCCTGAGGTGCCTTTTCGTCTAGTTTAAGGAACGGGCTAACCGTGCTCCTACGGCGCAAGAGGTGCACTTCCTGTACAACCTCATGGGATCCCCCAAGTCCAAGGGCTTCTACTACCTGCAGAAAGCCAATAGTGAGCTCCCCCTGATAGAGGGCTTGGTATCCAACATGGGGTCTTGGAAGCAAGACTTTTTCTTCGTAGAGGGCCCTCTTTCTGTCCGCGAACGCTTTCGCGATGGCCTCAGTAAGTATCCTGGTTCTCCTTTTTTTTTTTGTTAGAACTTACGGTTTTGTACTCTTGCTTGTACTGACATTGGCGTGGATCATGCAGAGCAATTTGCTGATCCTACGGTCATTGGGATGGAGGCGGAGGCCGTAAATGACCTCATCAATGCAGACTCCACCCTGAAGAAGAAGGCGTCCATATTTACCGTGGCAAATCTCAACCGCCACCAGTTGTCCCCGGTCTAGGACCCCAAGCTCCTGTGGTCAATTACTATGTCTAAGAAGACTATGGCTACATCGGCCGAGCCGTTCCTTGACGGTGGCAAGGCCGAGGAAGAGATGGAGGACACCCCCCTTGAATGTGGCGGGTCTCACCAGCGCCCCCTGTCCCCCGGGGGATGCCCCCCTTATGGCTCTCACGACCAGGACATGGCCTTTCAACCTCAGGACCAGTATGTTGCACCGGGAGGTTATGCTTCCCCTGACCTTGGTGGCTGCGACGCCTTCCCACAGGTTCCTCACGACATTGGACCATCGGGGGTTGATTTCGTCGACCTTGCGGAGCCCCCCTCTAATCTACCAGGGTCTCAGTTTTTCTCCTTCCTTGCGCTCCCTCCCGCTTCGGCGAGCGGGTCATCCGTCCCTGTCCAACCAGATGTTCCCAGTACGGAGGCGGACCTTTGGGTGACTAGGATGGCCTCATCTTATGGGTAGCGTTACATTCAGATTGCCTCGGATCTCCTTGTATCCGACTGGAGGGGTCTAGGGAATGTGACTCAGCCAGACCTTGGGGACACCCTAAGGCGTGCCGCGGCCTGGGTGAGTTCTTGCCCCTTGCGTCGATTATTATTATGTATAGATGTACATGTGTTATTCTTTTTGTTACTTATCATTGATGCCATCGACTTTCTTGTGCAGATCTACACCGTGTCTCTTCGGTATGCTGACACGTCTGACACCCTCTCCGCATCTACTGCTGAGAGGGACTGCCTCACAGCCCGGGTCCAGGAGCTCAAAAATGAGCTTAACGAAACCAAGGTCAAGTTGTCAAAGGCCCGAACTAAGTTTTCCAACTTGTTCTCAAAGAGGGAGAAAGTAAAGGCCAAGACCAAGGAGCTAAAGGGAAAGGTTAAACGCTTGGAGCGCGACCTCCAGGAGGCCAAGGCCACTGCGGCTGTGTCCCAGCAGAGAGTTACTCAATTAGAGACCGAAGTCGAGGCCCTTAGGGCCGAGCTACAGTCGGCGCAGGAGAGGAACGCTTCCTTGGAGGCGGAGAGGGCTTCCTTGGAGGCGGCGAGGGCTTCCTTAGAGGCGGAGAGGGTCACCACCGAGCGCAGGTCTATAGATCGTGCTCTTTATAATGTGTGGAGGCAGGATCCTAATTTTGACTTCTCCTCCTTTGGTGAACATTCCGTTGCTTGAGCGACCCTGTGGAGTGCCCACTTTAGGAGGCCTTGAAGTAGCCTTGCTCTTTTTTTTTTTTTTTTGTAATATCATTATCACTGCTACTTTTCTTTTGGTAACTCTTGTACTATCTCAAGAACTCTTTTTTCTAATGTATAAATACATGTGTTGCTGTTTATTTCTTGTTCTACTGCATTTGAGGCCCTTTTAAGCCTGTATGATGGGGTTTGGTTGGTTCCCCTCTTTTATTTACCAGGCTGGAGGTCCTTTGGAGCCCATGCGAGAGGGTTCACTGAGACCTCTTTTGGTGCCTCTTGATTACTTTTGTAAGGATATTTTGACCCCTTGGGTCCTAGCTATCCTTTTATATATTTTTGCGCGCGCTTATTATTTGTTGTGAGAAGCATCCTTCTCGTCATTATGCATAGTACTATTTTTACAAGGGTCTCTTTTGGGATCCTTTTTGGCTAGGCGGCTTGGCAGCCGCTCTAGACTTATTATTATTGTTACCATATAATGGCTAGACTTATTATTGGCTAGACGGCTTGGTGGCTGCTCTAGACTTATTATCATCATTACCATATTTTTTTTTTGTAAGTCCCTAAGGCCTCCTTGATATTCACACGGGTAGCTAATCCTTATGATCCCAGGAGATGCCTTGTAAGGACTCCGCTTAAGGCCCTGATATAGGGGGTCCCTCTGGGATCCCTGTTGAAGGGTCCTTTTTGGGGTCCTCCTGATGGAGGGTTGTTTTCAGGATCCTCTTGGTAGAGGGTCTCTCTTAGGAGTTAGGAAGGCAAGGGGTCCTTTTTAGGATCCTCCGTTAAAGGGTCCCTTTTTAGGAGTTAGGAGGGCAAGGGGTCCTTTTTAGGATCCTCCGTTAGAGGGTCCCTTTTTAGGAGCCCTTTTGCTGGCTGCATGTTCTTGCCCCCCGTCCTGCCCCCCAAGTGCTTGGTGAAATTTATTTCGGCAGGCACTTTGGTTGATGCTTGTGCAGCGAAGAAAGTAAACACGGGAAGTAGCAAACGGTTTCATTCATAGCACGCGGTTTACATCTAACTTTGTAAATAAAAAGGGGGGTTACATCTAACTAGGAGGCTACCTAGGGTAGCCTCTTTGATTCTTATTTAAGCTAAAATAACGAAGAACAAGCTAAACATAGGTTCTTTTGGCACTAAGAGCCGAAGTCTTGCTGGTAGCACTTCTCGAGAGGCTCCGTAACCTGTGGGCCCAATCTTGTGCGGATCTAACTTGTGTGGGTCGCTCCTTCATGCACAGCCATCGTCATTGGCATGGATGGTTTGGTGGCTGCGCGGAGGGACATGTTATAGCATTCCCTCGCTTCCTTCTGCTCCCCTTTCACACATGCTACTCCCCCAGGGGTAGGGAATTTCATGGCTAGGTGATACACAGAAGTTATCGCCTTCAATTCTCTCAGAGAGGGTCTCCCTAATACCGCATTGAAGGCTGAGGTGCAATCTACCACGACGAAGTTAGCCATTACGGTGGTTTGCCTGGGTTGCTCCCCCATGGTGAGGGCCAATTCGATTGTCCCCAGGGGTTGCATCGAGTCTCCCGTAAACCCATACAAAGTCGTAGTGCAAGGCTTTAGGTGACGGAGGCTCAATCCCATCTTTTCCAGCGCCTGTCGATACAAGATGTCCACGGAGCTCCCGTTATCCACCATGACCCGATGTACCCTCATGTTATCTAGCTAGGCGATTAGCACCAAGGGGTCGTTATGAGGAAAGTGCACCCCTTGCGCATCTTCTTCAGTGAAAGTTATTGAGTCATTCTCGTCCTTGAAGCTCTTCGGGGGGCGTTGCTCCAAACTTAAAATGCAATGTGGTGGACTTCGTCGGGCCTCCTTGGCATACCTGTCTTGCCCTTTCCTAGAATCGCCTCCGAATTCTGGTCCTCCAAAGATGGTCCTGACCTCTCCTTGCACTTCCGGGGCCACCTCACGTGCCCACGGCGGGGACACTCCTCCTTCTGGCCTCTGGTTATCCTTGCTCACATACCTGCCCAAATGTCCCCTGCGGATGAGTTCCTCAATTTCTTCCTTCAAATGGATACACTCTGCCGTGGTATGACCGGTATCCTTGTGGTACTGACAGTATCTACTAGGGTCCCTTTTGGACCGGTCCTATCTCATTGGTGGGGGCCTTTTGAAAGGAACTCGATCTTCATTGGTGAGGTAAATGTGCTACCTGGTATCTGTGAGGTTTGTGTAGTAAGTGTAAGCCGCTTGCCTGTGATCATTCCCATGTTTGGTTTTCCTCTGGTGGTCATCTCTTGATCCATCGTATGCACTTTTCTTCTTTGCTACATTCGACCCGTCGTTAGTTGGGGGCTTCGCGTGGGGCTCCTCCTTTCCTGCCTTCAGGTTTGCGTGGCCATCCTCCACGCGGATGTACTTCTGCGCTCTCTCATAGAAGTCATCTAAGTCGGTGACTTCCCTCTTCAACATGTTGTCCCACAACTTGCTTCCTGGGAGAACTCCAGCGGTAATGGCCATTTTTAACTCTCCGCGCGTTAGGCTCCCCACTTTTGCGGCCTCCATATTGAACCGGTGAATGTAGATCTTCAGGCTCTCATTCTCCCCTTGCTTCACATTGGCCAGGCTGGTACCTGGCATCGTGTAGTCCCGCACGGCATGGTGCTGTTGGAGGAATTCGTCAGAAAACTGCTGCCAGGATCTGATGGACCCCGGCCTTAATCTTTTGAACCATTTGTAGGCGGGTCCTTTTAGAGTAACAGCGAAGCAATGGCACCTGGCACCACTTCCAATCCCCCTCAGTTTCATCAGATCATTAAATGCATCCAGGTGGTACTTTGGATCCGTGATCCCTTCGTAAGGGGTCATATTGGGCTCCGTAAAGTTGGCAGGGAGCCGGATGGCCTGTATCTCTCTCACAAAGGGCGACTCATGGTCGTAGTCCTCCTCAAAAGCCTGACCGCCTGATGCGGTGACAATCTTGCTTCGCAGGCTCCTCATTTCCGTGTCTAGGTCCTGCCTCCTCTTACTTAGAGTGTCCCTCAAAGCGGACGGGCTAAGATCCGCTTTTCCCTTGCCCTCTCGAGGCACCACAGGGGGCGTGGTCCCTTTGCCCGCCCTCTTTTTATTGAGCTCCTCCTGCAAGTCTGAGGGTGCTCTTTTAGAGGTGACCTCGTCCTCATTGCGAGGGGCAGCGTTGGTCCTCAGCACTGGTTTCTGGGCCTGCTTAGGCGGTTCAGGGTGATCACGTTGCTTCGTTCGGGGGGTGTTACTGGTTGAATGTCGAGTTCTCCCATCATCTACCGGTATAGTGGTCTCCACCCTATCCTTGCCCTTCTCCTTCCTCTTAGGCAAGGCCACGCTCGACTTACCCTGCAACAGGCCGTTCAGGACCTCTTGCATGTGTTTCCAAGGTGGTTTCCAACCTTTGGTTCTTACGGTGGAGCTCACGTATTTCCTCCTCATAGAATCGAGATTTCGAACTTGAGCTCACGGAATGGACCCGGGGATGCTTATCATGCCTACGGGTTGAGGGGCCCAGGTCCTGCCGGTCGGAGTTCGGTGCCTGCGGTGGTTTTGGAGGAGGGAACTCGTTAGCGTTTCCCGGTGGTGCTCTTGGAGGACTTTCTCCAGGTGGGGCGGCCGGTGACGAGGCCACTCTATCACCTCTGTGAACCTCAAGGTCCTTCGGGGGCTCCATGTCTCTGAGTGGAGGGGCGTCCTTCATGGAGGCCTTCAGCTGAACTCCGTTCAGGTGAACCTCTACCTCTCGTGGCTCCCTTAGTCGCTTTGAACGTCTTGGCATTTTCTTCTTTTCGGAAATAATGGTGGAACAGTAGCTTGAAACTAACGTTCCCACAGACGGCGCCAAACTGTTGACGGTGAGAACTCGTCAACTAAGTTGAGTTGGAAAAATTATCAAGTCAAGATCACTAATGGAAAAGCTGTAGAAACTTAAACAATAACTCAAGAACAATGATAGAACAATAATGAAGAATTCAATCTTTCATTCACACTCAAGCTTTTGCTACAGTAAAATTTCCAACCCCCTTTCAGGTGGTGTTAGAGTTCATTTTATAGTAGGCTCTAATGGCCTTAGGTACATAGTGGTCCAGGAGACCAAGGGGTACATAAGTACTATGTCAGGGGAATGGCTTCAGAGGTTGTGGTCGTACGTCAGTACAGGAGCAGGTGTCAGGAGGATGTCTCCACTACTTGTCTGTACCCATGTCTGATGAGTGGCGTTGGCGTAGTGGCGCAGGTGGTAATGGTGTCGACTCTGACCCTTGGCCGTAGACGTACGGGCCATAACTCTTATCCCAGCAATCCCACTGGTACGGGTGTCCGTACTCAGTACTAGGTCGTACAAGTATGTCCCATTCGACTCGTACTAGAGCCTCTAAGCATAGGGGTCTCAAGGTGTAAGGAATGGGACCCTTGGTGTGTGTTATGGTCTTGGCGTGAGGTTGAGATCTTGGGTCCTTGGCACGAGATGCCTGAAGCCTCCCGAGGTCACTCACGAGTTTGGTTGATAGGCATGTGGCCTTGACGGATGTCTTAGGATGCGTAGCGAGATGCCCTCCTTGCGACCCCCTTGGTGACTCGGCTCCCTAGCTCCTCACGAGGCCCCCCTCCTCTCGCGAGGCCACGCGAGGCCACACTTGGGCGAGGCCATGCGAGGCCATATTTGGCTGAGGCTACGTGAGGCCATACTTGGGCGAGGCCATGTGAGGCCACACTTGGCTGAGGCCACGCGAGGCCATACTTGGGCGAGGCCATGTGAGGCCACACTTGGCTGAGGCCACGCGAGGCCATACTTGGGCGAGGCCATGTGAGGCCATATTTGGGGCCATGGACGCGACGCCGAGAGGCTCCAGCGAGGCCACAGGCGCGACGCCGAGACGCTTCAGTGAGGCCACGGGTACGATGCCGTGGGCACTCCAGCAAGGCCATGGGCGCGACGCCGAGGGCACTCCAGCGAGGCCATGCGGGCTTGGACGCGAGCCTATAGGCGATGGGGTGTGAGCCTATGTGCGCGAGATCACCTTGAGCGGCATGATCCTAGGCCTGCTAGGCCGTTGCGAGAAGGTGGCAGCTCGATTGCATCGTGGCTCAAGTATGCACTTGGGCCTTCGAGGGACCTTAGCGCCTGTCCTAGTTCTTTTATGGGCGGGAATATTGAGCGTCCACACGATGTTATTTTTTTGTATGGATTGGCTAACCAAATATGGGGAGGTGGTGAATTGCAAACGAAGAAAGGTGACTTTTAATCCACCTGGCACTACTACAAAACTAGGCTTTCCAGACACCCAACCACAACAGTAAACTCTATTGACTGTTGTAATTGCTCGGCGAGACTCGCGCCAAAAGTTAAAAACTGTAGGCATAGAAACCAACGGCAAAAGTTAATAACCTTCACCATTGGTTTTGACTATCGCTATTGACCCCAATACCAACAGTTAATTTGAGTATAATGTCGACACTTAAAAATTGTCCCCATTGACCCCAACGCTGACAGTTAATTTAAGATAAATGCCAACAGTTCAAAATTATCATCATTGACCCCAATGACGACAATTAATTTAAGACCAATGCCGATAGTTAAAAATTATCGCCATTGACCCCAACGCCGACAATTAATAAAAGCTCAACACCGACAGGTATAAACTGTCGTCAAAATTTAATTAAAAAATATCTAAAAATATGATTAATGAATAATATAATTTTAAAAATAAACTAAATTATGTAAATATATTTATAAAAATCATGTATTAATTACAATATTTATAAAATATTTTACTTTATTAATTGGATAAAGTTTATAATAATTTTCAAAAACTCTACAAGTTTTTTAATTGTAAGTTTGTTTTTATTATTATATTCTATTTTTTAAATTAGTTAATTATATTCGAAATAATTAGTAAAAAAGAACATTAAAAAATTCTTTATATGTGAACAGTAGATAATTTTCTTTTTAAAATAATTATATATGTTAACATTAAATTATTGTATTTGTAATGTCATATTATTTATTAGTATTATTATTTTTTGTTTTAGTATAATTTAATAAAAATGCTTAATACAGAAAAAATTGTTAATTTATAATTTGTAATAAGTTAAAAATAAATTATTTAAATAATTTACCCAATTTATTAAAAATATATAATATTAGATATTAATAAATTATCTATTATATTATAAAAAAAACAACTACTTATTAAGTTGTTTTTTAAATATTTATAAAAACCTAAAAACTTTTATTTTTGAAATTAAAAAACCTAAAACTTTATCCTACTCTCCCACTCTCTTTCTCTCGTTATTTCTTTCTACCACCTCCTTCCTACCCTCTCCACCTCTCAGCCCCTTTATTTCTCTTCACTCTAAGCCTCAACCTCTCATCGTCTCACTACTAAAAAATACCCTTTACGGGTCACCTTTTTAGGATACGCACTTAAATGTAAGTCCTAAAAAATGTCTCTGGAGATGTTATATTATAATATAATGTTTTAGATTAAATAAATGTGACAAAGAGTGTCACATATTGTAACATATAATAGGGAGTTACAATATTTAGATATATGAGATATATCCAAATAATGTAACATATTTGGTGTTACAAATTTGAAACTTCCAAATATTACCCTTTATTGTGTAAATTTGTTGTTACCCAATATTGAGATGAATTTCATAAAGCCATATGCGATATGGATGTTAGAGATATGAATTTAACCCCAATAATGTGTTTTCAGAGTTGCAAAATCATTTGGGAGGGTTTGGAACCGTTTGGAAAAATAGCACATTTTTATTGCTGAAAATGGTCGGTGGCCGCGGCCACTAAATTTTGGTGGTCGCGGCCTATGGGACAGAGACTAGTGGCCGTGGCCACTAATGTCTCTAGCCGCGGCCACAGGCTAAAAATTGACCATTTTTTCAGTTTTTTCAATCTTTGTTGAACGGTTCAAAAAAACTAAATAACTCCCAAATCTCATTTTTAATTCCATATTAATGCAATTAAACATTGATAACAGCCATGGGGGTTGTTGGAATTCGAAATTCAAAAGGTGTCTACTATATCGATACATTGTGATATCCAAGCAACATTGACTAGAGCATACAGCGGAGTGTATAATGGGAAGTCTAGACACATTAGTCTAAGACATGGATATGTAAGAGAATTGATTCTAAGAGGAGTCATCTCAATATCCTATGTGAGAACAAGTGAAAATCTGGCGGATCCTTTCACTAAGCCACTAAAGAGGGATTTAGTGGCCGCATCATCTCGAGGGATGGGACATAAACTCCCTAAAGAGATTCACGATTGATGGTAACCTATCTTATCACTAGTTATTCAACTAGTGTTAGGTTCAATAGGTAATAACAAGTCAATCAAGTGAATATTAGTTGTACTCAAAACAAGTCCCATCTGAGATATTGAGTACTTGTGTGTTACCAAGTGGAGGGTTAAAACCGAAAGGTTTTTTAATAGAATTCAATCTTGTAAAGACAAGTACTTTTGGTAACAAAATACTATAAGAATTCTACCTTTATGGACCTAGGGGTGGTCCCGCCTCTCATGAGAATTGGGAGTATTCTCAAGAACGTCCATGAATGGAAAGTGCACATGGCCATTAACGGTGCAAAGCAAGACATAGAGGTCTCAAGTGAACATCGCAAAGGTGTGTGTGTTATCACCGATTTGTTATCATGAAAAAATTGTTCAATGCCTAGTGCAACCAAATTTTCAACAAATTATGTGATAATTACACTATAGTAAAGTTCAAGTTGAAAAACACTTTGTTTTATGCACTAATGCAATGACTCCTATAAGAGAGAGTTCTTATTTAATCAAGTGGGGGATATGTTATATTTTCAAAATATAATGATTGATTAAGTAAGTGTTACAATAGATAACTATTTAATCTAGTGGGGGAATGTTATATTATTTTATAATATAATGTAATATTATATTATAATGTTTTAGATTAAATAAATGTGACAAAGAGTGTCACATATTGTAACATATAATAGGGAGTTACAATATTTAGATATATGAGATATATCCAAATAATGTAACATATTTTGTGTTACAAATTTGTAACTTCCAAATATTACATTTTATTGTGTAAATTTGTTGCTAAACAATTTTGAGATGAATTTCATAAAGCCATATGTGATATGGCTATTAGAGAAATGATTTTAACCCCAAAAATGTGTTTTCGATGTTACAAAATCATTTGTGAGGGTTTGGAACCGTTTGGAAAAACAGCTCATTTTTTAGTGCTAAAAATGGTCGGTGGCCGCAGCCACTGAATGTTGGTAGTCGCGGCCTGTGGGAGAGAGGCTAGTGGTCACGGCCACTAATGTCTCTGGCCGCGGCCACAGGCTAAAAACTGACCATTTTTTAGTTTTTTCAATCTTTGTTCTACCGCTCAAAAAACCCAAATAACTCTCAAATCTCATTTTTAATTCCATATTAATCTAATTAAACGTTGGTAACAGCCATGGGGTTGGTGGAATTTGAAATTCAAAGGGTGTCTCTAAACTCTATAAATAGGAGCCTATAGCTCACTTGTAAGACACAACATTTCTATCCATTAGAGCACTTGGCTAGAAACACCTTGAGGCTTGATAATTCCGTAAAGCATTTTCAATATCTGAGAGAGATCCCTTAGTGCTGGAGTTAGGGGGAAATAAGCTTTTGGGAAAAGGTTTTAAACCTTGTTCAAGTTGGTGATCCCCAACACTCTTCACTTAGGTTGTGTAAGTGAGAGTTTTCTTTGTTTTGTTCATACAACTTCTTCTATTGCTTTTCTTCTCATTTCTCTTCTTTCATTTACTTGTTATTTTGTTTAGAGTTGTAATCATGTTTTCTTTTGTTCCAAACACTTTTACTTTATTTGTAATCTTTTGCTTAGAGTTGAATTTTCACTATTCCATTCTTCTTCTCTTCTTCTTCTTCTTTTTTGTTTATTTGTACTTTCAGTTATATAGTTGTAACCTTATTTAATCAATCTATATTTATTTGTAATATTATTGCATAGAGTTGTAATATTCTTACCCATATCCATTGAGGAAATATATATTTTCCTAACATTCAAAAGCTTATCCCTTTTTGTTTCAATGGAAGGGGAGACCATGAAAATCATGAACCAAGACCTAGTGATATTGAATAGGTTTGATGGATCCAATTTTACTAGGTGGCAAGAAAAGGTGAGGTTTCTTTTAACCACTCTCAAAATCGCCTACATCCTTGAGTCTTCCTTGGCACCTCTAGCCGAGCCATCCGACAAAGACACTCCCAAGGAGGTGGAGAAGAGAAGGAAGAGGGAGGAGGACAACTCCTTGTTAGGGGTCATATCCTCATTGCCCTATCTGATAGGCTCTATGACCTCTACACCGAGACCATATCGGCCAATGAGATATGGGATGCACTTGAGAAAAAGTTTAAGGCGGAAGAGGAAGGTACCAATAATTTTTTGATATCTCAATACTTCGATTTCAAATTTTTTGGTGCTAAACCTATTCTTACTCAAATTCATGAATTGCAAATAATTGTTAACAAATTGAAAGTTCTAAAGATTGAGCTTCCCGAGGCCTTTCAAGTTGGTGCTATAGTTGCTAAATTACCACCAACTTGGAAGAGCTATAGGAAGAGAATCCTTCATAAAAATGAGGATTATTCTTTGGAGGAATCCAAAAACATATTCGAATCGAAGAGGAATCGATAAGTAGAGAAAAACTTGTGGAGGGGTCTAATGGAGAGACTTCCAAAGCAAATGCGGTGTCACAACGAAAACAACCCAAAAACAAAGGGAAAAAGGGTAACGAGAAACCTTTGGGTCCAAAAACCAACCCAAAAAAGTTTAAGGGCAAGAAAGGCCCTTGTTTTGTGTGTGGGAAAAAGGGTCACTATGCTAGAGAGTGTAGGCATAGAAAAGACCAACAAGGAGCTAAGGTGAACGCAAATCAAGAGAAAAACATAGTTGCTACCCTTAGTGAGGTGAATGAGGTCCAAGGCAAGGTGAAAGGGCGGTGGTATGATACATGTGCCACCGTCCATGTCACCTATGACAAATCATTGTTGAAGACCTTTGAAGAGTCAAAGGGCAACCATGAGATACAAATGGGCAATGAGGGAAAATCCAAGGTACTTGGTAAAGGTACCATTGAAGTCTTTTTCACCTCTGGCAAGAAAGTCACATTAGTGAATGTACTTTATGTTCCCGAAATGAGTAGAAACTTGGTAAGTGGTGATTTGCTTGGCAAGCCCGGCATTAAAGCCGTTTTTGAGTCCGGTAAACTTATACTTACCAAATCAAATGTATTCTTGGGAAAAGGATACTCTTGTGAGGGAATGGTTAAATTGTGCACCAATGATGTAACTTTCAATGTTATCAATAAAAATGCTAATTCCGCCTATATTATTGAGTATGATTCTTTATTTTTGTGGCATCTTAGAGTATCACATATAGGTTTTTCAAAGATGAAAAGAGTAGTAATATGTGGTATGATTGCATGCAATATTAAAAACTATGGTAAATGTGAAACATTTGTTAAGGCCAAAATGATTAAGAAACCATTTCCTAGTGTAGAAAGATCATCTAATTTACTAGATTTAATCCATAGTGATCTTTGTGAATTAAATGGTGTTTTAACTAGAGGTGGTAAAAGGTATTTTCTTACTTTTATAGATGATTTTAGTAGATATACCTATGTGTTTCTTTTAAAGCATAAAAATGAAACTTTTGATGCTTCTAAATTGTATAAATTAGAAGTTGAAAATCATGTAAATAAAAAGATTAAGGTGCTAAGAAGTGATAGAGGAGGAGAGTACTTCTCTAATGAATTCAATACATTTTGTGAAGAAAAGGGTATAATTCATGAGTGCACTGCACCTTATACACCACAACACAATGGTGTTGCCGAAAGGAAAAATAGGACTTATCTAGAGATGATAAATTCTATGTTGGTGTTTTCTAAGTTGAACTTCAACTAATGGGGTGAAGCGCTTTTAACCGCTTGTCACATTCTTAATCGATTGCCGATAAAGAAAAATGAGATATTTCCATATGAGTTATGGAAAGGAAGAAAACACAACATAGGGTACTTCAAAGTGTGGGGGTGTCTTGCATATTGCAAGAAAAACGAACCTAATAGAACAAAGTTAGGTTCAAGAGCCATAAAGTGTGCTTTTGTTGGTTATGCCAACAATAGTAAACCTTATAGGCTATTAGACTTAGAGTCTAATATTGTGATTGAATCTAGAGAAGTTGAATTTTCTGATAATATGTTATGTGACAACAATTCTCAAGCTTCAACATCTCTAAAGGAGAATTTGTTATATGAGAACAATTCTCAAGCTTCTACATCCAAAGTTGATTCTCAAGAGGAGAATTCTCAAAAGTATGTAAAGCAACCCTTTGAACCTAGAAGAAGTCAAAGGCTTAAAAATCATAAAAGTCTAGTAGTGGATGAGATAGATTCTCAACGAATTTCATTCTACATGGTAGAAGGAAATAGAGAGGAAGTTATTAGGAAAATTCCTATTGTACTTCTCGTTGAGGATGATCCTAAGACTTATAGAGAAGCTATGCAATCGAGAGATAGTGCATTTTGGAAAGAAGCCATCAATGATGAGATGGATCCCATTCTTTCCAATAACACTTGGGAATTGGTAGACCTCCCACCGTGGTCTAAGCCAATTGGGTGTAAGTGGGTATTTAGGAGAAAATACCACGCTGATGGCACTATCCAAACCTTTAAAGCTAGATTAGTAGCTAAAGGGTTTAGGCAAAAAGAGGGTATCGATTATTTCGATACTTATGTGCTTGTTGCAAGAACAACTTCCAAAAGAATTGTGTTCGCTTTAGCTTCTATACACAACTTGTATGTTCATCAAATGGATGTCAAAACGACATTCCTTAATGGTGACCTCAATGAGGATGTCTATATGGAACAACTCGAAGGTTTTGTCATACCAAAATATGAACATAAAGTTTGTAGACTTGTAAAATCCTTATATGGATTGAAACAAGCTCCTAAGCAATGGCATGAGAAATTTGATCAAGCCATCATGTCTAATGGGTTTAGACATAACAATGGAGACAAGTGTTTGTATTCCAAAACTTGTAAGGGATATGTGATCATTGTTTGCTTATATGTGGATGACATGCTTATTTTAAGTAATAGCATGAAAGGGGTAGAAGAAACGAATAGGTTTCTATCATCTACCTTCAAGATGAAAGATCTTGGAGAAGTTGATACCATACTCGATATCAAAGTAAAGAAACATAGTGGGGGTTTTGCGTTAGGGCAAGCCCACTATGTTGAGAAAGTATTGAACAAATTTAACCATCTCAAGGTTAAAGATGCCAATACTCCATTCGATCATAGTGTAAAACTTGAGAAGAATGAAGGAAGAGCGGTGGCTCAATTGGAGTACGCCAGTGCTATATGGGGTCTAATGTATGTTGCCCAGTGTACTAGACCTGATATAGCATTTGCGGTAAGTAAACTTAGTAGGTTTACAAGTAATCCAAGTGTGGATCAATGGAAGGTAATTGGAAGAGTCCTAGGTTATCTTAAGAAAACCAAAGGACTAAGCCTTCACTACTCCAAATTTCCTTCGATATTAGAAGGATATACAGATGCAAGTTGGATATCCAATCTTGGGGACAACTAGTCCACAACTGGTTGGGTATTTACACTTGGTGGAGGTGCAATTTCTTGGGGTTCCAAGAAACAAACCTGTATATCTCATTCCACTATGGAAGCAGCGTTCATAGCTTTAGCTGCTACTGGAAAAGAGGCCGAATGGTTAAGGGATCTATTGATAGAGATTCCCCTAATCAAAGAGAATGTATCTACTATATCGATACATTGTGATAGCCAAACAACATTGGCTAGAGCATACAGCGGAGTGTATAATGGGAAATCTAGACACATTATTCTAAGACATGGATATGTAAGAGAATTGATTCTAAGAGGAGTCATCTCAATATCCTATGTTAGAACAAGTGAAAATCTGGCGGATCCTTTCACTAAGCCACTAACGAGGGATTTAGTTGCTGCATCATCTTGAGGGCTGGGACTTAAACTCCCTAAAGAGATTCACGATTGATGGTAACCTATCTTAACACTAGTTATTCAACTAGTGTTAGGTTCAATAAATAATAACAAGTCAATCAAGTGAATATTAGTTGTACTCAAAACAAGTCCCATCTGAGATATTGAGTACTTGTGTGTTACCAAGTGGAGGGTTAAAATCGAAAGGTTTTTCAATAGAATTCAATTTTATAAAGACAAGTATTTTTGGTAACAAAATACTGTAAGAATTCTACCTATATGGACCTAGGGGTGGTGCCGCCTCTCATGAGAA
This sequence comes from Humulus lupulus, assembly GCF_963169125.1. Taxonomy (NCBI): domain Eukaryota; kingdom Viridiplantae; phylum Streptophyta; class Magnoliopsida; order Rosales; family Cannabaceae; genus Humulus; species Humulus lupulus. Next base: position 89,847,046 of record NC_084796.1, on the reverse strand, counting down.
TTGGGAGTATTCTCAAGAACGTCCATGAATGGAAAGTGCACATGGCCATTAACGGTGCAAAGCGAGACATAGAGGTCTCAAGTGAACATCGCTAAGGTGTGTGTGTTATCACTGATTTGTTATCATGAAAAAATGGTTCAATGCCTAGTGCAACAAAATTTTCGACAAATTTTGTGATAATTACACTATAGTAAAGTTCAAGTTGAAAAACACTTTGCTTTATGCACTAATGTAACTCCTATAAGAGAGAGTTCTTATTTAATCAAGTGGGGGATATTTTATATTTTCAAAATATAATGATTGATTAAATAAGTGTTACAATAGATAACTATTTAATCTAATGGGGGAATGTTATATTATTTTATAATATAATGTAATATTATATTATAATGTTTTAGATTAAATAAATGTGACAAAGAGTGTCACATATTGTAACATATAATAGGGAGTTATAATAGTTAGATATATGAGATATATCCAACTAATGTAACATATTTGGTGTTACAAATTTGTAACTTCCAAATATTACCTTTTATTGTGTAAATTTGTTGTTACACAATATTGAGATGAATTTCATAAAGTCATATGTGATATGGTTGTTAGAGATATGATTTTAACCCCAATAATGTGTTTTGGGAGTCACAAAATCATTTGGGAGGGTTTGGAACCGTTTGGAAAAACAACACATTTTTTAGGGCTGAAAATGGTCGGTGGCCGCGACCTGTGGGACAGAGGCTAGTGGCCGCGGCCACTAATGTCTCTAGCCGCAGCCACAGGCTAAAAACTAACCATTTTTTCAGTTTTTTTAATCTTTGTTGAACAGCTCAAAAAACCCAAATAACTTCCAAATCACATTTTTAATTCCTTATTAATCCAATTAAACATTGGTAACAGCCATGGGGGTTGGTGGAATTTTAAATTCAAAGGGTGTTTCTAAACTCTATAAATAGGAGCCTATAGCTCACTAGTAAGACACAACATTTCTATCCATTAGAGCACTTGGCTAGAAACACCTTGAGGCTTGATAATTCCATAAAGCATTTCCAATATCTGAGAGAGATCCCTTAGTGCTTGAGTTAGGGGGAAATAAGCTTTTGGACAAATGTTTTAAACCTTGTTCAAGTTGGTGATCCCCAACACTCTTCACTTAGGTTGTGTAAGTGAGAGTTTTCTTTGTTTTGTTCTTACAATTTCTTCTATTGCTTTTCTTCTCATTCCTCTTGTTTCATTAACTTGTAATTTTGTTTAGAGTTGTAATCATGTTTTCTTTTGTTCCAAACACTTTTACTTTATTTGTAATCTTTTTCTTAGAGTTGTATTTTCACTATTCCATTCTTCTTCTTCTTCTTTTTTGTTTATTTGTACTTTTAGTTATAGAGTTGTACCCTTATTCAATCAATCTATATTTATTTCTAATATTATTGCCTAGAGTTGTAATATTCTTACCCACATCCATTGAGGCAATATATATTTTCCTAACAGTTTTTAGGACTCTCATTGAGAGTCCTTAAAAAATATATTTTAGGACTCACAATGAGTGTCCTGGAAACATATATGAGTCCTAAAAATCTTGAATAGTAAATTTAAGAGTGGTGACTTTTAAGGGCTCACTTTGGGTGTTCTAAAAGAGTATTAAGGGCTCCCAAAGTGTGCCCTAAAAACTTTTAAGTAAAATTTGATAAATATTTCATGTCATTTTTTAATTGGGGGTTTTAGAGCTAGGGATTCATCACTTTCACCCACTACAAGAAAAAAGACACATTAATAGCCTTGGATTTTGACACTTATTAAAAAATGTGATAAAAGCTATTATGGAAATAGCACACAAATAAATACTTAGCCTGCCCAATAAAAAATTAAAAGCCCGCCTACTGCCCACTATCCTTTTCAAGAAACCCTCCCTCTCCATTTACTTGCTAAAAAATGACGCCCTTTCCTCTCAATACACCAATACTGAGCTGACCTTCCAAAATCCCAAGAACTTGTTCTCGGAAAAATGGTGATAGTGAAGCCATGTCTGCCGCCCATCTCTATGCGTCAGAACCATGTACAATGGATATATCTCTATACGTCATGCTCTCTCTATCCTCCGCTCATCTTCTCTGCCCAACTCTATCTGTTTGCCATATTTTTCTGCTTTCCATTTTATAGTCTCTAGCTCGATAAACACTTCTCTATTCAAACCTTTTCAGTGATTATCTTGGTCTGTAACTCGCTCTCTCTATAAATACACATGCTTACTCACACACACATAAACACATGTATATTGGGAATCGTTGGCATGGAAAAAGAGGATTGAGGTGAGATCTTTCCAACCCATACGTTAGTGATTTTTTATTAATAATATCTTTGAAAAATAAATAATAACATTTATGCTTGAAATGAATACCAAGAGATTCTAGTGTTGCTTTTAATTTAAAAATAATATTTCTAAAATGGTAGCCAATAACTAATTTGGTTTGGATCAAAGACAAGATTTCAGCTTGGGTTATGGCTGAGGTTATCGACTTTAGTGGGAAGAAATATCAAGTTGTCACAATGTCTAGAATGAAGGTGGAGGTTACTGGTAATTTCTTTTTTCCAATACAATGTGTTTTTTTTAGTCTTTTTTGTTTCTAATTGTTTTGGGGTAGGCTTTCATGATATGTTGAACTGACTTTATTTGAATGAGTCGGGGTTCTTTACAATCTTTATAGAAGATACAATCTCAATGATATATACATGTTAGTGCATTTAATATATATATATATGTATATATAATTTACTGAATAAAAATGCCATTAATATTGTTGTAAATTATATAATGTAAAATCATTTATTGGCATATTTGATCAAATTGACAAAATTAATTATGGAATGCATTTTCGAAATATATTATGTGGTTTTTTCGAAATGGGTAGTTTCCTGTTTTGTTGAGAAATATTTTCTAATCAGATTATTCTATATATGTTAATAAAATAAAAATATAATTTTCTATAAAAGAATATCTTTTCTTGAAATTTGTTTATATGGAAATTATTTGTATTTATTTTTATTTCTTGATCTGATTTGTTTGTCTAAAAACCGTGTACAGCTTGCAGAGATAATGCATATTTTGTTTCCTTATTTATTTAAGGAAACTGAGTTTAAAAACTGTCCAGGTTCAATGAATCTATTTGAACGGATTGCCAGTCTGTTTGAACAGATTCTGACTTTCCTATTTGGGAAGATTTTCTATTTACTGGCTGATTGGTTTCTTATTTGTTTTCCACAACCTAAAGGGATTCTAAAAAGTATATAATCATCCTTAGGTCGTTGGTTTTTGATCATCTCTTTTGGTGTATTATTTTCCAAATATTTTTCAAGTTTTAGAGAGACTTTTTATTATGTGAAGAACTTGAGTCCAGCAAGTTCTTAGTGGTTTATTACAGTGTACTTTTGTATTGTTTTCTTTGTGTGAATTGTGCAGGTTGAACATACTTGGACATTGTTCATCAAGCTTCGGGAGAAGTCTTGTTCATGAGTCACTTTTCGGGAGGAGAAGTGCAAGTGTTATGATTTGAAGGGAGTTCAAGATCTTAGCACTTCAAAAATTTGATTAGGAGTTTAGATTACAACAGTTGCGAAAAATTCAAGAGGGCGTATTTATTTGTATATGTCAATTTGGTTTTGTAATCGTTTAAATATTCTTCTAAAAAATTTCATTCTCTGGGCGTGGCCCCGTGGACTAGTAACAATCTGCAAAGATTGCTGATACCACGTATAATTTCGTGTGTTCTTTACCTTATGTTCATTTTTATCTTCTGGTGATAAACTGTTTAAACATATTTGGTTTCTGTTCAAACAGTCTCTATGTCCGTTTAAACAATTCTGTAACAGTTCTACAATTTATTATTTAATTTGAATAATTAAGTTGTTAATCATAAAAAATGGAATTTCAATTGGTATCAGAGAGGGTCACTAAACTCTTAGTGAGATCTTGTGGTTATTTTCCGTTTGATTTGTTTTGTGTGAAATGTCTTTCTTTGCAGAAGGTAGTTCGATGTCTCATCCTCCATTGCTTAATGACTCAAACTATCCATATTGTAAAGTTAGAATGAGAGCTTTCATAAAAGCTCAAGATGAGAAAGCATGGAGAGCAATTTTTTTTGGATGGTCACCTCCTACCGATAAAGGTGAAGATGGAGGCACAAAAGTAAAATCTGAACTGGTTTGGGATACAAAAGAAGAAAAATTATCTAGTTATAATAATAAAGCTCTTCACACCATTTTCAATGGTGTTGGAGAAAGTTTTATTAAACTTGTTTCCACATGTGTCTCGGCTAAAGATGCTTGGACAATTCTTCAAACTCAGTTTGAAGGAACTGGAGATGTCAAAAGATCTAGATTTATTATGTTACAAACTAGGTTTGATGACCTTAGAATGTCTGATTCTTAAACACTTTCTAAATTTTATGAGAGATTATCTGATATTTCTAATGAGTATTTTGCACTTGGTGAGAAACTTGATGATTATGTTCTTGTTAGAAAAATCGTTCAAGTTCTTCCTGACAGGTTCAATGTTAAGCTCACTGTTATGGAGGAGGCAAAAAACTTCAGTACTATGAATGTAGAAGAATTGATGGGGTCACTTCGTACCTTTGAGTTAAATTAAAATATTCGTCAAAAAGACAAGCCAAGTACTTCCAAAGAGAAAGAGAAGACCATAGCTTTCAAAAGTACTGAAAAAGAAGCATCAGATGATAAAGATGGTGATAATGAAATGGCAATGCTTGCAAAGAATTTTAAAAAATATATGAAAAAGATAGGAAATAAGAAGTTCAATGGAAACCCGTCAAAAGGTAATCATTCTTCTATTAATCATTTTCAAACAAATAAAAAGGGTATTTAGTGCAGGGAATGTGAGGGATTTGGCCACATCCAGTCTGAATGTGCATACACCTTGAAAAAGGACAAAAAATGTATGATTACTACTTGGAGTGATAATGACTCAGAAAGTAGTGAAGATGAGGAAGGTAATGTCGCTTTCACTTCTATTTTACATGTTTCTAAATCTGAAAATGAAAAAATTGTTTGCTTGAATAATGTTTCAAAAGATGAAGAAAATTCGGATAGTGATGAATCTGAATTGAATGATGACTCTTTGAATGAATCTTACAAAAAGATGTATGGTTCATGGGTGAAGGTGTGTTCTGAAAATCAGTCATTGGTAAGCAAAAATAAAGAATTATCCTTTGAAATTAAATAACTTACTGACTTAAATGAAAATTTTGAAAAAGAAGAATTTCAAAATTTTTTGAAATTAATAAGTTGTCTAAAGATTTGGATACTCTTGAGAAAAATGTTAGAATGCTTAACCCCGATTCAACTATTTTTGAGAATATACAGAATCCAGTTCAAAGAAGTCTTGTGGGACTTGGTGCTTCAAGTTCTCAAAAATCAAAGAAAACTGTCTTCATCTCGGCTGGGATGCTATCGTCTGATGTTCCTGTGTCATCCTCACTGAAATCTGTTGTATCCAGTACTCGGATTGTTCCAATAGAAAGGATACAGTCAGCAGGTAAATCCAATGGTAAGTTCGAAAAATTCATTCCAATCTGTCATTTTTTTGGTAGGAAGGGTCATATTCGACCTAAGTGTTTTACTCTTATGAATTTTGCCAAAAATGAATATTTTGAGAAATTCAATTATTTTGATAATTTCAAAAGAGTAAAAAAGAAAAATATTCAATCAAGGAAAATATGGATAAAAAAGAATAATTGTTTTGCTGGTTTTACTAGTAAATATGATAGATCTGCGTCTTCCTATTTTTGGTATTTTGACAGTGGTTGTTCAAGACATATGACAGGTGATAGGTCTATTCTTACAAACATAAAACCTATGCATTGTGGATCTGTTACTTTTGGGAATGGAATTGAAGGTAATGTTCTTGGAATGGGTACTCTTAACTTTGAAGGGTTACCTAAAATCAAAAGAGTGTTACTTGTGGAAGGACTTAAAGCTAACTTGCTTAGCATAAGTCAAATTTGTGATCAAGGTTATACTGTTAACTTTGATAAAGAGAATTGTTTTGTTTTAAATAAGAATGGTGAGAATGTTCTTGAAGGTTTTAGATCTAATGACAATTGCTATACTCTTTTGCCTTTGTTATCCCACAAATCAGAAGTGAATGACATGGCGGGCATTAATTACACGTGGCTGGCACCTGGCATAACTTGTGTTCGACTATCGACCAGGAAGATATTCTGTATCGTGCAATCGGTCTCTTCATACGACCAGACTGGTCGTATGTACATAATACGCGGAAGAAATCTTAGGCAGTTATGATGGAATCCGAAATTCCCTCCCATGATTTCCTGAGTATCTGATTATTTAGGAAATAATATCTGTAACAAATCAATGTAAATCTTCCCTGAGCTTATAAATAGAAGAAGAGGGCTCAGGGAAGAGGATCCCTTTTTCTGACTTCTAAATGGTTTGAGATTAGAGTTATCATATCAATCACATTGTATTGTTCTTCAGAGGTTGGTGAAACTCATTGAACCCTAGTTCTTTGATCACTCCCTTTAATTTTACATCAATAACAATCTAAGTGGACGTATGTTATTACCAGATCCTGGGGCCGAACCACTATATAATATCATGTTCTTATTATTTTTGTCATCCCGTTATTTTCAACGCATTCATCCACGTCAAGCGTATTTTGACTCTGTGTCAGTTGCCCAAAATCAGGGTCAACATTCTGGTGCTTTCATTGAGAGCTTGATATATCACCATTGAGAAGACCAATGGCGAAAACTGCAAGGAAAACTGTACAGACGGCCGCCGCTGCACCATCAAACCCGCCTCCTCCTCCTCCTGCAAGCGTGGCTGAGGATGAGCCACATTTGGACTTTGAGGAGGAAGAAATGGATGATGCAACGTTAAAAAGCACTCTGGGGGCACTGCACAAAGAGCTGGCCAATCTGAGAGCCAGCCAAGAAAGTGCTGCCGAAATCATGGCGTGCAGCAGCAAGAAATTGAAAGGCAGCGCGTGGAGTTAAGCGAGAGGCAGGCGGAGATGGACCGTCGCCAGAATGAAGCCATGGCAGCCCTCAAGGCAGCCTTGCAATTGGCTAGGAATCAGGTTGCACCCGCCTCGCAGCCTGATCAGCCTACGAATGGGCCAACGCAAAGGGGCCCTAATCCTAGCCCACCTATCCAACCCTCTAGTCCTCAAAGGCCCGAACAGCCTCAGGTGCCCCATGACGATGTCCCAATGGACCCTGAGGCACAGCCTCCATCCCAAGCTGGTCACGGCAATCCCCAGCATCAGAGGCAGAATAGGACCGAGCATCAGCCTCGCAGTCCTAGACGCCACAGGGGCGACGAGCCGAACCTTCCGAACAGAGGTTAGTATCCTCCTGGTAACAGGAGGAACTCAGAGTTAGGCTCTGCGGTCCGAGGCCACCCACGGCATGATAATTCACGGGGACCTAACGACCAACGCAGGCCACCCTCTAATGCTCGGGACGCTTCAGCCCGGGATGGAAATCGAGGGAACAGTCGATCGCACCATAGTCAATCAATATTCAGAGATGGCCATGGTTATAATGAAGCCGACTCAGAAAAAGGAAATGCAGGTCGAACGAATGAAGAAAGAGGTGGAGGCAGGAGCCAGAGACCTCAAGATAACCAACCCAACAGACGAGATGCTGGGGGGCAGCCCAAAGAAAATAACGTCTTCAACCGGCTCGGAGCTAGCGAGCAGCGGAGAAGAGACGAGGACTTAAGAGATGTGCTCAACGATCGTCGCGAACGGCATGGCGAGAACATCCCCCCAGTAACAGAGGCCACAGTGATTCCTATCGTTGTGCAGGCCCAGATAGATGCCCTCAACCAGGCGGTGCAACAGCTGGTCGGGGGAAGAACATCTGACATTAACCACGACAGGAGAAAAGGCACTCCTTTCGTCCAGAGGATAGCTGTGGCAGAGACTCCTAGCAAGTTTAAAATTCCTACGCTTCCGAACTTTGATGGGTACGGTGACCTGGTATCTCACGTCAATAAATTTGAGATACAAATGGACATTTAGAAAGTGTCCAAAGATGCTCAGTGCAGGATCTTCCCTGCAACACTTTCTGATGCCGCGCAGGAGTGGTTTTTTAAGTTCCCTCCTGCAAGCATAGTTTCCTGGGAGATGTTCGTAAGGGAGTTTTACGGATAGTTCTATGCAGGTCGTGTGCATCCGACCAAGGCAAACCAGCTGGTTGAAATTCACCAGCAGGATGGAGAATCACTGAAGGACTACATCCAGCGCTTTATGCGAGCAGCAACTGGAGTGAAAACAGTGGGGGACGAAGGCAAAATGATGGGCATAACCGCAGGGGTTAGGCATCGCACCCCCCTCTAGAAAAGCCTTCGCAAAGATGGGGTTAGAACTACCCAAGAATTCTTGGACCGAGCTGATCGTTATATCAAGCTCGAAGATGCCATTGCCGACGATGGAAAGCCTTCAGGCAAGGATAAAAAGGCAGTCGAGCCCGCCAAGACGGCCAATGGGTCTAAGCCTAACGGCAACGGTAAGGGCAACGGGAACGGCAACGGCAATGGCAAGAATGGTGGAAAACGGCCACACAATGAGCCTTCCTCCTACGACAATAAACGATCCAAGGGTAATCGTTATGAACCTCGGTTCACTAACTACATTGCCCTAGTTGAGTCTCGGGGGGAGGTTTATCAGGCCACGAGTTCCAGTGTGCCTTATAAGAAGCCTGCCCCCATTCGAAAGGATATTTTGAAAAGAGACACTTCCAAGTTCTCACAATATCATAACGACTACGGACATGAAACCAACGAATGCAACCAGCTGAAGGATGAAATGAGTTCCTTATTAGACAAGGACACTTGAGAAGATACGTACGGGCCTCAGGAAATACCCAACGAGAAGCTCCAGGTGGCAACGAGCAAGCGCCCACACGCCAACGCTCGTCACCTTTGCAGCCTACCCCCGTGACTGGCACATTGTTAACCATCTGTGGAGGCCCGCACCTCGCGGGAAACAGTGGAAAGGCCAGGGAACGATACGCTCGGACTCTGCGCCACGACCAGGACATCGAGATGATGACTGTGGAGGACCGCCCACCAAAAAAGGCTCGATCAGAAGAGGGCGAGATAACCTTCTCTGATAGCGACGCCCAACATGTCCGGTTCCCACATTCCGATCCGCTGGTCGTGGATATCCAAATGGCCAACATGATGGTGAAGAGAGTGCTGGTCGATACAGGAAGTTCGGTGAATATCCTGTATAAGTCTTCGCTGGAACGCATGAACTTGTCCGTTAAGGACGTGGAGCTCTGCAACCAAACAATATACGACTTCTCTGGTGAGGGACTTTCTCCCACAGGATCAATCAGACTACCGGTGATGACAGGTACAGCGCCTGCTACTAGGACATTACTCGCTACTTTTATAGTAGTTGATTGTCCCTCGTCGTACAATGCTGTCATTGGGAGGCCCATATTGGTTGATCTACTGGCCGTCACCTCTATGTGGCACTTAGCCATGAAATTCTCGACAGACGAAGGGGTAGGATGCGTGTTGGGAAACCAGAGGGAGGCCAGAGAGTGCTACAACGCCTCAGTCACGAAGGCGAAAAAGGGAACAACAAAGAGCACTACCTCAGATAGGTTGCAGATGGCAATTGATACACAAGCCCAATCCGGCGATGAAGTCACCAAATAGGGTGTTGCCCAAAGGGAAGATAGAGATCTAGATCCTCGCTTTGGGGATTTTGAAGAGAACGTTGGACCCATCGAGGACTTGGAAGAGGTCCAACTCGATGAAAAATACCCGACCAGAGTCGTGAAGGTCGGGAAAAACCTATAACCAACCACGAAGCATGCACTGGTGCAATTTTTGTGAAAGAACCTGGAGGTCTTTTCCTGATCGCACAAAGACATGGCCGGAATAGATCCTGCATTTATCAGCCATGTCCTGAACATAGATAAGACTTTTCTGCCCGTGCAGCAAAAAAGAAGGCTGCTCGATAAAGATCGATCGAGAGCCTTAAAAGAAGAAGTAGAAAGGTTAAAGAAGAATGGGTTCATCAGGATAGCGTTTTATCCGTAGTGGGTCTCCAATCCAGTGCTGGTTCCTAAACCTAACGGTAAGTGGCGAACCTGTGTGGATTTTACAGACCTCAATAAAGCCTACCAAAAGGACTGCTTCCCACTCCCAAGAATCGACCAGTTGGTCGATGCTACTGCAGGACATGAGATCCTCTCCTTCATGGATGCATATTCGGGCTACAATCAGATTAGCATGCATCCCCCTGACGAGGATCACACCAGCTTTCGGACTGATACAGGCTTATACTGTTATAAAGTAATGCCCTTCGGACTGAAAAATGCAGGTGCGACTTACCAGCGGTTAGTCAACCACATGTTTAAAGAGCTGATCGGGGTAAACATGGAGGTATACGTGGACGACATTCTGGTAAAGTCTAAAAAGGCAGAAGAACATGTGAAGGATTTACAAGAATTTTTTGATGTATTGAACGAATATCAGATGAAGTTAAATCCCCTCAAATGTTCCTTCGGAGTTGGATCAGGGAAGTTTTTGGGGTTCATTGTAAATTCAAGAGGAATCGAGGCCAACCCCGACAAGATAAAAGCCCTGATCGACATGAAATCGCCAGAAAAGATCAAAGATGTACAAAGTTTAACCGGGAGAATCGCGGCCCTAAGTAGATTTATTTCAAAGTCAACAGACAAATGCGTCCCTTTCTTCAATCTACTTAGGGGCAATAAGAAGTTTGAATGGACAGGAGACTGCGAGCAAGCTTTCCAGGCCTTGAAAGCCCATATGGAACAGCCTCCCATTTTACCAAAGCCAATTGAAGGAGAAACTCAGTTCATTTACCTGGCGATCACTAAAGTTGTTGCTAGTGCGGTACTAGTGTGAGAGGAAGACGGCGTACAAAAAGCGGTTTACTATGTAAGTAAGAGGCTGATCGGAGCAGAACTGAGATATCCACCCATCGAAAGGTTAGCATATTGCTTAAACCTGGCCTCAAGGAAGCTGCGCTCTTACTTCCAAGCCCGTCCTATCACAGTATTGACCGAGAAGCCCCTTCGGCAAGTCCTCCAGAAACCAGAAGCGGCTGGGCATCTATTAAAATGGGCAGTCGAACTAGGGCAGTTTGACATTACATATTCACTGCGAGCAGCAGTAAAAGGACAAGTCTTGGCTGATCTTATTGCAGAGTTCACCGAACTCCCAAACAGCGAGCAGTGTGAGTAGCCTAGTGCGCCTGAGCCTCAATAGAAAGCTCCTTTGTGGAAGTTATTCACGGACAGGTCATCCAACGAATCCCACGCAGGAGCAGGAGTGATATTGATAACGTCGGAAGGGCATCAATTTCACTGCGCCCTTTGGTTCAACTTCACCGCGTCAAATAATGAAGCCGAATACGAAGCACTCCTCGCTGGATTAAGAATGGCCAAAGATATGAGCATAAAGGCGCTTGATATTTACAGTGATTCGCAGCTGGTAGTGAATCAAGTTCTAGGGGAATATCAAGTGCGAGGCCTAAAAATGGTGGCCTACTTGAATAAAACAAAAGACCTGCTAGCCCAGTTCACGAAGTATACCCTCCAGCAAATTCCGCGGGATCAGAATTCGAATGCAGATACTTTAGCCAAACTCGCGAGCGCGAAAGATGCTGATACTTTGAACATTGTGCCAGTAGAAAGATTGAGTGAGCCAAGCATACGAGCAATAGAAGACAGTATGGAAATCCGAATGAAAGATACATGGATGACGCCTTACTTGGAGTATCTAACAGACGGTGTGCTACCGACAGATAGAAACAAAGCTAGAACTCTGCAAAGGCAAGCTGCTAGGTACATACTGGTCGATGGTGTTATGTACAGAAGAGGATATTCAATGCCATTACTCAGGTGCATTACACCAGAAAAAGCTAAGGAGCTCATGAAAGAGGTACATGAAGGCTTCTGTGGAGATCACACTGGGGGGCAATGTTTGGCAAAAAAGATTCTAAGGCAAGGCTACTTCTGGCCGACTATGAACGAAGATTCGATGGAGTTTGTACGAAAAGGCGATAAATGTCAAAGGTTCTCCAAAATTCCACGAGCAGCTCCAAACGAGTTGAAACAGATGCAGAGTCTGTGGCCTTTTGCAATATGGGGAATAGATTTGATTGGCTCCTTGCCAACCGGAAAGGGTGGAGTTAATACGCCGTTGTGGCGGTCGATTACTTCACCAAATGGGCCGAAGCTGAACCGATCACTACCATAACGACCAAGAAAGTTCTTGACTTTGTCATCAAGAACATTGTTTGCCGCTATGGTTTGCCTCGGAACATCATTTCAAACAACGGAACCCAATTTGACAGCGACTCATTCACCGATTTTTGCGAAAGGCATAAGATTATCAAAAGCTTTTCTTCAGTTGCGGATCCACAAGAAAATGGTTAGGTCGAGGCCGTGAACAAAACTCTTAAGGACACCCTGAAGAAGAGGCTTGAAGATGCTAAAGGAGCATGGCCAGAGTAGCTGCCTGAGGTCCTCTGGTCGTATAGAACTTCTCACCGAACGACGACAGGTCATACCCCATTTTCCTTAGCCTACGGATATGAGGCCATGTTACCTGTCGAATTAGATCCCCCCTCACATTGACGCATAACATACGACCAGGGCCAGAACAACCAATTAATGATGGAGTCCCTAGACTCACTCGACGAAATACGAGAGAAAGCCCAACTCTGAGTGGCTGCATACCAGCAAAAGGTCGCCCAGTACTTTAACTCAACTGTTCGGTGGGATGCGGAGGTGTTGTGTTCTCCTTAGAAGGGCCGGCGCCAGGAGTGTCCTCTGTTCGAGCCTTCTTTGAGGGAGTTTTACTGCTTTCCCCTCGAGCCTTTTTTCTGTCCTTTGGGACAGAAGCAGCAGCAGCGGTTTGGTAATGCTCGAAGTAGTCATCAGAGTCCATACCTACGCAAAGGAAAACAATTTGAACAGTTAGATTAAAAGGTCACGAGGAGCAGAAATCAAAGTGAAAGGATTACAAGTAAAATACCCGAACTACACCTACTGGTCGTAACATTATCTACTGAACTACCTAGTCCCTAGAAGAAATCTGAGTTTAAAGAAGGGGCGTTCCTAAAGTTCCCATCCCCATCAAAAAGATGGGAAGGAATTGGCAGATTATTCAAAAACGAGAATGATATACCGTTTACTTCCGACGAGTCGTCAGACTGGTCGGTAGGCCCAACAGCCTTTTGTTTCCCCTTACCCTTGGGGACCTACGGTTCTGCTGCTCGGTGGGGAACAGCAAGTTCCCTGATGGTAACCCCAGTCGGCCTCCTCCTAGGAGGAGGCGCCTGAGGTTGCTGCTCGGGTCCCTGCTCACGTCCCACGCCAGCATGGACACCACCCGCCGCGGGTTCGCTGGTCGTAGGTGGGGAGCCCTTAAGGCCAGCCAACCTAAGGTTAGCCTCATTAATCAAGTTCTTCACACTCTTAGCAGAATTAGACATACTGGCTAAGAGTGCTGCCCTCGACTCCATTCCTGAAGTGGGGGTCGGGCGCAACCATGGACCTAGAACACAGTGGAACAATGAAGTATTACGACAAGAAAGATTTAAAGGGCAAGAACTAGTTTAAGGCTCGTTATTTTCCTTACCTCCTCGGGTGAAGGCCAGGTTTTCCGAAGCAATGTCAGGCGTAAGGAAGTACTCCATATGATACTTCCCCACGTTGGAGATGTGAGTGGTCTCGGACAGAAAGGTGCGTCCAGTCTCCTGGTGGCAAAAGTGGAAAAACCCCGTACCATCTTGGTTGGGGTTGGACTTGAGATCAAACAGATAATTGACCTCGTGATGAGAAGGAGCTGGCCATTTCTTGAGTTTATAAAGGATATAGAGCGCAGACAGCATCCTATACCCGTTCGGGGTAATTTTAAAAGTGGCTACCCCAAAGTAGTTTACCACCCCTTGGAAAAATGTATGAAGAGGTAGGGTAGCACCCGCCTCGATGTGGTATCTCGACCAGGAACTATAAGCCCCCCCTGGCAGGTTAGGTTGCTGGTCGATGGAAGGTCTGACTAGGGTTATCCCCGTCAGATTATACTTGTTTAAATAGTTGCTGATCATGAGAATTGTCACCGTACTTGGGGGTACCACATGCCACTCGACAGCCGGCTGGTCGGCATGACGAGGACAGGCACGCCTCTGGACTTCGGTTTCAGGAGGGAATTCACCTCGACCACTGGTCGAGGGAGCATCAGCAGGAGGCTGACTTGGAGAGTAAGGGTTGCGTCTTTTTCTAGCCTTGGTTTTTGTTCTGGCCATTTTCTGAGTAGGAGCTGGTGGAGGATTTGGGTTAGAACGTGAGAATGGAATTTCTGGAAGAAACGTGGATGGATTCTCTTCGCCCTCGAGTAGTTGAGCCAAGAGTTCATCTTCGATAGGTCTTTCTCCCCCCAAGGATCTTGCATATGAATTGCAAATAGACAATGGAGGAGATAAGACACAATCCGTGAAGTAGTGAGAAAAGCTGGGATAACGTTGCTCATGCCTAAATAACCAACAGCATCCTAGTCATACACTAACTTCAACGTGGGTAGTTTAAAAGACGGATGAAAACAATAGGGAAAGTAAACCGTTTTCTGAAAAGAGAACTTTTCGACTCCTGAATGGCGGGAAAAAATTTCAGTTTTTTCACCTGGCTTAAAGGTTGAATCTTTCGTCAACCTAACGCCCTAAATTCGAGATTCTATATATCAAGGTGTCGACCTAACCTATACAAGGCATAAAAATGCACTTTTACATAGCAATGGATGACTTATACCAAGAAATTCTTAAAACCCTATTCAAGAATGCAGAGGTCACAGAGTACAGAAACAGCATGCATGGCATAATAAAAAGTTTAAAGAACGGAGTTCTTAACTGGGCGAAAATAGAGATTCTGAGAAAGATGGAAACTTGAATCGGAAGACCTGCGGCAAGACGTCGGACTGGTTTTCGAAGCTCTGAACTCTGGTGCAAGTTCTTGAAGATTTTGGCAAAGGTGATGGGTAAAAATTTCTTGAAAGAGAAGAAAGACCTACTTATAGAGAGCGAAGGGACAGCCAAAAGGCGGTAATCATCGCTTCCCACTTTCGAAACGTGGGGAAGTGGACAAGCCGTCAGATTGCATTTTTTGGGAACCGAAAAGGCTTGATTAGACATAATTATGTCACGGTTTTCGAAAATGCACGAGGACTCTAACAGACGTGGGAAGGTGAATGGTTGTTCCCTTAAGTTTCTTTATTACTGGTCGCACTAAACAAACTTGGGGGGCAAATGTTATCCCACAAATTAGAAGTGAATGACATGGCGGGCATTAATTACACGTGGCTTGCACCTGGCATAACCTGTGTTCGACTATCGACCAGGAAGATATTCGGTATCGTGCGATCGGTCTCTTCATACGACCAGTCTAGTCGTATGCACGTAATACGCAGAAGAAATCTTAAGCAGTTATGATGGAATCCGAAATTCCCTCCCATGATTTCCTGAGTATCCGATTATTTAGGAAATAATATCTGTAACAAATCAATGTAAATCTTCCCTTAGCTTAAAAATAGAAGAAGAGGGCTCAGGGAAGAGGATCCCTTTTTCTGACTTCTAAATGGTTTGAGATTAGAGTTATCATATCAATCACATTGTATTGTTCTTCAGAGGTTGGTGAAACTCATTGAACCCTAGTTCTTTGATCACTCACTTTGATTTTACATCAATAACAATCTAAGTGGACGTAGGTTATTACCAGATCCTGGGGCCGAATCACTATAAAATATCGTGTTCTTATTATTTTCGTGATCCCGTTCTTTTCAACGCATTCATCCATGTCAAGCATATTTTGACTCTGTGTCAGTTGCCCAAAATTAGGGTCAACAGCCTTCTATTATGTGTCAATCTGTTGTGAGAAATAACACTGATGTGTGGCATGCTAAACTTGGTCACATAAATTTCAAAGCCTTGAAAAAATTGTCACATGCAGGGATTGTTCGTGGTTTATCTAAGCTAGGTAAAGAATCTGATGCTAAGTGTAAGAGTTGTCAACTTGGCAAGCAATTAAAAATTACACATAAAAGTGTTTCTGACATAAACACTTCGAAAGTTTTAGAATTGCTTCACATGGATCTTATGAGTCCAATTCAAATTGAGAGTTTAAATGGGAAAAGGTATATTTTTGTTTGTGTGGATGATTTTTCTAGATATACTTGGGTGGATTTCTTGAAAGAAAAATCAGATACTTTTGATGCATTTAAAACTATTTGCTTGAAATTAAAAGTTGAAAAAGATTGCAACATTGGAAAAAATGTTCATATAAGAAGTGATCATGGTAAAGAGTTTGAGAATTCTGTCTATCATGATTTTTGTAAGTCTGCAAGTATTTCTCATAAGTTTTCAGCTCCCAAAACTCCTCAACAGAATGGAGTTGTAGAAAGGAAAAACCGCGCTCTTCAAGAAATGGCTAGAGTGATGCTAAATAGCAAAAAATTGACCAAATGATTACGGGCAGAAGCAATTAACACTGCTTGCTATATCATAAACTGTGTTTTTCTCCGTCCAGGTACATCTAAAATATCTTATGAAATTTGGAAAGGTAAGAAACCAAGTGTGGCTTATTTTCATGTTTTTGGATGAGTTTGTTACATTTTGAGAGATAGAGAAAATCTTGGTAAGTTTGATGCTAAGAGTGATGAAGGTATTTTTATTGGATACTCCACTAACAGTAGGGCTTATCGTGTGTATAACATGAGAACCCAAACTGTAATGGAGTCGGCTAATGTTGTTATTGATGATGCCAGGGATTATTCTGAGTTTTCTACTGAGGAAGAAATTGATAGGTTTGTTGATGAACCTACTGAAAAACACGAAGAAGCTTCTGTCAGTGATACTACTGTTGCAACGTATGGTTCATCTGTTCCAACAGAGCACGAATCCGATGAAACAGATTCTGGATAGACAGAAAAGAAATTTCCAGATATTATTTCGGATGAAGTCCAAAAGGAGCCATCAACTAGAGTTAAATTAAATCATCCAGCAGATTTAATAGTTGGAAATCCAAAAGACAGTATGGTCACAAGAAGAAGGTTTAGTAATGTTGTTCAATCTGTTTGTTTCTTTTCTATACTTGAGCCTAAAAATGTGAAAGAAGCTTTAACTGATGAAAATTGGATTAAAGCTATGCAGGAGGAATTGGAACAATTTTTTAGAAACAAAGTGTGGATTCTTGTGCCAAGACCGTTGCATACCAATATTATTGGTACAAAATGGATTTTCAAGAATAAATCTGATGAATTTGGTACAATTGTGCGAAATAAAGCAAGATTAGTGGCACAAGGGTACACATAAGTGGAAGGAATAGAATTTGATGAAACATTTGCACCTGTTGCAAGACTTGAATCAATTAGAGTGTTATTGTCTATAGCTTGTTTGATTGGTTTCAGGTTGTTCCAAATGGATGTCAAATCCGCATTTCTCAATGGGATCTTCAATGAAGAGGTATATGTTGAACAACCCAAAGGGTTTGAAGATCCCCATGCACTTGATCGTGTTTACAAATTGGAGAAAGCTCCTTATGGTTTGAAGCAAGCCCTCGGGCTTGGTATGAGAGACTCACTAAATTTCTTGTTTCTCATGGATACAAAAGGGGTGGAGTAGATAAAACTTTATTTATCAAAAATATTAAATCTAACATAATTATTGCTTAGATTTATGTTGATGATATTGTGTTTGGTTCTACTTCTGACAATGAGGTGCAGGTATTTGTGAAACAAATGAAAGAGGAATTTGAAATGAGCATGGTGGGAGAATTGGCTTATTTCTTAGGTTTGCAAGTCAAGTAGTTAGATGAAGGCACATTTGTTTCTCAAAGCAAATATGCTAAGAACTTGGTCAGAAAGTTTGGACTTGAAAGTTCAAAGATTGCCAAAACACCAATGGGAACGACTGTGAAGTTATCCAAAGATGAAAATGGTGTCAAAGTTGATCCTACACTGTATAGGAGTATGATTGGTAGTCTCCTTTATCTCACTACTAGTAGACCTGATTTGAGTTATAGTGTTGGTGTGTGTGCCAGGTACCAAGGAAATCCCATGGAGTCTCATGTTGCAGCTGTCAAAAGAATCATTCAATATGTTCATGGGACTGTTGATTATGGTATTTGGTATTCAAAAGAAACTAACCCTAATCTAGTGTGTTTTAGTGATGCTGATTGGGCAGGTAACACTGATGACAGAAAAAGCACTAGTGGAGGATGTTTCTACTTGGGAAATAATATAGTCTCTTGGCACAGCAAGAGACATAATTCTATTTCTCTTTCAACAGCTGAGGCCGAATACATTGCAGCCTCAAGTTGTTGTGCTCAACTGTTGTGGATGAAGCAAATGATGATGGATTATGGGTTTGATCTTGACATTTTAACTATTTTTTGTGATAATACAAGTGCAATTAATATTTCAAAAAATCCTGTGCAACATTCTCGTACTAAACATATTGATATTCGTCATCATTTCATAAGAGAATTAGTTGAAAATAAAGTTCTTGTCTTGGAATATATTGAAACACATAAACAGATTGCTGATATTTTCACTAAAGCTCTTGATTCGGTTCGCTTTGATTTCCTCTGAAATTCTTTGGGGGTTTGTTCTCTTTAAATTTTCTTGTTATTGTGTTGTCCTCTTGATCAAATGTGTGTTATTTAAGTTTAAGAAAATTGTCAATTAATTTGAAAAAAAATTTGTGTGTCAAGCTGGATAATCTGACTTGTGTTTATGAGCTTTTAGTTGTATATTCTTGGGAGGAAAATAATCAATTCCTCCTATGCATATTCGGGTCAATCAATCAATGGTTAAATGTTTAAGCTCCTATTGTGTAGCATTGTTTGAAGCTCCTGTGCAAGAATAGAGCTACCTACATCAGTGTGTGAAAGCCGTCTTTTGAGTAAGTTGGAACTTTGTAATTCGGAGTTATAAAGAGGATACGCTACCATAGAAAAGGGCTACCACTAGTGTAGTCTGACAGCGTCTTCATGGGCTACAATTATTTACAATTTCAAAAAAGACTTATTTGTCATTGGGCAACGTTCCCTTGCATACCCTGTCACACACTTATGCTTGAAACTATGCAAGAAAAATTGTACACAGTTTATAATAAAAAAAATGTGTGTAAGACTCATACATGTTGATTGATTAACTTAAGAATATGTGCTTGTGACTAAATTGTGCTTTATTTCTCTCGAATATTCTTTCTAATTTTTCATTTTCACAAGTGTTCTTATCCATGGTATACACTAACACTTATTTTCAGTTGCTTGATTTTATTCTTATCAAGATGACTCACATTGATCAAAGCAGATATTTTTGGTTGAGTTTTATTTTTGTGCATTTTTATATATAAAAAAAATGATTGACAAGGAAATTCATGGTGGACCGAATCTTTGTGGTAATTATGTGAGATTATGCATTTCTTTGGTGTGATTTAATATATTCTTTTTCTCCAAGGAATTTATTTTGTCATCTTTCTCTATTTGGAATACCATGATTTGTCTCTTTATTGTTTTGTACTTTGTTTAGCATTTTTTAAATAAAAAAAAAACAAATAAAAAAAGGGTAAGGTTGTTTTTTTTATCGTGTGTATTAAGGTTTGTTTCCTTTTATTTTTTAAATAAAAAAAGGGGAAACCTCTTTTTGTCGTGGCTGTCTTAAATGGAATGTTCTTGTCCTTAAAAAGCTTGTCACCTTCCCACGATCCCTCTAAGTCTTCTTCTTCTTATTTTTTTTCTCTCATTGTTTTTGTAAGTGTTTGCTACTTTTCAGAGAAGGAACAATGGTGAAAACTCGTGGAGCTTCCTCTAAGAAGACCCCTGCTACTCAATCTCTGAAGTTTGCCTCAGATGTCATTCCTCCTGAATTCTCATCTGTTCCCACAGATTCAGGAACTGTTGCTACAGAACTAGCTGTTGTTCAAGCCTCTCTTGTTTCTTTGGGTTCTTTGAAAGACACGAAGGGGGAGAATACCTCCAAAAACCTGCTTTGTTTAACTCTGTACTTTCTTATTTTGAGCGGGAGTTAAGTCTAGTTTCTTTATATGTTTGTTATAAGTTAATGCATGTTTGAAGGGGGAGTTTTTTTCTCTTTACTTGTAACTAACATTTGTGTTGCAGGTTTTTTAATTAATTTTGTCTATCAAATTGCCAAAGGGGGAGATTGTAAAATCCTTTATTGGCATATTTGATCAAATTGATAGAATTAATAATGGAATGCATTTTCGAAATATATTATGTGGTTTTTTCGAAATGGGTAGTTTCCTGTTTTGTTGAGAAATGTTTTCTAATTAGATTATTCTATATATATTAATAAAATAAATATATAATTTCCTATAAAAGAATATCTCTTCTTGAAATTTGTTTATATGGAAATTATTTGTATTTATTTTTATTTCTTGATCTGATTTGTTTGTCTAAAAACCGTGTACAGCTTGCAGAGATAATGTATATTTTGTTTCCTTATTTATTTAAGGAAACTGGGTTTAAAAACTATCCAGGTTCAATGAATCTGTTTGAACGGATTGCCAGTCTGGTTGAATAGATTCTGACTTTCTTGTTTGGGAAGATTTTCTATTTCTTGGCTGATTGGAATCTGATTTTTTTCCATGACCTAAAGGGATTCTAAAAAGTATATAATGATCCTTAGGTCGTTGGTTTTTGATCATCTCTCTTGGTGTATTATTTTCCAAATAATTTTCATGTTTTAGAGAGACTTTTTATTATGTGAAGAACGTGAGCCCAGTAAGTTCTTAGTGGTTTATTACAGTGTACTTCTGTATTGTTTTCTTTGTGTTAGTTGTGCAGGTTGAACACACTTGGACATTGTTCATCAAGCTTCAGGAGAAGTCTTGTTCGTGAGTCACTTTTCGGGAGGAAAAGTGCAAGTGTTATGATTTGAAGGGAGTTCAAGATCTTAGCACTTCAGAAATTTGATTAGGAGTTTAGATTACAACAGTTGCGAAAAATTCAAGAGGGAGTCTTTATTTGTATAAGTCAATTTGGTTTTTAATCGTTTAGATATTCTTCTAATAAATTTCATTCTCTGGGCGTGGCCCCGTGGACTAGTAGCAATCTGCAAAGATTGGTGATACCACGTATAATTTCGTGTGTTCTTTACCTTATGTTTGTTTTTATCTTCTGGTGATAAACTGTTTAAACATATCTGGTTTCTGTTCAAACAGTCTCTGTGTCCGTTTAAACATTTCTATAACAGTTCAGCAATTAATTATTTAATTTGAATAATTAAGTTGGTAATCATAAAAAATAGAATTTCATATAATATGTGAGGGGTTTTTGATGTATTCAACTATGTTTAGTTATGGACTTCCTTTTTGGGTGTGTTTGGAAGCTCCTTGTACTTGCTCTGTAACTGTTAAGGTAAAAAAAAAAAAGCCAAAGCTCAAAAACATTGTTTTCTTCATTTTTGAGTTTGATTTTGTTTTTGAATTTGATTCTGATTCTGATCTTTTTTTGCTTTTCTTGTTAAAAGAATTTCAGTTTGCTCAAAGATATTGTATACAAGAATGGTGTAACAAGAAAGAGAGTACAACCTGTAAAATATGTCTTCATGTAAGAATTCAAATGATAAAGATTTCTCAATTTTTTTTTTTTTTTGTCCTTTTCTTGTATTTGCATTTCAGTAAACTGAATTAGGTCTCTCTTCTGTTCTGGTTTTGAGTTGATCGAACCAAGTTTTCATCATTTTAAGTTTGTTTCTGATTTTGGGTGCCTCAAAATTTTTCTTTTTACTCAACTTTTCTTTTATGTTTACAAGAATTACTATATTTTTAGTACACAAGAATTACTTTATATGCTTTCCTTGGGGGCTGATTTTCCCATTAATTTTTTTAGTACTTACACATTATTCTTGGAATATTTAAAATTTCTAATAATAACAATATTATATATGCAGAACTATGAACCAGGATACCTAGCACCTCAAAATTTTCTCCTCTAATTGAAGTAGCAGTGACCATTAGGTACACAAATTTCAACTATTAAAAATGGTTTGGTAATTTTATTTTTCACTTTTTCGATCAAAAGAGTAGCTTTAAATTTAAACATTAAGCTAAAATAAGCTATTTGTTGTTCTTTCTTAATTTTATTTTTGTTCTTGAATGGCTTATTAAATATGATCACTTTTCATGGGTTTTTTATGGTATTTTATTTGTTTGAATTTAGCATATTATGTGCCATTTATTTTTCTAGTTTCTTATTTCATAAGATGCAGTTACTTAGTTGGCTTCTTGTAGTTGTAGGAACTACAACTATTTTGCATGTGTAGTAAAGGTCTGCTTATGTCAGTCAACCTATTTTAATAGCTAGAATAGTCATCTTTGGATGCTGACCAGAAGTAGATAAGGAAAGCAATTACTAGTAGCATTTTTATTGAAATTTATTGACTATTTGTTAGGTATCAAATGTTCATATGAAGTCTAACTATTTGTTAACTTTGTTTACAAAATGTGCCAAGAATTCATTTGAGTTTCACTATTTTATATAATTAGTAATTCATTTGTCAAGAATAGAGCATTTTGTAACATGGGTTAGAAATGTTCATTTATATATATTTATTTATATGATTGGTAGGATTTTGCTTAGTTTGACATCAAATTGTAATAATATTTTCATAAGACAATACAATGTAGATATCCAACCAATCATTGATTGGATCATATTAATAAACAAAAAGCAATAAACTTCGTTCACACATTTGCAGTGACAAGATTTATAATTCTTTGGTGGGTAATTATTTTCTTTGAGTTTGTTTATGTTAAATTAATTCTTTGGTAAATTTTTGAGTTTCAATTATTAAAAATCCAAAAATTACAAAAATTGTATATAATAGATAGTTATATATGAAGCCTACATTCTTTAAATCCTTATTTTTATAATAGACAGTAATTGTTTATTGAAGATATTTATGTGTTTTTTTTTTTGTTGTTGTACTATGAGTTATATATTTTTTGGGGGGTTGGTTTATTTCTAGAATAAATGCTAGAGAAAAAGTAATTAGGATAAATGGAATAAGGTTAAAGAAAAGATTAGAGATAAAAACAAGTGTGAAGAGTAGTTCTTGTAAAAAGTTATAGAAACATTCATGAATATTATTCTATTTGTTACTAGGTATTTTACAATTATAAAATAATGTGTTTATGATTTATAAAATATTTTAGTTATTCCTTTTACAAATAAAAGAATTAGTGATTTGAAACACATGGTATAAGATCTCTAGGAATCAAAATGATTTACTATTTGAATTATATTAATGTGCACTTTTTAAAATTAAATGTCAACATCTAACCTTTTTCTTTTTTTGTAATGTTGATATTAATGTTTAGGTTAATATTTCGATTGGTTTTAAAACATTGGATTGGTAGCTAATTCCAAGAGGTATGTTGTATTTGATTTTTTTTTTTAATTTTCAATCTTTTACAATTTTGAATAGAAATTCTACAACTTTAGTAGAGTTTGAATATCTTAGTTATTCATCCGTAGTGAAGTAGTTTATGGAAATTCTGTGTGCTGCGGTCATAATGGAATGTTGAAAACTTGCATGTCTTAGTGAAGTAAATTTTGAGAATTATGTGCGTTGCGATGATATATGGATGAAAACCTATGTTATTTGATTTGTTTTACTTGTTGTTGTTGATTGTGATAGATGGCTAGACTATTAAATTAAGGGATATGTTGTCCCATTCTCTGTAGATTTTTTTATACTTAGTTTTCAGTGTAGCCTTTGAACTCTTTCCTTTATGGATTTTTGTGCTTCTTGCTTATTTTTTATTACTTTTTCGGGTGATGCTAAGAAAGATTCTATGATATGTTTTTTTATTGGTGGAAAGATGTCATTCGGTGATGATCATCATATGTTTCAAATATGACATAGGACATAAGTCTAATGGTATTAAAAATTTATTTAATGTTTATTGCAACTCTTTTTTTTTTATTCAACTAAAGGCTAATAACATAGTTAGGCATTTTTGTTATAGCAACGTCAATATGATGCTACAACATTAATTTTGAGCAAGCTCTCAGACTTACTTTTGCTGCAGCAAAGTTCGTGTAATGCTACAACAAAGTTTCAGTGGACAAAAAGAGCTCTTTGACTTGCTTTTGCTGCATCAACGTTCGTGTAATGCTACAATAAAGTTTCAGTGGACAATGACAACTCTCTGACTTACTTCTACTGCAGCAATAGTGTGGAAGTGATCAATCTTTTTTATTTTCTATTGCAACTTCGAGAAATCCCAATGAATATTATATGGTAATGAACTTTGAGAAATAGCAATGTATTTTATTTTATAAGATTTGATTGTCATGCTCTATTAGTTTCAAATTGGTCTTGTTAGGATTAGTTTTGTGTTATAACAACTACTTTGATCATCTTGCACACCATATGTGGTGTATGTTATTGAAAAAAAAAAAAAGTGACAAATGGGATCAACACACAAGGTAATTAGTATATGCAAATAAAACTCAAATATATGTATGTATAAATTAAAGTATATAGGATTTCTTTCTTAAAAATTATGAGTAATTGATATTTATATAATTATTTGGAGAAATAGGAGTCAGAGGAAATATCAAAGAAAATCCGGCAGTGAGCTTGTATGACAGTGAGATGAAAATGACTACATGCCTTACAAATGCTTAGAGTTGTTCATCTTTAGTAACTTTGTCATTCTGAACTTGCAAAATTATATTCAAAATTCTAAATTTCTAAATTTTTAATAATTTCTCTTACTTCAAACTTTGTGCTTTAATCTTGCAAGATTGAACTTTATGTGTTGCTAAACTAGGAGACACACTTAAACATTATACATGGATTTGCTAAAGGAATTGTTTATCTTCACCATGATTCCAGTTTAATGATTATACATATAGATTTAAAAATAGTAACATATTGCTTACTAGATGAAGAGATGAATCTGAAATTTCTGATTTTGGCTTGGCAAGGTTTATTGGAGGCACACAAATTAATGGTAGAAGATAAAGAATAATAGGAACATAGTAAGTAGTAATAGCATTGCTTTTGGAGTGAACTGAATTTACCCTTCATTTATCTCTTTCTCTTTACCTCTAGAGTTTTATTTAAAAATTTATTTTAAAACTGCCAGGTTTGTCAAGTTAATGAGATGTGAAATTTGAGTAGTGTCACCACTAAGATATCGAGAATAATCTGGGACAATAAGATAAAATTGTTTCTTCTATTGTAATAATTCACTAATTTTTACTTGGTATTAGAATGGGAGTAGAGTATGTGTTGTTTTCTTTGCAAGTGTTACTTTATTTGTATATGAACATATTTGTTAAGATGAAGTATCTGTAATATAAATAAGCATCTATGAAAAAATTTATTTCCAATTAGGTCCTTCCCCTATACTTGTTATTATGGAAGGAAAATTCTTAATTGTTTCTTTATAATTTTTGCCTCATTTTTCTATATTAATTTATGTTCTTATAAAATCAATTGAATAAAAGAATAAATAGAACGACTCTCATGAAAAAATTCTGAATTGAGAGAATTAAAACTGTGCATTTGGTCTTTTATTTAGAGGGGAAAAAGTCTTTTTTTTATATATATATATATATTTTTAGATTAACCTACAAGTATGAATAGTGAGTAAAGTTGCCAACATGTATTATGTTGTTTAGGGCATACGATTCAAGTGAAGATTGAAAGGTGTTGTACCCTAATTTTAGCTCGAGTCATTCACTCAGTTCGGGTACAGCTGGCAAATAAATATACAGAGAAATAACCAAGGTAATGATATATGCTTGTTATCCACGTAAGCAACTCCAGTTTCACATGGGCACATGTGGTGTTAAGCGTCCTGGGTTTAACCCGAGCTACAAACACGAAGGTTGTGAAGTGTGAGCTCATAATATTCAAACGACATTTGAAATATGAGCTTGGAGGAGATGTTCAGCTCATGCAAACTCAAATGTATTGCATACTCAAGGATCCCTGGAAACTCGGAATACCATTATACGGTTATTTATCACTAGGTTTTTATATTTAGTGTCTCAGATATTAGGAGAACATTTAGTGTATGATAATATCATATCCCATTATAAGTGGAAAATATACGTATTAAATGTAATAAATATGTACATGCGTAATTGACTCACGCAGTTACCCAAACCTATCCATGGAAATTCTCTATAAATACTGAGAATATTAGATAGGAAAAGCGACTGATTATTCTGCAATACTAAAACTCTACTAAAATAGAGAGTGAAACAACAATAATATAGACTCGTGGACTAGGTGGATTTTAACCACTGAACCACATAAAAGATTTGTGTTCTTGTGAATTCATTTCATTTTTTCATTACGGTTTATACTAAGCACTAATCTATCTTACTATTTCTTAATAAACTATTGGCGAAAAACCGCATTAATAGTTTAGTGCTTTCATTGAGAGAAAAGTTAGTGCTTCATCAAAATCCCAGTCGAATCCCATCATGGTGCTCACTCGCTCGATGCACGACAATGAGATAGAACAATCTTGTGGGCAGGAGGCTCATCATACTGTTGTTTCGAACGAGCATGACCCTGAAGTCCAACAACGTCAGGGAAAACAACCAGCTAGTCATGGCATCATTACCACCGAATCCAAAACCAAAGTACTTAACTGTCATTGAGTTGGAAAATATGCAGTTAAGAAGCCATCTCGCTAAGGTACATAGGAAAATTGAGGAGGTTTTGGCTCAATCACCCCCTCTCACAACCAACGTTAATGTCGGAAAGAGGCAAAGTGAGTCTCACAAGTCCCACAGGAATAATCGATCCAAACCAAGTTGATCTGTCAGAACGACCACCCCAAGTTCTCTGCCTATAGGGCAAGACTGCCAAAATACCTATCCCAATGGCCCTCGTAGGGGTTATCAGCATATCAGCTGATCAGTTAGAACCGTAACCCCAAGTTTGGTGCCTCCTTCACAAGCACCTATGAATGTCCATGGAATCCCACGAGGAGGGGCTGGGACAGGCTCACAAAGATAGAATGTTTTAGCAAACCCTCCTACGTCATGATCGGATCGTCAGGCGCAGAGAGCTAGGAATAATGGGACAGAACAAAGGCGGACTAATTTAGTTCACCCTGATGGGACAAGGATTGCCTCACCAGTTAGGCATCCCCCATCACCCATAAGAAATCCGACGCCACCTCGTCCTACACGGGACATTCCTGCTTATGGAGACAGTAGGAGAAATGCTCCTCTGTCTGCCCATACCTATGTCCCACTGACATGTGTCAAAAATCCAGATCCTTGGCCTCAACCGCGAGCTGTAAGCTTCGCAAATGGAAGTTATTGGACTAAAATTCATCGAAGTGGTAGGTCTGAAGGCGGTCTGAGAAACCATCTGAGTTTGACCCAAAGCCCTCGATACGATTCATAGCTTGATCTGTATGATCATTGAATTCACAGAGAAGAAACTCAGCTCGGGATGAGGTTGTCAATTATACTTGTCGAGAGGGAGGTCCTTCCATAGTATGTGATAATGGGAATGCTTCACCAAACCAAGCTCGAGCTTGGAGGGAAAATAACTGTAACGCCCTGGCTACCCCAGAACAGTTACGGTGAACGGTGGACCGGAAATTTGACTCATTGCCTGAGTCCTTTGGTCAAAAACGTGCTCTAAGTGTGATTAACAGGCTAAGGTATAAAACCAATAAAACAGAAGTGAAGATTTTACTACAAACTGCTCTGCAGAGCTAAACTAAACATTACTGTTTTAAAGTTACAATCCCGCCGACCTAAGCAGCAAAAACAGGGTAAACCCCCTAGTTCCTCTGAGAACACCTTGGCCGTGGTGGTCAAGCGGCCGCATATGTACACAACACCCCATCAGCTCTCCACTCAAGGCTAGGTGAGCTTTTCTTTCCCTTTACCTGCACCACGTAGCACCCATGAGCCAAAGCCCAGCAAGAAAACATAACACTTTTCATAAACATTATCAAAATATTATCATTATAATCACACTGAGCAATAAGCTTTAAACAAATGAGTGAACATCACATGAGGTCCTGATAAACCACACTGAGTGACTGACAGGCTAGTCACTAAATCAAATGGAAGAGTGGCTGTTAGGTAAGCCACTAGCCTTTAACAGGTTCTGGTAAACCATACTGAGTGACTGACAAGCACGTCACCGTTTTCAAATGGGAGAGTGGGTGCTAAGTAAGCCACTAGCCTCCAAGCGCTTATTTCATTCATCGACCCTCGGGGTCGGTCTGGCATTGATGCTCTTTGAGTCATTCAATGCTAATAATCAATTAGATCAAATCTTATTGGCTTGCGTAATACACGCTAAGGCCGTCCTGACTAATGAGTCAGTTCAACGTGATCAGTGCCCAGCACCACTGCCGAACCTGACTAATAAGTCACAGCTTCACAGTTGATGCTAGCACCTTTGCCAAACCTGACTAATGAGTCAGTACCGTGCACAAGTGAGCAACATATGCTAAGAATTCTATATTCAATCCATGTCCACATTCTCACAATCAACATGCCTCATGAACATCCATGCATGTCACACTTGGGGTGCAGTTCTCTTACCTTTGATTCGAGCTAGAATGAACAAAAGAACGACCCCTTGAGAACGGTTTAGCTTTTAGTCCTTTAGCGGTTACCTAATCACAACACATATGGGATACCATCAATAATAAAAATAATCAAGGGCTCTCAAACCATTATCTAGCCTCCAAGAGATCAATCCAAACTAATCCAAATAGCAAGGACACTCCCGAGGCCTAAAACTAGGTTCCCGGGGTCAAAACGAGCAAACGGGGAGAAAACAGGGCAAGGGCTGCGGCCGTAGCACCTTGGGCCGCGGCCCCCAGGGTTCTCTGAGGCTAGGGCTGCAGCCTAGGCCGCAGTGCCCAGCAAGGCCAATTTCCTGACACCTGCTTCTTCGAACTAGGGCCGCGGCGCACAAGAACAGGGTCGCGGCCCCCAACCCTGGGCCATTCCCAACCGCGTTTCTAACATTCCAAAGCCTCCAAAAACATACCTAAACATTCCCCAATCATCAAAACAAAGTTCCCAAGCTTCCCCATGCATAAAAACCCTCAAAACCCAAGGGTCAAACGAACCGAAAACTCAACAATTCACAAAAATCAATTCAAAGCTTAGAAACTCGGAAAAACTCAAAACTTAAACTTCGATTACCTTCAATTGGGTTGTTTTCCATCGAATCCTTCGGTTAAGAAGCTTCTAATCTTCCCTAGGATCGCTATGCCTCGATCCTCACTCGATTCCGACTCCTAGAACTCAAGATTTCGTCAAATATGCTCCGGGTGGTGAAAACGAACTAACAAAGGGAAACGAGAGGTTTTCTATCGTATGTTCTATCTGATAAGCTACTTTAACCTTAAGTAACCTCAAATAAAACCTAATTCTCGGGGTCCCGAAAACACCCCCGGGGACATTATAGTCAAAACCTCCATAATTCCACCCTGATCTTAAATATTCCCAATTTATCACCAAATGAACATTTCTATTACCCCAAAATTGACCCCATTATGGTAAAACCGCTAATCCACTAAAAATAACCGTCTCATGTTGCTTAGCTCGAATATATCTCCATAATAATGGAATCTCATTCACAAATCAAGTTATGCACCCAAATACACAAATTACCCTCAACGGGCCAAATTATCATCACGCCCCTGTAATGAGAAATATGGACTCACATGCATGCATTTCACATCATATCATAATATAATCAACATATACATGCATTTAATTAATTAACAACATAATTAAGCAAGTATGGCCCTCCCGGCCAACTATTCATGTCGTTAAACACATCGGTGAATTCGGGGCATTACAATAACCCATCAAACGCGTACGATAGGATAGGAGCTGTTAAGTAGCCTGCAGATAACCTAGGGGCCAGAGACCAAACTCTTGAGAGGCTAGCTCAGATGGAAGAGAAAATGAAGAATCTTCTATTTGGAAAAGGTAAAGATGATTGCAACTCAGAGGATGAGCTCGTGCCTTTTGCTCCAAATATTGTGGCGACTACATATATGATGGGCTTCAGAATGCCACACTTGTCCAAGTTTGACGAAGATGGAGATCCATCAGATCAGCTCGGGATGTTTAACACCATGATGATGGCCCACATTATCAGATCGATCTAAGGTGCATTTTATTTCCTTCAACTCTGATTGGGCCAGCTAGGCAGTGGTTTAAATAGTACAAGAGGCATTCTATAAGCTCATGGAAGAAGTTTTCTTCTGATTTCAAGAAAGCATTTTGGGCTTCCCCGACAGCTCGGGTTAAGGTTGATTCATTAGCCAATGTAAACCAGCAACCTGGTGAAACATTGAAGGCATACTTAAGTAGGTTTGCCAATGTCTCTGCACGAACTAGATATGCCAATGATAGCTCCAAGCTCATAGAAATGAGGACAGGAATCCTTGTTGGCGGCGACCTGTGGCAAGAAATACAGAGAAAAGGAGTTAATAGTGTGGATGAGTTCTTTGCACGAGCTCAAAGATGGATTAACCTGGAAGAGGTGCGAGCTTCCGTCATAGGAACCAGCTAGATCCCTGTCCAGCCTGTTGGAGATGTAACGAGCATTGTAGCTACAGCTCAAACTGTTACCCAGAAAAACCAACGGGGTAGTAACAAAAGGAAGGGAAATGCTGAGGGCGACCAGAGCGGAACAAAGAAAAATAAATCTGGGGAGAAATTCAAGCCTGTTTACACCACTTATACCAACCTCACAGAAACTAGGGAGTGCATTTTCCTTGAAAATTCTAATCGCCTTCCATGGAAAATGCTAGAACCGTTGAAAAATCAAAGAGAGAAGAGAGATCCTTCAAAGTTCTGCCAATTTCATAATGATATTGGTCATAACACTAATGATTTTTGACAGCTGAAGGATGAGATTGAAACTCTTATTAGAGTAGGTCCCTTGGCCCAGTATCCTCGAAATTAGGTGGTCCCTAATCAGCTCGCTGGACAAAACCTTCTGTTAGCTCCCGAAGCTCCAATCAATCAAACTAGAGCTCAACCGAATTAGGACGATCCTCCTCTGATAATAGGAGGAGATATAACCACCATTTCGGGAGGACCTCATCTGACAAGAATGAGCAGAGGAGCCCAGAAGAGGTATATTAACGAACTAAAATCCCACAACGTAGTGGAATTCATCCCAGAACAACAGTTATCGAAACAACAGCGATTGGGAAAACAACCAATCATTATTACAGAAGAGGATGCTAGCCACGTCCACCTCCCACATAATGATCCCTTGGTCATAACCGTTCAGCTCGCTAACCAGAGGGTACAGAGAACATTGGCAGATAATGGGAGTTCTGTGAATCTACTATTTAGGTCCACCTTTGGAAAAAATGGAGTTGTCTGTCACAGAACTAAAGGCTACATCAATGAATTTGTACAAATTTTTGGGTGAAGGATCAACAGCCATCAAGATGATTGAATTAGTGGTAACATTGGGAGAAGACTCACGAACTGTCTCCAAGTTACTTGAATTCGTGGTGATCGACTGTCCAGCTGCGTACAATGCAATTTTGGGCTGACTTGCGCTGATGGCATTTGAAGCCATAACTTCTATCCGCCGCCTAGCAATAAAATTCCCCTCAGCTATGGGAATATGCAGTGTCAGAGGTGATCAGCTCGCTACCAAAGAATGCTATAGTGTTTCTATGAAGGGAAAATCACAACTCGGGCAGCAAGTTATGGTCATAAGTGACAGAGGTGAGGAGTCCTAGGGACTAGAAGGTACTTATGGGATGGAAGAGCCTCAGCAAGCAGAGGATAGTGACATCGCCCCACATGAAGACATTGACCCATGAATGGGTGAGGATAGGTCAGAACTCCAAGCTATTGGGGAGCTCGAGGAAATAAAAATTTATCCCAAAGAAGCTTTGAGAGTCATTAAGATTGGAAAAAATCTTGATGATAAAAGGAAGAAGGAGCTGATCAATTTCTTACAAGAGAATATGAACGTTTTCACCTGGTCATATGAAGACATGGTGTGAATAAGCCCGAGTGTGATCATGCACACTTTAAATTTAGATAAGAACGTGCCTGCCAAATCCCAAAAATAGAGACGTTCAGGAACAGTCCGAGCTGAAGCACTTGAGGAAAAAGTAGCTCGACTGTTAAAATGCGGGTTCATTCGTGATGCAAAATACCCAATCTGGGTTGCCAATCTCGTGCAGGTCCCAAATCCAAATGGAAAATGGAGGACCTACATCGATTTCTCCAACTTGAACAAAACTTTCCCCAAGAATTGCTTTCCATTACCAAGGATTGATCAGTCGGTAGATGCCACGGCAGTTCACGAGCTCATGTCCTTCATGGATGCATATTCTGGGTATAACCAGATCGCGATGAATCCCACGGATTAGGAGCATACTAGATTCATGACCCCAACAAACGTATATTGTTATAATGTCATGCCCTACGGGCTGAAGAATGTCGAAGCTACATATCAGTGGTTAGTCAACAAAATGTTCGCTAATCAGATCGAGAGAAATATGGAAGTGTATGTCGATGATATGCTTGTCAAATCCAAGACTACCGGTAACCATGTATCCAATCGGAAAGATTGTTTTGAAATTTTGAGGAAGTATGACAAGAGCTTGAACCCCCAGAAGTGTACTTTCGGAGTAGCATCGGGAAAATTTTTGGGAATCATAGTCAATACGAGGGGGATGGAAGCGAATCTTGATAAAATTAGTGTTGGGAATTGTGCCTTGAAAACATATGTAGTAGACATTGTTTTATGAAATAAATAAATAAATTGAATTTTTTATGCATATATTTTATGGACTATATTATTCTGTGATAATATTATGTAAATATCAGAAAAATTCATAAGTTCATATATGTGATCTCAAACACATATTGGTACGGGAGGATTTTGTTTGTGATAAATGAAGTTGAATAGTTCGCAGTAAAATAAAGTTATGGAATCTTTACATTAACTACTGCAAGTACGGTCCACTAGTATTATGAATACATGTGATCTAGATTCGGATAACTAGTGTGGTAGGATAATTTAGTGGAGGTGCTTTATATATTAGAGAATATATAGAACTGGACAAGATATGTTTATTAATACTTAGTTAAATACTGTTTCGAAGTATTAATTAAATATATAAATTGATGACCATAGACAAATAGATCTTAATCCTGCAGTTACTATGAACTCCTATTTATGTTATATGAGTTCTTTGATTCACTCGTTAGGGTCTGTCAGAATGATCAGGCTAGAAACTTTTGTTTTGGGAACTCATTAATGTAGATGGCTGAGGACATAGTATATATATAGAATCTATGCCTTCTCACAAGAGATTGAATAATGGTTCTCTTAAGGGTTGACTTTTGGGACTTAAAGGTTATTGAGGTCAAATTCATAATTTAATTATGAATTAACCTATACTCGTAAAGTCCATTGTACTTAAGGAAACAAGAGATAATTAAAAGGGTAAAACAGTAGTTTTATTCCCGATTAATTATGAACCATTATTAGATGGTCAATTTGTATGCAATGATTATATCAATGGATAATTATAAAGTACTCAATAAATGAAATGTCAATAATTACAAGAGTGCAGTCTCATATTTATAGTGGAATAATCATGAGATTAATAAATTAATATTATTTAATTAAAGAGTTTAATTAATAATCTCAAATTTGGTGGAGCTTGGAATTATAGGTCCATAGGTCCCCATAGCGGCTCTATCAACACTATTCAAGGTAAGAGTTTATATGAAGGAAAAAATAGTTTAAAGACATATTTAAGAAGAAATTTGTTCTTTGGGCAAAATATGCAATTATGTGATAATAGTGATTAATTAATTAATTATAAATTAGTTTTAGTTAACAAAATTAATTATTGTATAATTTTTAAAATTATATTAAATAATTAAATTAATTTTGAAATTTAATTAAATAGTTAATTAATTATTGTACGCCCTGGTTTTCCCACGGGCTGATTAGCAGGCCGAGCTTCGGACTAATCATGGTTAGTCCATAAACATCCCCCAGGTCGGAGATCCTGTCTTGAGGTCGTACCCCCTTAGCTCGAGAAATCCTCAAGGACTCGCCAAGACTCCCAAGACTGGAGCAAGGAATCGAAGGCCGAAGGTCAGGCCAGATGCACAGCTCATGGTACGAGCTAGATATGGAGGCCATGACCCCTTGTAAAGTCAACACACGCAAGATAAACATGCATATATCTGACATCACATGTCCGATTTCTCCTTGACTTCTCGGACACGCTGCAGGAACGTGCGTGTTCAGACACCCACGGCTGGGTTGGGCCGTGCGGCCCATTATCTCCTTATCTATCGATTTGACCATACTTATGTGTCAGGTTTAGGAATTAATCATGAATGTCACAGAGTTGATATGACAAATAAGAAGGTCACGGGATGACCTCCTTACCAACTTCCAGGTGCCTTCTCCTATAAATATGGAGACCCTGGGAGTTGATAAGGGTTGGAAAAAATAGTCTCTGGAGAGATATACTTTGTAACCAAATACCCAGAATATATCAATAATATTGACTAGTGGAGTAGAAGGATTTTAACCTTTGAACCACTTAAAAACGTGTTTCGAGTCACCTATTTCATTCATTAATATCTTATATCTGTTACGGTTCTATATTTGGCACTAATCCTCTTCTCTCTTTCTCTTAATTACCTGTTGGCGAAGAACCGCGTCAACAATTTGGTGCTTTCATTGAGAGCAAGTTTGATTAGTGCTGCTGCAAACATCCAACTATGACTACTCGATCCAGGCATGGCAACGAGACAGAACAACACGATGGGAAGGAGGCTCATCATACCGCCATCCCTGATGAACAAATTCCTGAAGTCCAGCAGCGGCCAGGAAAGCAGCCGGCGGGCCAAGACGATACTGGTAGTTCGGTGCCCCGGCCACCTAATCCGAACTCGTGTTATTATACTGTGGTGGAGATGGAGAACGCTCAGCTGAGGAGCCAGTTAGCAACTGCTAGCCGGAAAATCCAGGATATCCTGGCCCGATTACCCCCTCTCACAACCAACGTTAACGTTGGAGAGAGGCAAGGTGAGGCTCCTAAGTCTCACCGGGGTAATCGGTCCAGGCGTCGCCGTTCGGATAGACTTTCAGCAGCCAACTCCACCCGTTCATCGCACCATCGAGAAGCACACCTCGGGGAAATGCCTGGGACCGGACAACAGCAATACAGCCGTTCGGTTAGGACGTCGACTCCCAGCTCTCAACCATCCTCGAGGACGCCCAGGAGAGCTCGAGGAAATTCCCGGAGGAGATCCGGGGAGGGCCCACGACGTCAACCCGTCCCCGAAGATCGTCCTGCGCCTCACCCAGATCGCCCGGCGCGGGACCAGCAAGTTGGCAGGGCCGAAAGGCCCCCACCAAATTTGATCCGTCCAGACGGAACCAGGATCGCTTCTCCAGTCAGGCATCCTCCATCTCCGATCAGATATCCGTCTCCTCCTTGGCCCGTCTGAGACATCCCAGCTTACGAGAGTAGTAGGAGAAACCCACCATTAGCGGGACCTTCCCGGCGTAGCAGGGCGCCGAAAGAAAGCTCAGGTCCTCACCACCAAAGATGGACTCCAAGCCTATCCAGCAGGAGTCATTGGACCGGCAGTCGCCGGAGTGATCTCTCTGGAGGAGACCTACGTCAGCGACTAAGTTTGGCACAAAGCCACCAGACCACCCAGGGAGGCGACCTTCGAGATCACCTCAACTCTCACAGAGAGGATCGAGCTAGAGATGGTAGTCAGGCTCGCTCGGGGGGGGGGGGGGGGGGTCCGATCCGAAGTACGTAACGGAGGGAATGTCCCAAACAACCTATCCCAAGATAGGAGGGGCAATAACCCACCTAATATGTACGATGGATCCGGAGCTGTTGAACAGCCCCGGAATAACCAAGGATCTCAGGACCAAACCCTCGAGCGCATAACTCAGATGGAGGAACTGATGAGGAAGCTCCTGTCAGAAAAGGAAAAAGACGAATATGATACGGGAGACGAGATGGAACTCTTCGCCCCCAACATAGCAGCGACGGCATACCCATCCGGTTTCCGTATGCCTCACTTATCAAAGTTCAACGGGGACGGAGATCCGTCGGACCATTTAGGGATGTTCAACACCCTAATGATGGCCCATAATATTGGCCCGGAGCTGAGATGCTTGATCTTCCCCTCCACACTGACCGGACCTGCCAGACAGTGGTTCAAGCAAAGTAAAAGACAGTCAATCAGCTCCAGGAAGACCTTCTCAACTGACTTCAAAAGGGCATTCCGCGCCTCCCAGGCCGCCCGTGTTCAGGCTGACTCCCTGGCCAATGTGAGACAGCAGCCCGGTAAGACGCTGAAGGCCTACCTGAGCAGATTCGCGAACTTCGCTGCCCGGGCTAGGGACGCGGTTGAAAGCTCCAAGCTCATGGCCATGAGAACCGGAATCCTTGTTGGAGGAGATCTCTGGAAGGATATACAAAAGAAGGGAGTCAGTTCGGTTAACGAGTTCCTTAATAGGGCCCAAGAATGGATAAACTTGGAAGAAGTTGAAGCCTCAGCCGCGGGAACCAGCCAGGTTCCAGAGAAGCCCGCTGGAGTGGGGACGGAGGTCGTGGTAGCGACCCCAGACGTCACACAGAACAACCAGCCCGGCGGAAGCAAAAGAAAGGGGAATGGCGAAAACAATCAGCACGGCCAAAAGAAGAATAAGTCTGTAGACAAGTTCAAGCCCGTGTTCGCGACATATACCGAACTCACCCAGTCAAGGGAAAGTATTTTC
Source organism: Humulus lupulus (assembly GCF_963169125.1). NCBI lineage: Eukaryota > Viridiplantae > Streptophyta > Magnoliopsida > Rosales > Cannabaceae > Humulus > Humulus lupulus. The sequence continues at coordinate 89,810,158 of NC_084796.1, read as the reverse complement.
CTGGCCAACTCTACTCGGGTCCCCTGGAAGAGGCCGGAACCATTGAAACACCACAAGGGGAAGAGAGACACTTCCAAATTCTGCCGTTTCCATAACGACGTCGGAAACAATACCGATGATTGCAGACATCTCAAAGATGAGAAAGAGACTCTCATCCGAGCAGGCCCCTTTGCTCAATACTCACGGAACAGGGTTCCAGCGAGTCGACCTGCTCCGGAAGCCCTGGCCAGTCAGCCCGGGTCTCAGATAGATCAAGACGTCCCTCCTCCCGTGGTCGGAGGAGAGATATCCACCATATCTGGAGGTCCGCATATGGCTGGCACGAGCAGAGGCGCCCAGAAGAGATACGTGAATGAACTAAAGGCTCACAACAGAGTGGAGTTCGTCCCGGAGCAGCGTCAGTCAAAACAGCAGCAATTAGAGAAGCAACCGATCACTTTTACGGAGGAAGATGCAGGCCATGTCCAGTTCCCTCATAATGATCCCTTGGTTGTAGTAGTCCAGCTCACCAACCGGAAAGTAAGAAGGGTGCTGATAGACAACGGGAGTTCGGTGAACCTTTTATTCCGATCCACCTTAGAGAAGATGGGTCTGACTGTCGCCGATCTAAAGGCAACCTCCATGATGCTGTATGGTCTTTCGGGAGAAGGATCTGCAACGATAGGGACGATCGAGTTGGTGATCACCCTAGGAGAAGAGTCTCGGACAGTCTCAAAACTACTTGAGTTCGTGGTCATTGACTGCTCCGCTGCCTACAACGCCATTCTGGGCCGACCTACGCTCATAGCTTTCGAGGCTATCACTTCCATTCGACACCTCGCCATGAAATTCCCCACTTCAACAGGAATCTGCACCATCAAGGGCGATCAGCTCGCGGCCAGGGAATGCTACAGCATTTCCATAAAGGGAAAGTCTAAACCCGGGCAGCTGGCAATGGCCATTCAGGGCGAAGAGGAATCTCAGGAACCCTTGGTGGATCCTGAGATTGAAAAACCTCAGAGCGCCGAAGAGGAAAAGGTCGCCTTGAGTGAAGACATTGACCCCCGAGTAGGCGAAGACAGATCCAAGCTCCAGGCTATTGAGGAGCTCGAGGAGGTGAACATCGATCCACAAAATCCATCACGGATGGTCAAGCTCGGGAAAAACCTCTGCAACAAGAGGAAGACAGAGTTGATTATATTTCTCCGGGCTAATTTAGATGTATTCACATGGTCGCACGAGGACATGGTAGGGATCAGCCCGAGTGTCATCATGCACACGCTCCACCTGGATAAAAGCGTTCCTGCCAAGTCTCAGAAGCAAAGACGTTTAGGAACAACCCGAGCTGAAGCCCTAGAAGAAGAAGTGACCCGACTCAAAAAATGTGGCTTTATCCGTGAAGCCAAATTTCCAATTTGGGTCGCCAATCCTGTGCTAGTTCCAAATCCCAACGGGAAATGGCGGACCTACATTGACTTCTCCGACCTGAATAAGGCCTGCCCAAAGGATTGTTTTCCATTGCCAAGGATCGATCAGCTGGAGGATGCCACGGCGGGGCACGAGCTCATGTCCTTTATGGACGCGTACTCAGGCTACAATCAGATCGCGATGAATCCGGCGGACCAGGAACACACCAGCTTCATGACCCCGACTAATGTCTATTGCTACAAGGTCATGCTGTTCAGTCTGAAGAACGCCGGGGCTACCTACCAAAGGCTAGTAAATAGAATGTTCGCGGACTAGATCGGAAAAAACATGGAAGTGTACGTTGATGACATGCTTGTCAAGTCAAAGACTGCCGACAACCATGTTTCCGACCTGGAAGAATGTTTTAACATACTACGAGAATATGGCATGAGGCTCAATCCCCAGAAATGCACTTTTGGTGTCGCATCCGAGAAATTTCTGGGGTTCATAGTTAATACCTGAGGAATCGAAGCAAACCCCGACAAGATCAGGTCACTGCTCGAGCTTCCTTCGCCGAGGTCGCGGAAAGATGTCCAGGGCTTGACAGAGAGATTGGCCACACTGAACCAGTTTATTTCCAAGTCAATCGATAAGTGTTTGCCCTTCTACAACCTGCTCCGAGGAAACAAGTAGTTTGACTGGACATTAGAGTGCGAAAGCGCATTCCTTGACCTGAAGGTGCATCTGGCTGAACCACCTATGCTATCCAAGCCCAGGGCCGGCAAGCCTCTTTTTCTCTACCTAGCTGTCACTCAGGATGCAGCTAGCGCCGTACTAGTACGATAAGAGGACCAAGCTCAGAAGCCAATCTACTACATCAGCAAGAGACTCCTCGGGGCAGAATCACGATACCCGCAGAAGGAAAAACTGGCGTTCTGCCTAATTATGGCCTCGCGAAAGCTCAGGCCGTACTTCCAATCTCACTCGATACACGTCATGACCGATCAACCTCTAAGGAAGGTTTTGCAAAAGCCTGAAGCATCGGGACGTTTGTTAAAGTGGGCGGTCGAACTCAGTCAGTTCGAAATTTTCTATACTCCACGAACTGCCATAAAGAGTCAGGCCTTGGCCGACATTGTGGCCGAATGCACGGGATTCCAGGAGAATCCAGTGGAGGACTCATCTCAGCTCACCTCGCCCCAATCGTTATGGAAGATCTTTGTAGATGGTTCATCCAACGAAAACGACTCTGGGGCCGGCATCATTCTGATATCCCCCGAGGGACATAGGTTCCACTCGGCGCTAAGGTTCGGGTTCAAGGCCTCCAACAACGAGGCGGAATACGAGGCTTTGCTGGCTGGCCTAAGGATAGCCAGGGAGTTAAAGGCGAGCTCCGTCCAGTGCTTCAATGACTCCTAGCTCGTGGTTAACCAGGTCTTGGGCGAGTATCAGGCACGAGGACCCAAGATGGCCGCCTATCTGGCGAAGGTAAAAGCTGAGCTGTCCGCGTTTAGGCGAGGATCGATCGAACAGATCCCTCAAGAACAGAACACCAATGCAAATGCTCTTGCCAAGCTCGCCACCTTGGGAGAGACAGATACCCTGGGGCTGGTGCCAATAGAATTCTTGGAAAAACCAAGTATAGAAGGATATCGGGCAGAGGTCGAGATGATCGACGCTAGGCCGACCTGGATGACCCCCATTCTCAAATATCTCGTCGAGGGCAAACTGCCTGAGGGACGCAGCGACGCGCGACGAGTCCTATATCAAGCTCCGAGATATACGATAGTCGATGGAGTGTTGTATCAACGTGGGCACTCTTTACCTCTCCTCCGGTGCGTTCTTCCAAGTGAAGCGAAGGCCATCCTGCAGGAAATTCACGAAGGATTCTGCGTAGACCACACTGGGGGACAAAGCTTGGCCTTAAAGGTTCTCAAGCAAGGTTATTATTGGCCGACTCTGTCCAAAGACTCGATTTCATACGTTAAGAGCTGCGACAAGTGCCAGCGATTCGCTGCGGTTGCCCGAGCTCCTCCAGTCGAGCTGAAAATGATCTCGGCCCCTTGGCCTTTCGCCGCTTGGGGGATAGACTTAGTAGGCACCCTGCCTACCGGAAAGGGAGGGGTCCATTACGCCGTGGTCGCCATCGACTACTTCACTAAGTGGGCCGAGGCAGAGCCGTTGGCCACACTCACGTCTAAAAAGGTGCTTGACTTCGTGATTAAAAGCATCATATGTCGCTTCGATCTGCCCAAGAAGATCGTCTCCGATAATGGCACTTAGTTCGACAGTGACCTGTTCACTGAGTTCTGTGACAGGCATGGAATTGTAAAAAGCTTCTCTTCCGTGGCCTATCCTCAGGCGAACAGCCAGGTCGAGGCTGTCAACAAGACTCTAAAGGCGAGCCTCAAGAAAAGATTAGACAAAGCAAAGGGAGTCTGGCCGGAACAGCTCCCCCAGGTCCTATGGGCATACCGGACCTCGCATCGGACTCCTACGGGTCATACCCCTTTCTCCCTAACCTTCGGGAGTGAAGCCGTCCTCCCCGTGGAAGTCAAGGTTCTATCGCATAGAGTCTAGTCCTACGACCAAGGTCGGAACCATGAGCTCCTATGCCATTCCCTAGACTTAGTTGATGAAAGGCGAGAGGATTCGCAACTCCAGCTCGCCCATTATCAGCAGAAGATCACTCGCTACTTTAACACCAAGGTCAGAAAACGCGCCTTTAGCGTTGGCGACTTGGTCCTAAGAAGAGTTTTCCTGGCCAGAAAAGATCCCAAAGACGGAGTCTTGGGACCGAACTGGGAAGGACCCTACCAGGTCATCGAAGTCATCAGGGAGGGGACTTATAAGTTAGCCCGACTTGATGGAGGAGCCGTACCACGGACTTGGAATGCCATCCACTTAAAGAAATATTATCAATGATCCACTTGTAAGGCATGGAAAGCCACTTTCTATATATTAATAAAAATCAGCTTTTAACGCACATTTGCAATTGTAATCTTAAAGTAACCACGAAAGACCCTTTCCCAGTTACTTGGGGGGCATATGGTACCTGGATATAACCAGGTCTCCTTAACGACTTAGATGTTGATCCTTATCTATGGATCGTTGCTCTTCTTAAAGAGCTCGAGATATGGATAAGGGTGAACGCTAACTAAGTCCTATCCTGGTTTTAACCGGGTCATAAAACTTAGAAGTTGATTTAAATCTATTTCTTTTTGTTCTTCTTAAAGAGCTTGAGATATGGATAAAAGTTAACGCGAACTAAGTTTTCTAAATAAGCTCCTGGTTTTAACCGGGTCATAAAACTTAGAAGTTGATTTAAATCTATTTCTCCTTGTTCTTCGTAAAGAGCTTGAGATATGGATAAAAGTTAACGCGAACTAAGTTTTCTAAATAAGCTCCTGGTTTTAACCGGGTCATAAAACTTAGAAGTTGATTTAAATCTATTTCTCCTTGTTCTTCTTAAAGAGCATAAGATAAGGATAAAAGTTAACACGAACTAAGTTTTCTAAATAAGCTCCTGGTTTTAACCGGGTCATAAAACTTAGAAGTTGATTTAAATCTATTTCTCCTTGTTCTTCTTAAAGAGCATGAGATAAGGATAAAAGTTAACACGAACTAAGTTTTCTAAATAAGCTCCTGGTTTTAACCGGGTCATAAAACTTAGAAGTTGATTTAAATCTATTTCTCCTTGTTCTTCTTAAAGAGCATGAGATAAGGATAAAAGTTAACACGAACTAAGTTTTCTAAATAAGTTCCTGGTTTTAACTGGGTCATAAAACTTAGACGTTGATATATATCTATTTATCGTTCGTTGTTCTTTTCAAAGAGCTCGAGATATAAATAGCGGTTAACACGAACTAAGTTTATCAAAAAGATATATATATATTGTAGCCGAAAGCATGAAAAAAAAAATATGAGTTAAAGGTGCAAGGAAAATTGTCTCGAGGTGAAAACACCTCATGCAAAGGTTACAAAAAATACTTCAAAATATATAAAGAAAAAAAAAAAGAAGAGCGCCCTAAGCTCCGTCAGTCGGCCCTTTGGAGGTCGCCATTTCACCCTGCTCCGCCGCACCAGAGGCATCCCCAGTCTCCGAAGGCGGCGCCTCTTTGTCGAGGCAAGCTTGGAACTTCACCAGCAAGCGCGCCCAGAGATTCGGTGGCATGAAAGAGAAGTCAGCCTCCAGATTGTGAAGCCAACAGTGATAGAACAGATCCTGCATGGACTGCTCTGAGGTGGCCCGTTCGTCCTCCAGGGCGGCCTAGATTTCAGTCCTCGCTGCCTCGAGGTCTGCCTGCGAGGTGGCAAGGGATGTCTCGAGCTCCGGGACCTTCGAGTGGGTCTTCTCCAAGTCGACCTGGGTCCTCTCCAGCTCGACCTTCGAGGTCGTCAAGGCATCCTTAGTCGCCTTAACCTCCTGAAGGGTGGCGTGGTGCTCGGTCCTCATATCATCGAGCTGCGTTTTGGCCCTGATGATGCTTCGGTGAAGGGCGACGACACCCTGCGAGGAATGAAAGATAAACTGGTTCAAAGGAAAAATAAGGCAGAGTGTAATGGAAAAAGCTTTAAAAGAATAGGACAGCTTACCGTTATGGTCATGCTCATGGAAGAGTCCATAACATCAACCGGGCTCATTGTCTCAATAGTCCGGAGTTCCTTCTCGGTGAACTTATAGATATGGCTAACGGCGTAGTTCACCGATTCGTACACCGTTCCCCGGAAGGCCTCTGGGATCTTCGCCAAGTCTTGGGGATTGACCAGGATGCGTACATCGGAGGCCGCCGCAGACGGAGTCCCGATCTCCATTCCCACGTCCTGGGCGGCAGGCGGAACTCGCTGAGGCGGTGGAGGCATTCGTCCTGCTCCGGCAACAGGAAGGATCGCCCCCACGACCTAGGCTAGCGGGGTTTTCTCCTTCTCCTTTGCCGGAGATTTGGTGGAGACCCCAGCAGTGCTCTTGGAACCCCGGAGCCTTTTCTGTCTTGGCCCGGCTGAGGGGTTCCCCCCGAAGACCACGCCCCGCAAGCTATCTTCGGGCTGAGACATCTCTTCTGTCAAACAAAAAAACAAAACATGGTTATTACAAGCTGGCAATCATACAGAGATAAAGACAAAGGGTTAACACTAAAAAGTATACGAATACTAAGGGAGTCCTACCCCGCGAGCTGGAAGAGCCTAACACGATTATTTCCCGAACTGGCGCAAGTTCTGGATCTGGTTCTGACTCGGGGCTAGATTCTTCTACATACTGCCTAAGCCCCAGAGCATAGATACCCCTCTGGAGTGATGACCATGTGCGCAGGTTGGTCCCATACTCCTCGAATAGGATCGACCTAAAGGCTAGGGTATTATCTACTACTACGGTACCCCTAGGCCGGCTCTCTTGGTGATCCAGCACGAGCCGGTCAACACAATGGAGCAGAAGTGTGTTCAAGTCCGGATCGCTCCTGTGACGATGGATGATCTACCTAGGATTGATCCTAGCCAGCCGGGGGTCTGCAGCGGCCCTATCTAGACTCCTAAGCAAGTTAGAGTTACCTTGGCCAGACGGACCCGCGGCTGCTCCGGATTGGACCCTCTCCTCGCCCATGCCCTGGGCGACGTCCAAGGTCCTCTTCCTGTTCCTCACGAGCGGAACTTCGGCCACCTCGTCCTCCTCGTCTTCCTCACCCGTGACCTCCTCCACGATGACGGGTCTGGTGTCCCGAGCTGGGGGCGGCCCCCGGGGCCTCTTCAGGTTCAAGGTCTTATTTGGAAAAATCAGCTTGCAGAACACCATCGTCTCGTCCATCACGAGCGCGCAATAATCCTTCTAGCTGGGGGGCAAGCCCGCCAGCGTGTCATATTGGCCCCCAAGGGTCACAGACTTTTCGGTCCTCGCGAAGATGGCTGCAAGATTAGTTTGAGTCAGAATGGAGTATGGGAGGAGCTAAAATAACGCTTAAAAGGCGAGCTAAGGACAGGAACAACTTACGAGGACGATTGAAATAGTGGTGCTCGCAGTTCTGGAAACCAGTCGACATGAAGAACTGGTCCTTGAAATCATTAGGATGGCTAGGCAGCTCGATGACAGCTGCCGTGTTGGGAAAATGAGTTAAATAGTAAAACCCGTCGCCTCGCCCCCGCTGGTCCAGGCTGGCTTTGAGGCAAAAGAATTATAAAATATCCGCAGGAGTGGGGACCTCCCACTCATGCTTCTGGAATAAGTACCTCAACCCTGCCAGCAGACGGTAGGAATTGGGGGGGAGTTGAAATGGGGCCAACCCCACGAAGTTCAAGAAATCAGCAAAGTACTGATCCAGGGGAAGGAAGGCCCCTGCCTTAAAGTGCTCACCGCTTCAGGCCGCGAACGACTCTTCGAGCGGCGAGCAGCTCCGCTCGCCCTCCGCAGCAGGTCGGGCAATGACGGAGGCCTTCCCCAGCGTGATGTTGTGAGTGAGGAAGAGCTTGTTAATCTTCGCCTGATCGGTTATCTTTGAGACAATCCTCTCCGCCTCAAAGAATGCGTCAAGGGCCACCTTGACCTCCTTCTCCACTGCCGGCCCGAAACGGGGGATCGGGGAGCTAGGCATCACCGCCTTTCCTTTTCCCTACTGGGAAGCCGAGCTTCCAACGTTCTTCTGGGGAAGGTTCTTTTTCGGAGCCATCTGGTTGCCTAGCGAACAAAAGAAAACACTTTAGAAAAGGCGACCCAAGCAGGAGAGAGAGGCAATTATTGTTCGTACGAGCTGAGGTAAGCCCAGCTCGCGGAGACTGGGACCACGCGGTTCAGTGAACACGTGCGTATGCTCCCAACGGATCCCAGATTACTCGGAATTCGTGTGTCAGGGGGTTCAGAATAGAATTTTCCTTGGGGGGAAAGTTTCAATAGGAAAAATATTATGAAACCACTTATGAGGCGTGTTACCTAAGCTACCCGGTTTTGTACCCAAAATTCACAAAACTCCTACCCAGAAATTTTCCCCGGAAAATGTATCCTGAAACCCATATTCTAAAGCGATTTCCTACAACAAATATACCCTAACCTAAAAAGGGCTGTCACCCTCCATATCCACAAAACCCAGAAAAACCTGTGCATGCGGCTATAGTGAAATTTTGTACCTAAGCTACAGTAGCATGTTCTCAAAGTACGCAGGGTCAGGAAACTTACTGTGTATGACTGGGAAGTAAACGAGAGTGTTGCATTGACAGGAGCTTCGTCGGTGTAGTAGCTTCCACAGCTTCGGAGAAATCCGTCCGACTGAGCTTCTTGAACGATGAAAATGGCAGCAACCGAGTCAAGGGTTTCGTTCTTCTGGAATATGGAGAGGAAAGAGGAAAAGAGGTTTGAAAATTTTCGAATGAAAGGGTGGCCCGTGCGTAGAGTGGCCACCCCCTTTTATATGCGTGGAGGATCACATGTAGAAGGCTCTTGGATGGCCCTGATGAGGGATCTGAGGCCTTCCACTCGAAATACGAAACGACGGCTGGGCATAGGCTAGGCCATTAAATGCGGTTCTCGTATGACGCACCGTCACCACCCACGATGTGCCACGTGTCAGGCACCTGCATAAAGAGTGGAATGCGAAGAGTTGTGGGGAAGTCTAAAAGCCCCTACTATGGTCTTATATATGACGTCATATACCACGAGCAGGAGCTTGGGGGGCAGATCTACGCCCTGGTTTTCCCACGGGCTGATTAGCAGGCCGAGCTTCGGACTAATCATGGTTAGTCCATAAACATCCCCCAGGTCGGAGATCCTGTCTTTCCCTTAGCTCGAGGAATCCTCAAGGACTCGCCAAGACTCCCAAGACTGGAGCAAGGAATCGAAGGCCGAAGGTCAGGCCAGATGCACAGCTCGTGGTACGAGCTAGATATGGAGGCCATGACCCCTTGTAAAGTCAACACACGCAAGATAAACGTGCATATATCTGACATCACGTGTCCGATTTCTCCCTGACTTCTCGGACACGCTGCAGGAACGTGCGTGTTCAGACACCCACGGCTGGGTTGGGCCGTGCGGCCCATTATCTCCTTATCTATCGATTTGACCATACTTATGTGTCAGGTTTAGGAATTAATCATGAATGTCACAGAGTTGATATGACAAATAAGAAGGTCACGGGATGACCTCCTTACCAACTTCCAGGTACCTTCTCCTATAAATATTGAGACCCTGGGAGTTGATAAGGGTTGGAAAAGATAGTCTCTGGAGAGATATACTTTGTAACCAAATACCCAGAATATATCAATAATATTGACTAGTGGAGTAGAAGGATTTTAACCTTTGAACCACTTAAAAACGTGTTTCGAGTCACCTATTTCATTCATTAAGATCTTATATCTGTTACGGTTCTATATTTGGCACTAATCCTCTTCTCTCTTTCTCTTAATTACTTGTTGGCGAAGAACCGCGTCAACAATTATAAGTTTCGAAATTATAATAAATTAAATATTTATTTCTAAAATATTGGATTTAATTAATTGGTAGAATTAGTTAAATATCTTTATTTGAGTGGGAGATAATAGTTTGATAAGTTCAAATTAGATTTAAATTTAAAAGATTAATATTTATTCAAATAATTAATTATATTTGATAATTAGTTAAAAAGATATTTAATTTAAATTTGAATTAGTTATCAGGTTGTTAGATCTTATCTCACAAAGTAGTTTGAATAAATAATTAAATAAAAAGAGAAAAATCAAATATCCCTAAAAATAGGGGCGGTACATGTGCACACACAGTCCATGGACTGTGTGTGCTGTGTACTGCTATTTTTTCAGGGATATGATTTTCATTTTTATTTATTTATTTAATTAATTGATAATTCAAAAAAATTAATTTTTGGTAATTTTCATTAATAAAATAATTAATTAATTAAAAAGTAAATTGTAAGTTGGTTACAGATTTATTTTTTAAATTTGAATATTTCTTTTAAGTATGACTAATCAGAAAATATACATATAACTCAGATATCTCAAACAACTAAGTCTATTCACTCAGTGAAAAATAGAACGATATTTTTCCCTCCCTGAAAAATAAAGAACCAATTCTCAGGCCTATTCTCTTGATCTCATGTGTTGAGTACATCAAGTAGAATCACAAATAAACTATCCTTCATTCTCTAAGTGCCCACACACTTCTTGAGGTGTAGAGAACGTTGTGGAAGATCTTGGTGTGAGTACCTAGGAGCAGCTTGGATAGGAAGATCGTTCTTATTACGAAAAGATGGCATGGACACTTGATAGGCTTCGAGAGGTATGATTTCTATTCTTAACTTGCTTATGATTAATGTATGTATTTTAATGGATCTGCATATTTAAAGGTAGTTTAAATATGTTACAAAAAATTTGTTGTACACTGGGCCAACCCCACCACCTTTCCACTGCGTATTAGGAAACTCTTTCCTAACAATTGATACTAGAGCGGTCATTAATCTCTGCATACATTAATCAATGTGTGGGCATAATATGCATTCTTATGTTATTGTAATATATGTGAATGGATGGATGGATGTATGTATGATTATTGTTTATTCTTAAGGGTCGTTAATTATATGGTGTTTTGGGTTTACGAATTATTCTTAAAATTCTAGATGAAAAATGTAGGTCATTTTGGGGCATAGGAATTTTTTGTAATTTAAGTTTCTGCATTAAATTATTTGAAAAAATTTCGTAAGGCCCGAGCCCCGAAGCCCACGCCTATGCCCAGCCATGCCCAACACCTGCTGCTACCAGCGTGCCATGCGCACCTCACCCAGTCGAGTGGTCACGCCCCTGCAAACCTCGCTTGTTCGCCCAGCATGCCCTGCGCACCCCTGTGCCTTCGCCAGCCGCGTGCACACGCGCCCCTGCGCCTGCCAGCCCCACGCGCCCATGATGTGGCACCAGCAGCATCCCGAGCCACCATATGCAGCTGCCCCTAGGGTTTCTAAACCCTAGGGCTTGCATCTAAAATTATCCATTTAAATTATGGCCTTAATTAATTTTAGCCCATAATTAAAATTGTTTTATTTTGAATTAATTGTATGAGCTCAAATTCAAAACTGGGCCTAATAACTTATCAGGCATTAAAGCCCAAGTTAATTATTCTTAAAATTTATTTAAGATAATAAAAAGTTATTTTAATTCAAAATGAAATGGATAAGTGGCTTAATGGATCAAGACTACTTGTGAAGGCCCAAAGTTAAAGTTAGAGATCTCTTTAGGTCTTATTTAGTTTCTTACTTTTTTATGTATAATTTTGCAAGTGTTGTAATTTTTCTAGAAATACCCAAGACACCCGACCCACATTTATTCATTTAGTTAGTTAGTATTTATTTATTTAAATGTTTGAATGTGATTAAATTGTTTAATACTTTATCATGCATTTTTGACATGCCATACATATAACCCACACAGGTTGTTAGTTCTTATTTGACAAACTAGTTTGAATAAATAATTAAATAAAAATAGAAAAATCAAATATCCCTAAAAATATGGGTGGTACATGTGCACACACAATTCATGGACTGTGTGTGGCGTGTACTGCTATTTTTTCAGGGATAGGATTTTCATTTTTATTTATTTAAATAATGGATAATTCAAAAAAATTAGTTTTTGGATATTTTCATTTATAAAATAATTAATTGATTAAAAAGTAAATTGTAAGTTGGTTACAGATTTATTTTTTAAATATGATTATTTTCTTTTCAGTATGACTAATCTGAAAATATACAAATAATTCAGATATCTCAGAAAACTAAGTCCATTCGCTCTGTGAAAAATAGAACGATATTTTTCTCTTCCTGAAAAAATAAAGAACCAATTCTCTTGATCTCATGTGTTGAGTACATCAAGTAGAATCACAAATAAAATATCCTTCATTCTCTAAGTGCCCACAAACTTCTTAAGGTGTAGAGAACGATGTGGAAGATCTTGGTGTGAATACCTAGGAGCAGCTTGGATAGGAAGATCGTTCTTATTACGTAAAGATAGCAAGGACACTTGATAGGCTTCAAGAGGTATGATTTCTAGTCTTAATTTGCTTATGATTGATGTATGTATATTAATGGATCCACATATTGAAAGGTAGTTGAAATATGTTTCAAAATTTATGTTGTACACTGAGCAAACCCCACCACCTTTCCGCTGCATATTAGGAAACTCGTTCCAAACAATTACATCATTGTTAGAAATGCCCTCGCCCTAGACGAGCAAAGAAGTTCTAAGCCTGTCTGGAAAGGTGGCAGCTTTGAATCATTTTATTTCAAAATCCACTACCATGTGCCTACTGTTCTACAACTTGCTCAGAGGAAACAAAAAAATTGAATGGACTGAGGAATGCTAGCAGGCATTCCTCGACCTAAAAATGCACTTGGCCGAGTCCTCAATATTGTCTAAGCCTATGTCTGGAGAACCTCTATTCCTTTATTTGGCCATGATAGAAAATGCAGTTAGTGCGGTGTTAGTTCAAGAAGAAGACCGTGCTAAAAAACCAGTGTATTATATAAGCAAGAGATTTCTCAAATCTGAATCACAGTATCCACTAATAGAAAAGCTGGCATTCTGTCTGATATTGGCTTCCAGGAAGCTCCGACCATATTTCCAGTCCCGTTCAATTAACGTCATGACCGACCAACCTTTAAGGCAGGTGTTACAAAACCCTGAAGCGTCGGGACATATTTTAAAATGGGCAATCGAGCTCAGCCAATTCGAGATATTGTATGTGCCACAGACCTCAATCAAAATCAGGCCCTTACAGATTTAGTGGCTGAATGCACTAGATTTCAAGAAGAGCTTTTGAAGGAACCGGTGCAGGAGTTGTGGAAGATATTTGTAGATGGATCATCGAACGAGAATGGATCGGGAGATGGGATCATACTAATCTCCCCAGAAGGGCATCGATTCGATACAACTCTAAGATTCAGATTCAAAGCGTCTAATAATGAAGCCGAATATGAGGCCTTACTAGCAGGGTTGAGAGTGACAAGGGAGCTCAAAGTGAATGTCGTCCAATGCTATAGCGATTCTCAGTTCATGGTCAATCAGGTGTTATGAAGCTTGAGGTACCAAGATGGCGGCCTACCTAGCTAGGGTGAAGCGAGAGCTATCCGAATTTGAGTACAGTACTGTTGAACAGATACCTCGTGAGCAGAATTCTAACGCTGACGCTTTAGGAAGGCTTGCCACCACCGAAGAATTTGAGACCTTGAATGTAGTACCAGTGGAGTTCTTGGAGAGTCCAAGCGTGATAGAATAAATGGTAGAGGTCGAGATGATCGACACAAGACCGACCTAGACGACTCCCATAATGGAATACCTCACGACAGGAAGGCTACCTGAGGATAGAAAGGATGCAAGAAAAATACTATATCAAGCTCCGAGGTATGTGATAGTGGATGGGACATTATACCGACATGGTCATTCATAGTCTCTCCTACAATGTGTTCTGACCGAGGAAGCTAAATCAATTTTGTAAGAAGTGAAAGAAGCATTTTGTGGAGATCATGTCGGGGGGCAAAACCTAGCACTAAAAATATTGAGGCATGGCTATTTTTGGCCCACTTTAACAAAAAAACTCAATCTTGTATGTTTAGAAATGCGATAAATGCCAGTGTTTCACCATAATTGCCTGAGCTGCTCTAGTCAAGCTAACAATGTTCTCATCCCCGTGGCCATTTTCAGTGTGGGGAATCGACCTAATAGGGTCCCCACCTATGAGAAAGGGAGGAGTTCGTTATGCGATAGTGGCAATTGACTATTTCACGAAGTGGGTAGGAAGCCGAACCTCTAGCAACCATTACTTCAAAGAGAGTTCTAGACTTTGTGGTGAAGGGTATTGTATATCTATTTGGGCTTCCTAAAAAGATCATGTCAGACAATGGGACACAGTTCGACAGTGATCTCTTCAGTAACGTATTATTAAGAGTTTCTCCTCACTAACGTATCTGCAGGCCAATGGATAGGCCGAGGTTGTGAACAAAACCCTAAAGGCGAGCCTGAAGAAGAGATTAGACGAAGCCAAAGGATTATGGCCTGAACAGCTCCCGCAAGTACTTTGGGCATACCGAACTTCTCACAGAACCTCCACGGGACATACTCCTTTCTCCTTAACTTTTGGAAGCGAGGCCATCCATTCAGTTGAAGCCATAGCATCCACTCATAGACAAAGGACATTTAGCCAGGAACGTAATGATGAACTACTTAACACATCTCTCGACCTGGTTGAAGAGAAACGAGAGGAATCGCAGTTACAGCTCGCCCATTATAACCAAAAAATCACTCATTACTTTAATTGTAAAGTCAAGAGGCGTAGATTCGGGTTTGGCGACCTGGTTCTTCGAAGGGTCTGTCTGGCGAATAAGGATCCCAAGGACGGTGTCTTAGGCCCGAACTGGGAGGGACCATATCAAGTCGGTGAAGTTTTGTGTGGAGGGACTTTCAAGAAAGCTCGGTTGAATGGGGAAATAGTGCCATGAACCTGGAATGCCTTACATTTGAAAAAGTATTATCAGTAGTACCATCATCCATGTAAGGCTTATCTATAAAAGCCATTTGACTAAATAATAGGTGGATTATTAAATAATTTTCCTTGTTAAGTTGGTTTTAAGTAATTTTTCTTGTTAAGGTTGTGTTAGCTCGTGTATTAATGTTTGTAAAAGCAACCGAGAAAGTTTCTACATTCTGGTTACTTGGGGGGCATATAACCTGCGGTTGGCCAGATTAAGATCACTGGAAAAGTCTAAAATATTTAAAACCCTGGATACAACCAGGTCCGAAACTTAGAAGCTTGGAAAATGGATTATTCGACAGCTTTTTCAAAGCTCGAGATGTCAATAAACCTAGCATGAACTAAGTCTAAATTATTTAAAACCCTGGATACAACCAGATCCTAAATTTAGAAGCTTGGAAAATTGATTATTCGACAGCTTTTTAAAAGCTCGAGATGTCAATAAACCTAGCACGAACTCAGTTTTAATCATTTAAAAACCTTGGATACAACTAGGTCCGAAACTTGGAAAGTCGGGAAAATTGTTTAATATCAAGGGCTTTTTGTTTAAAGCTCGAGTTATCAATAAACCTAACACAAACTAAGTTTAAATTATTTGGAACCCTGGATATAACCGGGTTCAAGGCCTGATTCCTAACAGGTATGGTACAAATCAACACAGAAAACTTGGATATAACTGAGCTCAAAAAATCTATTCCAATCTAAAAATCGATTGCTAAAATCTCGAATGTACAAGTCTAAGGAGTCATAAAAATGAGAGTGAAGGAATGATAAACAGATAAAATTTAGATATATATATGGAATAAAATTATCTTGAGGAGAAAAACCTTGAACTGAGCCCGAATGCAATTGTTTAATAAAAAAAATTGATAAACAATTACAAAAAAAAGAAGCTATCATTGAGTTCCACCAGTTCGCCCAGCCGAGTTGACCTCCTCACCATCTCTCTCAGCTGCCCCAGAAACCTCACCAATCTTTAATGGTTCTTGCAAAAGAAGAGCCTTGAATTTTGCAAGGAGCGGATCCCACAGCTAGGTTTCCATGAAGGAAAAGTTCCCATCTGGGTTGAAGGCCCAACACTGGTGTAGCATCTCTTCCATGGACGACAATGAGGCTGCCTTTTCTTTTTTAACTGAGGCCTCAGCCTCGAGCAGTTTGGATTCGGCTTCATTAACCTCAGACTGAAGTTGTGCAGTTTGAGCCTAGAGGGCAGCCAATACAGTCTTCGCAGCCTGCTCACTTTCCTGAGACGAGGTGAGAGAGGCCTTAGCATCATGCTCACTCTTTTGAGCGGCCGCCAAGGCAGCTCTGGCGGCCAGCTCGCCTTCTTGAGAAGTTGTCAGGGCAGTGTTGGTGGCATTTAATTCGGCCAAAGCTCATCATTTCTAGCCCTAGCCCGGGCTATGCTGTGATATTGGGCCAAGACAAACTACAAATTAACTAAACAAGTCAGAGATATATCCGTGATCACAATAATAAGGAATATTTCACTAAGGAAAGATAACTTGCAGTGAGGTTTATCCCCATAGCTTACTCCAAGACATTCTCTGGGTTGTGCTCCTCGATGGTCCTTAGATCCCTCGAGTTGGCCTTATAGGCATGCCCCACAATGTGGCTTGCTATTTCATAAATGATGCCCCGAAAAGCTTCAAGGATCTTTTCCAAATCCTAGGGATCTACTGGAATTCGAACTGTGGGGGCTAGAATGGTGGGGGCTGGAGGATCAACTTGTATTACTTGGGCCTGATGAGGCGCAAATCGAGGCAAAGGAGGAGGAACCCTAACAATAACAGTATTCACTAGAACTGATTCTCAGGTTGAGCTCGCGTCTTTCCCCTTGGTACGGGACCTGGAGGTTTTGCCTGCAGCAGGAGGGTTTTCTTTGAGATCCTGAGCCTCTTTACGGTAGAGCCCAAGCCAGTTTTCTTTATCTAAAAGGCAGTTCGGAGTTCAGGATCTCTAGGTTGTTCCATCTCTTCGCCTAAAAAGAATAAAAAGGAATTAGTTCACAAATAAGGTTGTTAGAAATACACAAAGAAAGAAAATAAATAAAAATCCTACTCTCCGGGCTAGGGGAGGAGTCTATTATCACAACCTCCAGCCTTGGAACTACTGGAGGAGAGGGAGAGTTTAAGACTAGAATTTTCTGGGATCCTAGGAGGTTTAGGCTCAGGTTCTTCCTCAAGGATGGACTCATCTACATATTTTCTAAATCCAAGGGCAAAGGCACCCTGGAGCAGAGAAGACCAGGTCCTAAGGTTGGTTCCATGCTCCTAAAAAATGGCAGATCTAAAGTTTAAAGTGTTTTCAACAACAACAGTGCCCTTAGAATAACTATGGTCATGACGCACCACTAGGTGGTCTACACATTGGAGCAGGGTTATATTACGATCTGGGTTATGAGGATGACGATGGACGAGCTGATTTATGTTAAACCAAACTAACCTAAAATCGGCAAAAACCTAATCTAGTTCCCTATAGGGGTATGGGTTACCTTGGCCAGATGGGCCAGCTGCTACCCCTAACACAACTCATTCTAAGTCAGGTTCCCAGGCAGCCTCAGGAGTCCTCCTTTTTCTCACAAGAGGCACCTCATCATCTTCTTCCTCCTCGCCTTTGGTGGCTGGCAAGGTCTCCTCTTGAGAGGATGGAAGCTCCTAGATCACCGAAAGGGTAGCCCGGGTCCTTAAGGCCAACGTTTTACCTTCACCAATCAATTTACATGCCAGCATTGTGATGTCATTCATGACCTGGCTGTAATCCTTCGCGCTGGGTGGAAGCCCAGACAAATTCTCGTGTTGAGCCCCAAAGGTCACAGACTTCTCCATCCTTCCAAGTATGGTTGCAAGAGAAATAAATTCAGTTAGGACAAGTACAAAAGAAACACCTTGAAAGGAATAAAAATGTCATGAGCTGAGGTTTCAAAAGTAAGAAACTTACGATGATGGTTGAAGTATATGTGCTCACAATTCCGGAACCCATTCGACATAAAGAACAAGTCTTTGTAGTCGTGGGATGACTGGGAAGTTCGATGATGGGAGCAGAGTTGGGAAATCTTGTTAGATAGTAGAACACGTCACCTTGACCCTTTTTTTTCGCGCAAGCTTTAAGGCAGAAGAAATATAGTATATCTATTGGAGTGGGGACCTCCCACTCATGCTTCAAAAACAAGTATTTAAGCCCTGCCAAAAGCCTAAAAGAATTTGGGGGAGATGAAATGGAGCTAACTTCACGTAGTTCAAGAAGTCAGCAAAATATTGATCCAGGGGAAGAAAGGCCCACGCCTTCAAGTGCTCATCGCTCCAAGCCACGAAGTCGTCTTGGAGAGGGGAGCAGCTCCATTCCCTTTCAAATGCATGTCGGAAAAGGAGAGTTCCGGTCCCGACCTCAATATTGTGGCTCAGCATGATCTTAGTCACCCTCCCCTGGGTCGTGATCTTGGATATGATGCGTTCAGCCTCGAAGTAGGCATTGGGGTCAACCACCACCTCCTTCTCCACCACCGGCCCGAAGTGGGGGATGGGAGACTCTGGGGCGATCTGCTTACCCTTGTTCTTTTGCTGAGCAGATGAGCTGGGTGCATTCTTCTTGGGGGCAGTTTTCTTGTGAGGAGCCATTAGATCACCTAACGAGCAGAATGACCTAGTTAGTAGGTGACCTAAGAAGGTTTATAGACTAACGTAGAAGTACGAAGGGGGGAAGGTTTACTTTTGTTATACAAGCTGAGGTTAGCCTCAGCTCCATCGCGTGATGCCACACGATACCCTAATTTATGCGCCTCAGTTTCCTAACATACCCCTGATATTTAGGGATCCGTGTGTCATACTGTCAGACCATTACTTTCCTTGGGTGGCAGTTTAGTGTAAAACAACCCATGAAGCGTGACCCCTAAGCTACTTGGTTTGAACCCTAAAAACCTTTCGTCTCCTTTATTTCAAATGGGTGTTCTTTAAATTAATTCACCATTGAAATTAACTAGATTTACCCAAAAATTTCCCAGTTTTATGAATGTCTTATTGCTAAAGATATTTTTGGACTCACCTGCTGAACCTAAGTCAAAGCCTATTCGCTAAAAACGTTAGAAATCGCCTACCAGTGACTACAGTGAATATTACAAATGAACATGGTGAACAATAAAATTCTAGAAAAAAAAACTCTTAAAGTCAAAGAGTGAGATACTTACAGTGTATTCTTCGAAGATAATATACAGACTTTGCAAAGGGAAGTTCCTGAAAAACTTCTGAGCAACTGGGTGTGGCGAACAATTTTTGGGGATTTCTGGAAAAAGAGAAGTTCGGAAGCGCAGAAGAGGAAATTTTCTTAAATGAAAGGTGGTGAGTTTTGAAACTTGGCCATTCCTTTTATACGTAAATTATGTAAATTAATTTGGGCCATACGTTTCGGTTAGTTCAAGATCTAAGGGCCAATGTTAAATAGACAAAACAGCGGAAAAAAGGTGATAAGACAATTATCATAGTCCTCGAAACTCGAACAGACACCAATTGCGGTAGGCCACGTGTCCTGTACTCAAGTAGTGTATAGGCGTGGTTTTATGCAACAGAAGTCTAAAAGTCCCTACTGTGTAGGTTAGAAAGTGATGACATGAAACACGAGCAAGGATTTGGGGGGAAAATGTTGTACCCTAATCTTAGCTCAAGCTATTCAATCAGTTCGGGTACAGCTGGAAAATAAATATACGGAGAAATTACCAAGGGAATGATATCTGCATGTTATCCCTATAAGAAACTCTAGCACATGGGCACATGTGGTGTTAGGCGTCCTGGGTTTAACCCGAGCTACAGACACAAGGTTGTGAAGTGTGATCTCATAATATTCAAACGGCATTCAAAATACGAGCTTGGACAAGATGTTCAGCTCGTGCTAACTCGAATGTATTGCATACTCAAGGATCCCTGGAGACTCGAAATCCCATTATACGGTTATTTATGACCAGGTAGTTATATTTAATGTCCCAGATATTAGGAGAACATTTACTGTATGATCAAATCATATCCCATTATAAATGGAAAATATACGTATTAAATGTAATAAATATGTACATGTGTAATTGACTCACGTAGTTACCCAAACCTGTCTATGGAATTTCTCTATAGAGAGTGAAACGACAAAAATATAGACTCGTGGACTAGGTACATGTCCAGCCACTGAACCACGTAAAAGATTTGTGCTATTGTGAATTCATTTCATTTTTTCATTACGAATTATACTAAGCACTAATCTATCTTACTATTTATTAATACACTATTGGGGAAAAACCACGTCAACAAAAGGTAACACCATAAGCAACTAAGTTTCTCAATCCTATCTTTTATGTATTTTCTGTCATTTTAGTTTTTCTATAAATATAAACCAATTAGAATTTTTTTTAAGAACTAGACTTCACACCTAAATAATTTTTTTTAAACTGATTCTAAATTGGAGAGTTTGATCTTGAACTTTATATTTTTTTTATTATTGGTTTTCCAAATGAATGTGATATCTAATAACCAGAGGATTGGACCATCAACAACAAAAATGGTAGTTGTAATTTTAGATACTATGAATAATTGTTGTATGTAATTGATTTTTGTTAGCACTTATTTGTAAGAGTGAGAGAGAGGTATTTGTATGAGAATTGATTGTTGATAAAGACAACTATTGCTGAGAAACTCTCGTTAATTTTTTTTGGCCATTGTCTTGGATTGGATATTCATTTATGCTGATATATATAATTTTGATTTATTGATATTTTTTTGTTACTTTATATCATATAAATAAGTGGTTATTTTCTTTTATTTCTAGTAAGATATTTAGCGATAGTTAATAATTGTCGGCGTAGAGAGCAATTATGACAGCTAAAAACTATTGGCGTAGAGAGCCAATCACGACACCTAAAAACTGTCAGTGTTTCCAGCAACGACGACACCTAATAATTATCAGTGTTGCCAGCAACGGCGATGCCTAATAACTGTCGGCGTTGCCAGCAACGGTGACTCCTTAAAACTGTCTGCGTTGCCTACAAAAGCAACAGTGTTTAACTATCAGCGTAGCTACCCCTACGCCGACATAGGCATATATGACAGTTAGTCAATTGTTGTCGTTGCTCAATAGCGACAGTTAAAAACTTTCGGGAAAGCCCGTTTTGTAGTAGTGTGGGGAATAATCGTTCGTGTTCTAAGGCACAACCCATGAGAAGAATTTTGCTATAATCTCCACCTTTAAGGCTAGGAAACTATTGGATGATGGATTTATCAGCTTCCTCGTGAACATAATAGACAAGGATATAGAGGCTAAGCTACAACTAACAGAGGTAGTTGTGGTCTACAAATTTTTTAACGTATTTTGTGAGGATCTTCCAGGGATACCTCCAGACCGAGAAGTTGAGTTCGAGATCGAATTAATTCTAGGAACCACACCCATTTTAAAGGTACTATATCAGATGGCATCAACAGATCTCAAAGAACTGCAATCACAACTACAAGATTACCTGGATGGCTCCATGAGAATGTGTATAGACTACCGCGAACTCAACAAAGTGACGATCAAGAACCGATACCCATTGCTCAGAATCGATGATCTATTGGATCAACTTCAGGGATCATCAGTATTCTTAAAGATCGATTTAAGCTCTAGCTACCACCAGTTGAAGGTCAAGGAATTAGATATTTCCAAGACCACATTCCGAACTCGGTATGGCCACTACGAATTCGTGATAATGTCTTTTAGACTCACCAATGCACCCGCGAAATTCATGGATCTTATGCATAGAGTATTGGGTGAGTATCTGCACAAATTCATGATCATATTTATAGACGATATACTCGTATACTCATGAAACCAGGAAAAACAAGCCCAACACCTAGAACTGATCTTACAGCGATTACACGAGAAAAAGTTGTATGCCAAATTCTCCAAGTGCAAATTTTGGTTGACTCAAGTGAGTTTCCTAGGATACGTGGTGTCAAAATATGGAATTATAGTCGATCCAGCCAAAATCAAAGCGGTGGAACAATGGAAAGCCCCGAACAACGCACATGAAGTTCACAGTTTCTTGGGTATGGCAGGATCCTATAGGCACTTTGTGGAAGGTTTTTCAAAAATAGCGACACGTATGATCGCACTGACTCAAAAGAACGTCAAATATGAGTGGACGAACAAGTTCAAACAGAGCTCTCAAGAGTTAAAGACCAGATTAATGACTGCTCCCGTACTCACCATTCAAAAGGGTACCAAGAGATTTGCTATTTATAGCGATGCATCAGGTCAAGGGCTCAGAGTCGTACTAATGAAATACGGGAAAGTGATCACGCACGACTCTCGACAACTGAAAAAATACGAGAAAATCTATCCAACCCACGACTTAGAGTTAGTAGCGTTAGTGTTCGTGTTAAAGATTTGGAGACATTATCTTTATGGGATTCACTGCAACATATACACAGATCACAAGAGTCTGAAATATTTATTCATCCAGAAGGAGTAAAACATGAGACAATGGAGATGGTTAGAATTTTTTAATGATTATGATTGTGATATACTATATCGCAAGGGTAATAAAGTAGCTGACGCTTTGAGTCAGCAGCCAATGGCTTATGCGATGATGGAAAAGGAAATACCCTACGAATTACAAACCAATATCTCCAACTTAGATTTGGAAGCAATCCAAAGCGGGACAACTCATAGATCCGTGGATCCAAGGACTGGTGCATGAGACTACAAAAAAATCCGACTAGGATTTCACATCTCGAAAGATGGAGGGTTTGGCTTCAAGGGTAGAATATGCGTGCCTAATGATAAAGAGATCAAGAGGAAAATATTTTATCATGCTCATAATAATCCTTACACTATGCGTCAAACATCCACTAAGATGTATTAGGATCTCAAAAGAGACTTTTGGTGAGTAGGAATGCAGAGAGAAGTAGCGGAGTATGTGGCACACTATTTGACATGCCAGCAAACCAAGGCAGAGCATCAACGACCGACAGGGTTATTGCAGCCGCTAGAGATCCCTAAGTGGAAATGGGAAATGGTCACCATGGACTTTGTTACCGGGTTACCACACACTCCAAAAGGGCACGATGCAATCTGGGTTATTGTGGATAGACTGACAAAATCCGCTCATTTCTTACCCATTAAGACAATGGATGGTGCGAATAAATTGCCAGACTTGTATTTCACGAAGATAATGCAATTACATGGGGTTCCCATCTATATAGTGTTCGATTGCAATAGGCGATTTATCTTCGTGTTCTTGAGAAGGATGCAAATGAGAATGGGAGCTACACTCATGTTTAGTACTGCCTTCCATCCATAGACAGATGGCCAAAGCGAACGAATGATTCAGACCTTGGAAGACATGTTGAGAGATTGTGTACTAGATTTTCAGGGTTCGTGGAGTGTAAAACTCCCATTAATTGAGTTCGCCTACAACAACAACTATCATGCATCGACAACGTAAATATGTCGATCGTCAGAGGTTTTAGACCTATATAGATCGACAACATAAATATGTCAATCGTCGAAAAATACCTTTAGTATTTAAAGTTGGGGACAAGGTACCGTTAAAGATAGCTCCACTGAGAGGAGCTATGGGGTTTGGGAAAAAGGGCAAGTTAAGCCCTAGGTACATAGGACCCTTTGAGGTTCTGGAACGCATTGGGAAGGTGGCTTACAAACTAGCCCTTCTACTTGTGCTCTCTATAGTTCACGATGTATTCCATGTGTCAACCTTAAGGAAGTACGTGAACGACCCCACTCCTGTGCTCAGTTACGATGAACTTAGCATAGATCCTCAGCTAAGCAATGAGGAAAAATCGATCGTGCTTTCGGATTAGAAAGACAAGGTGTTAAGGAACAAGACAGGTGCAGTGGCGTAACCACGACATAGAAGAGGCGACGTGGGAGGTGGAAATCGAGATGAGGGAGCAATATTCCCAATATTTTTGAGTTTCGGGGACGAAACTTCTATAAATTGTAGGTATTTTGACATCCCAAGCTTTGAACACTCGTTAATAGTCATTTCAAGCCGGTGAAGAATTGAATGGAATATTATTTTGATAAATAATACTATATGAAATTGTGTTAGTTTGTGAATTTATAGTCGTTATGATGATCTCATAAAGGCTTTACGCTTATGCATAGAAACATTGGTCTCGGACCGAGGGGCGAACCCTAATAGTGGAAAAATATCGGATTTGGTAAAATAGGGAATGCTATGGCATAAAAATATTTGGGCAAATGGGACTTTATAGTCGATCAAATAGATTAAAGAAAAATAATTGAGGTTTGAATTACAATCAACCGGGCCTAAGAATAAAAATTACTTGTTCAGGCCTCTAAGGGCATTTTGATCAATTTGATAAAATTGCCAAAATTATGTTATATGTGAAAAATATTAGTTTTGGGTCACATTTAATTTAATTAATTAAGGTTGGAGATTTAAAAAACTATAGGGTAAAAAGTTAGGGAAGTTTAGGTAAACAAAATTACCAAAGGGTCCTTGAATATCTTACGAGAGAGGTAAAAATGAGCAAGGGCATAAAGGTCTTTTCCAATGGAGGAGAGAGAGAGTGGTGGGTTGCAAGGCTAGGTCCTATGGCTCTCAAAACCCTAGGACACATACCCTAGGGGAAGAGTAAAAGTCTTACCCCACTCATAAGTGAAGACTTAATCATTTTCTCTCACAAAATTTCTTCTCTCAAAAAACACTTTCTCTTCCATTTTCCTCTCCCAAACCCGAAACCCTAACCTCTAAACTCCTCCATTGCTGCAAATTTTTCACCATAAGCCATCTACACTCATCCCTCCATTGAAGAAGGGAGAAGCTTAAGAGAAACCTTTTCTAGAGTAAGTTTCGAAACCTCATTCATATTCTCTTCCATTTTTCTCTTCAAACCCAAATCCCTAAGGGTTTATTATGCATGCATGTGATCTAATAGCTATACCTTGCATTGATGTTGTGTTCTAGGGTTCAAGGGAAGCTTTTAATAGTTGGATCTCAAAGGTTGAGCACTTTGGTGATCAAGTAAAAGCATGGTAAGAGATCTTTGTAGTTTGCATGTTCTTGTCCTTCACTAAAGTATTTCTACCCTAATTCTTTCTTAAAAATCAGCATGTGGGACTTTGGGGCATGGCTTGAAAGTGTAGAGCACAAGGGGGAGTATTGAGAA
The DNA here is from genome assembly GCF_963169125.1 of Humulus lupulus. NCBI lineage: Eukaryota > Viridiplantae > Streptophyta > Magnoliopsida > Rosales > Cannabaceae > Humulus > Humulus lupulus. The sequence continues at coordinate 89,785,126 of NC_084796.1, read as the reverse complement.
GCTAAGGAAACACATCTCCAAGCTAGAACTATCAAAAGGTAGAAATCTATGGTTATTCTTTGAGTTTTGTGTTAATATTTGTAGATCTTGTTGTTTAATTTATTTGAATGGGTTTTGGAGATTATTTTTTTGCTTAAGGTTGAGATTGTGTGATTTAATAATTTCCATGCATGAATGTGGGTAGGGTTATGGTAGAAGTGCTTGTTGTTGTTAAGTTTGTGAAAAAATGCATGCTGCCAAAATTCGTGGTCTGGCTTCCAACGGGTCAAATCATACCCTATTGCCTCTCTTTGTGTGAATAAATTGTGTTGTTGCATATTTTTTGTGAGTACTTGAGGTTAGGCTTTGGAAAATCATAAGTTATGCACTTTGGTTTAAAAGGTATTTTTAAACATAAGTTATACATTTTTTGGCATTGTGATGTAAATCTGGAAATTTTTTGGCAGCATGCACTGGCCATATTGTTTTGACTCTTGAATGTGTTTTATTACTCTAAAAATTATGAAATTTTTAAGGAAGCTAATATAAAAATGTATAAAGATCCCTGTAAAATTTTATAAAGAACTGGACTACAGTGTAAGAGAAATAAATTTTTGAAGTAACCAGTAATTCCAAATCCCACTATTATACCCATCGCCCTCCATGGCCCTTTTGATAACTTGGAAAATAATTGGTTTCACTACGATGCTATCAAGTTCGGTGTCCGAAAAAGATGTATAGTCTCCCTTCACACCCACTCATTCTTACGATATCTCGCTCACACAAACAAGAGTCTACTCACTTAATACGTCGAGTCACAACTTCTCGTATCCAATCCTCTTACCTGCAATCTGAGGTGATCCACCCATACAATCTATAGTTATATCCCTCCATGCTATCTCTAGGATGCTCTAGAGTCACAATAGCCCCTTCTGGCTTCTGATTATCATCCTTCACTTGCTAAAAGATTAAGCATTGCGCCTCCCTAACCCCCATTCAAACTTATTGGATACAACAATCATAAGGGGTGGTATAAGATTCATCCAGAATCTCTACGTCGACGCCAGCATCCATCAAATCACTCATCTGATCCTCATATCTTAACATATCCATGCCAAAATGGTAGGATTCTTAACCATTCCTACAAGATCCTTCTCATAGAGGTAATCTGCTAATTATCAATCACAGTTTCTACGCCAATCCCGATCGTTACCTCACCCTAACTGTGGCTAATCGGCATTACTGTCAACTTAAAGTCCCATGTAGAGCATTTATGTTCTTATTCCATTATCCACCGTAAAGCACGAACAATCACATTTTCAGTCTACACACGTGCACACCCTAATCCTTGACACATCGCACTATAACTCCACCTTTTAAGCAAGGTCAGTGTCCATCGCACTGTCCTCTTGTAATAGTCCATCACATGCATATTCTAATACCTTGGCATGATAATTAACCTTTAATTCAACTTCTTAAATTCTCATACGCGTCTATCAGCTCAAGAAAATATTAGGTTCTCATGTTACTTCAGTTATGGGTATGCCAATCATCGAAAGTGCTTCAAGTAAAAGCTGATGTGTCTAATTGGTTCCACAGAGCTTCTAACCTCTAAAATATTCCTTTATCCGATTCCTTATTATTTCTATCTTAATGAAATCATACACAATCCCATCATTTCCCATAATGTGACCTTGAATATCAGAACCTATCCCTTCCTGAACCTTACCTGTAACGACCCGAAATTGCTAATAGGGCTTAGGGCCTTGATTAATGTGACGGGAGGGCATAATTTTTTTATATGTATGTTTAATTGGTTAAATGTGTGATTAGTTGTCATGCATGGTTAATATGATTATATGGATATATTATATGCATGCTTATGAGTATTAGATATGCATGTGGGCCCTTAATAACTTATAAGGGTATATTTGTAATTTGGCACGTTGAGGGCATAAAATGTGATTTTATGTGATTTATGATTGAGACCACATTATAATGTGGATATAAATTGCAGCATATGGCTCGAGACGGTCCTAGTGAGAGGATTAGCGAAATAGTAACAACATGGTTTAATACCCGACTCGGGGGGAGCCTTGGGGTACTTTTTGGAATTTAGAGAATATTTTGGGATTTATTAAATATGGGATAGGTATTTTGTAATTAATTTGATGACGAGATTAAATGGTAGATATTAGGATCATTTGAGGAGTTAGCAGGAACTGGAGAGAAAATACTATTTTACCCTTAGAGTAATTAAATGGCTAAGTAGTTTAGGGGAGGACATTTTGGTCATTTTGTGGTTGGGGAAGTGATTAGCTAAGGTACTAGAAGAAGTCAGAATCCACTAGACACAAAGAAGCCTTAATCTCTCCCTCCCTTACCTTCTATACACTCTTCTCTCACTCTCTCTCTCTCTCTCCCTCTCTTGCACTTGAAGAAATCTTGTTGGACTGAAGGGGAAAAGCTTGAGCTGCTGAAGAAAAAGGGGTTGGGACTTGGAGCTTGAGGTTTGAAGTTGAGGCTGGTAAGAGGCTGGAAGCTTGGGAGGATTCAACAGCAAGTGAGGTAAGAACTTTGTCTAGTTTTGCTGGGAATTCAGGTCTTATGGTCAATTAGTTTGGGTTGTTGAGTAGAAGTTAATTGGTGAATTATTGGTAGTTTTGGTAGAGATTTTTTGTGTTATAATATTCTTAGAATTTATGGTTAGAAGTCCTGGAATTGATCCTACAGTTTGGTTGGAAGTGGGAAACATTATTGGGTTGAATTGTTGGGATTTTTGGTTGGGAATGTTGAGAAGAAAACCAAGAAATTCTGGGTTCGTGGGGGCGCACCGCGACCCAGCTCAGGGGCGCCGCAACCTACATGCCTAGATGGCCCTGGGTGGTTCTTTGTTTTGAGGGCGCGCCGCGACCCTAGGGGTCAAGTCGCGGCCCGCCTTCCCCTGAAGCTTATGGATTGAGTCGCTGACTTGGGGGCGACATGCTTAGGGGAATTTTCCTTAGGATGGTTTCTAGGTTTGGTAAGGCTCTAGGGTTCGAACCTAGGCGCTTGAGATGATTTCCACTACCCAATTTAGTAGGAATTGAGGTTCCAGAGGCTAGTTTTTATCTCCTAAGTATTTATTTGGATTAAAAATTGATAATTACCCATTGTCCACTGTGACTAGGTTTATCGCCAAGGCTCAAGACTAAGGATCGTGCTCGGGACCGTTCTATATGCTCCGTTCATAATTCAAGGTAAGAAAACTGCACCCTTGTGTGGCCGTGTTGGGACTGACATTCCTTGTATCTGAGTACATGTGTTGTGTAACTGTGATACTGTTATGTGAAACATGAAATGAACAACCTAAGAAAGTCGGAGCTGATGATTTGCGCATAGGACGCGGCTTAGCCACTGTGAGTCGGGGTCAGCTAGATAAACGAAGGACTCAACCTAAGCATGCCAGAGTCAATTGAGTAAACAGAGGGCTCGACCTAAAGGCCCCGACCCTGAGCACTTGTATATTGGTTGAGATATATTTCTGAATGTACATGTTTACTATTGTCAGTTTGATGTTTACAATTTGTTGAGCTTTTGAATGAATGTCTTATGATTGATTGGATGCTTTATTAATTATGTATTCGTTGTTTTGGTTTTCTTGCTGGGCCTTGGCTCACGGGTGCTACGTGATGCAGGTAAAGTCAATGGTAAGCTGGACCAATCATGAGTTGGAGAGATATAGGGGTGAGGTTTACATCGTCAGCTACTCGTCCGCCACGGTCGAGGGAAAGTATAGGGACAGAGCATAAAATTGTATTTTTCCATTAGAATTGTAAATTTGTATCTTAAACCCTATTTTTGGGATCCCACATTCAAAACGTCTATTTTAATGAAAATTAACAGTTTATGTTCAAAATCTTTTAAACCTAACCTGGTAATTGACCTTAGGATCACATTATTGTTCAAATGACTTGATTAGCAAGTCTTGCACTATTTAAAAACACATAGCGTAACGATCTTGGTTATCCAGAGCGTTACAACTAAGTATCAGAGCGATCGAGGTTTAAGTGTTCTTGATGACTGGCTAGACATGTACACTCGCCCCTAAAGACAAGCTTGACTCAAGGTTTGGTAAATGTATGTATGTGATTGTATGCCTAAATGTTTGAATGGAATATAAATGCTTTATTTCATGAATAATAAGGAGCATGAGATACTGATAAGGCCTGGCCCTTGACTCCAGTGTAACTATTATAAGGCGTGCTTATTAGCATTGCCGCTGTATATGAATGAATATTTGAATGATTTATTGCTTGTGGTTGGTTGAGTTTCAATGGTAGACTATGGAAAGACTGTTAACCTGTCATCATTTCCTGATCGCCAAGTCGTTGATTGCAGATAAACTTGGATAGCTATGCATTGATTGCCATACCGTTGATTGCATTTCAATGACGATCTATATGACTAGCTAGCACAGGGTCTGAGGCTAGAGATGATGATCAGGGCCAGAACCCTCCACCAGTCCCTAAGAACTGGCAACAGATACTTGGAAACATGCAAGCCCAGTTACAAAGTTAAAAAGAGCAGATTCGCCTCTTGAGACAACAGGCTCCGCCAGGGAGTGTTGCAGCTATTTTGACACTTGCTGTGGCAATAGTTGTACAGTCACCTGAGGTCAGAAACAGGTGGGAGCCATTGTATGAGCGATTCAGGAGACAGCATCCTCCAACCTTTGAGTGAAGAGAAGATCCACTAAAGGCCAAACAGTGGATGAGTATGATCACTTCTATCTTGAATTTTATGAGGGTGGAAGGCAATGATAGGGTGGCCTGTGCCACGTATATGCTTAGAGAGGATGCCCATATTTGGTGGGAGGTGGCATCATAGACCAGAGATGTTTCTACTATGAGTTGGGATGGGTTCAGAGATATGTTCAGCCAAAAAATACTATAACGTTGTCGTCAAGGTAGCGAAGGTGAATGAGTTTGTGGGGATGGTACAAGGCAACATGAAAATTACTAAATATACCCTGAAGTTTGATAGGATTACAATGTTTGCACTAGACCTGGTGTCTATTGATGCAGCCAGACAGGACAGGTTCGTCTGAGGGCTTAATGTTATGATAGCCCAGGATGTGAGGATTACATCGGTACATGGGTAGAAGAATTATGCTCAGGTTATTGAGAAGGATCTTACCACTGAAGAAGTGGATAATAAGATTTGGAAGGAGTTGGTGAGACATGTAGAAGTTACCCAACGTGCACGATGTGCTAAAGGCGCCATCTGGGCGAATGTCGAGCAAAGGCCTGTTATGTGGGCAGGGTGGTGGGACACCTCAAGAAGAACTGCCCAACAGCAAAGAAAGAGGAATCAAGGAAGGTGGACAGCTTGACTCTAGTTCGAGTGTTCACCTTGATGCAGACAAAGGCCGTGGCTAGTCCCTCGGTAGTGACAGGTTAGTTTTCTAGTGTTGGCTTCTTTTATATTTTATTAATTGACTCTGGTGCTACACATTCATTTGTTTCTAGTAATGTGATTGATAGATTGTGTATACCTATTTAGTATTGTACTACGAGGTTTTGGACTATACTGCCTACAGGGGAACTGGTAGTTTCTAGGAGGTGGATTAGAGCACTGCATGTGATTGTAGATAGTAGGGAACTATCAGTAGATTTGATCGAGTTGAGTATGGATGACTTTGATATGATCCTAGGAATGGATTGGCTGGTCAGATATGGGCTACCATTGATTGTAGGAAGAAGATGGTGACTTTTGAGCCTGAGGGAGAGGATCCTTTTGTTTTTGTGGGTGTTGTGCATTGACCTCGCATACCCATGATATCAGCATTGAGGGCTGGGGACCTATTGCAGAGATGTTGTATATGTTTTCTATCTAGTGTGGTGGATACCACCAAGGTTATGCCAGTAGGGCCGGGAAAGACTAGATTGGTACGCGAGTTCTTGGATGTGTTTCCTGAGAATTTACTAGGACGCTGCTACATAAGGAGATTTAGTTCATCATCGAGTTAGCGTCGGGGACAGAGCTAGTGTTGAGGGCACCATAGAGGATGGCTCCAATAGAATTGAAAGAGTTAAAGATATAGCTGCAAGATCTTCTTGATTTGGAGTTTATCAGGCCTAGCTTTTCGCCATGGGGTGCTCCGATTTTGTTTGTGAAGAAGACGAACGGGACTCTGAGAATGTGTATAGATTACCGGGAGTTGAGCAAGCTGACCATTAAGAACAAATACCCCTTACCAAGGACCAATGACCTGTTCGATCAACTGCAGGGAAAGACAGTATTCTTGAAGATTGATCTTTGATATGATTATCACTAGCTGAGGAACAAGGATGAGGATATACCGAAGATGGCCTTCCGAACGAGGTATGGGCCTTATGAGTTCTTGGAAATGTCGTTTGGTTTGACCAATGCCCCAACAACATTCATGGATTTGATGAACATGGTCTGTACTTCTTTGATCAGTTTGTGATTGTCTTCATCGATGACATTTTGGTTTACTCCAGTTCAGAGGCAGAGCATGAACAACATCTCCGACAGGTCCTGAAGAGATTGAGAGAGCACCGGTTGTATGCCAAGTTTAAGAAGTGTGAGTTCTGGTTACTAGAAGTGACATTCCATGGACACATTGTTGATGAAAATGGGATTAAGGTGGATCCAGCTAAGGTAGAGGCAGTGAGAGATTTTCTGAGGCCAAGGAATGCCTCAGAGGTTAGGAGCTTTCTTGGATTAGCAGGTTATTACATATGGTTTGTGGAAGGATTCTCAAAGATTGCTGCACCGATGATATAATTGACACGAAAGAATTTGAAGTTTACCTGGTCAGATAAGTGTGAGAATAGCTTCGAGGAATTTAAGCGACAACTGATTACTGCTCCGGTGTTGAGTCTTCCTTTGGAGGGAGGGAAGTTTGTATTATATTGTGATGCATCGAGGTTGGGATTGGGATTTTTGTTGATGCAGTATGAGAAGTTTATTGCTTATGCATCACGACTATTGAAGGAGTACGAGTAGTGGTACCCTAACCATGATCTAGGATTGGCAACAGTGGTATTCACACTGAAAATTTGGCGACATTACTTGTTTGGGGAGAAGTACGAGACATACACCGATCATAAAAGTTTGAAGTATTTCTTCATGCAAAAGGATTTAAACATGAGGCAGAGGCATTGACTGGATTTGGTGAAGGACTATGATTGTGATATCCTTTACCACCTAGGAAGAGCCAATGTGGTGGCAGATACGTTGAGTCGGAGAGGCCCGGGATAGTTGTTTAACTTTGCATATATATCAAAGGAGCTGGCAAAGGAGATGACTAGAGCGTGGATAGAGTTGGTTGTGGGTTGGTTGGCCAATATTACCTTGCAGTCTACCCTCCTTGAGAGGATGGGAGAGGGTCAGATGGTTGATTCATCATTGCAGAAGGCTAGAGGGAATGTCTTAGCTTGAGTAGCTAAGCATTATTCTATTTCAAAGTGTAATGACCCAACTATTTCTAAGACCTTGGACCATTAAAACTACTAGACATAGCTACTATTTTAGGAAAGATACATAAGAAATAATATACCTTTATTAAAACTCAAAATATTGTATCAAATACATAATAATAGAAAATATGGCATGGGTACCCATTGTTTAAAAGAAAAACATAATACTTAAATTCAATTGTTTAAAAAAACTAAATGGGGAAAAACATGATCTAAAAGACTAAAAATAAATAACATCATCCTTGATCAACACGCAGTCCACACATTCCATTCATCCCCAACACACAAGCCAAGCTACCAAGAATCCTTCCGCCTTCCAGATTCATTTTCATGCATCACACTAAAAATAAAGGAATGAGCATAATGCCCAGTAAGGAAAACCTACTAAAAACATACATCATATATCATAAGCATAAAACTACATCATAAACATAAACTATAAAACATATGACTATAAAAACATATATCATATATCATAAGCATACACTATAAAACATATGGCTATAAAAGCATATACCATATAGGACTACAATATTAATGGCCATATAAGCATATAGAAACTATCCTATGTTCCTTACCAACACCGGGATAATTGATCAAATGATAACATAACATATTATAACAAAAACTTATCATAACATATTATACATAACATAACATATAAGCATATAGAAACTATCCTATTTTCCTTACCAACACTGGGATAATTGAGAACAAATGCAGGACTTGGAACACTCTTAAAACCAACAATAGAATGGTGAGTATTTCTAAAGATTAAAGAATAAATGTGGAAACTAAACCTTCAAGACGAAACTTACCAAGAAAGATCTTTAAGTTTTAAGATCGTAATCGAAAACCAATATCAAAAGTTAAGATCTGAATAAAAGGAACTAAAGAGTTTCAAAGAACTGGACTTAAAGAATAAGAGTACCTTAGTTGACCTTATGGATTGGTCTAACTCCAATACCAAAATACACTAAACCTCACTTCCCAAGTATTTTATAAAGCTTAAGAATGGCAAAGCTTTTTCCCAGCCCAAGTGTTTATCACTCTATGGTAGTACTAGCACCTTGGAGTCTGATCACAGCTGAAGAGTGAAGAGAAGGGCTGGGTTCTATGTCCTACTTACAGAATTTTAGGAATAAATATCTTCTTTTTGACATTGAATAAAAATAATGAATATTTAATTAAAATATTTGAATATTCATCAGTCAAAGGCTTAGGAATCGGTCAAATCATTCAGATGTAGGTCTAAGGAGTCAAAGCTTGTTTTAAAAATTAAAAAAAAAAAATAGTATCCTAACTTCTAACTTCCTAAATCTCGTAATTCTAAATTCACATGTAGTAAAATCAACATAACAGGACCTATACGACTCCAATTTAGACTATATTTATATTTTTAGGAAGCTAATTCAATTATCTACAACTTTCTAGAAATACTATTTTTCGAAATTCATAATATAACTGAGTCAAAAATAGGTCGGAAGTTACAGTACCCTAAAGTTACGGAAAAATCTATTTAATTATCTAAATAACAACCTAATCTACAAATAAACAAGATTATGACAAATTTCATGCTCCTAATAGTCTTGAAAGATTCTAGAGCTTTCTTGAACTTTCTTTTATTTAAACTCTAATTAAATCATTAAATAAACATGCACACGACAAGTGTCATGAACTTATTAATTCTATCTAAACCTTATAGTATGATAAATCACATCTTTATAATCAACTATATTAATCAAACCTTATGTTATAATTAATATTCTTAAACTATAGGTTAAACTTATAAAATATATAATTGTTGCTATGAGTTTCCAACTAAGTCCCGGCTTGAACCAAAATCCACAATAATGAACATACTATAACTACTACTAGCTATTACTACTACTACTGCTATCTAACTAGCTAAGTAAATTCTGGGACTCTACAATTCTCCCATACTACAAAGAATTTCGTCCCCGAAATTTACTTATCAAACAATTATGGATACTGGGCTAACATGTCCTCCTCCAACTCCCACGTTGCCTTTCGTTCAGAACTATTTCTCCATAGGACTTTGATGATCGGAATACTCTTAGACCGTAATTCCTTCATCTCTCTATCTAGGATGCTAACCAGTAGTTCCTTGTAACTCAAGTCTTTCTGGATTTCTATCGTATCATACTTGAGGACGTGAGATGGGTCTGATACATATCTACGCAGCATCGACACATGTAACACATTGTGACTATCTGCTAGAGCTGGCGGTAGGGCTAATCTATATGCAACTGCTCCCACTTTGTTCAATATCTCAAAATGACCTATAAACCTGGGACTAAGCTTGCCTTTCAACCCAATCCACTTCACACCTTTCATAGGAGATATCATTAGGAAGACTTGATCTCCAACTTTGAATTCCACATCACGCCACTTGGCATCCACATAACTTTTCTGACAGCTTTGAGCAGCGAGCATACATTTCCTAATCAGCACTACTGCATCCTGAGCTTCTTTAATAGCTTTGGGTCCAAGTAGTTGCCTTTCTCCTACCTCGTCCCAATGCAACGGTGATCGACACCTTCTTCCATAAAGTAGCTCGTAGGGTGCCATCCCGATTGTTGTCTGGTATCTATTGTTGTAGGAGAATTCTATTAGCGGCAAATACTTACTCCAAGAACTCGATGTAAACACCGATCCCCTATCGGACACTATAGTCTTAGGGATTCCATGCAGTCGTACTATCTCCTGAACATAAATGTCTGCGTATTGGTCTACTGTGTATGAAGTCTTGACAGAAAGGAAATGAGTTAACTTGGTTAATCTATCTATTATTACCCAAGCCGAGTCGTGTTTCTTATTTGTTCGTGGCAATCCCATCACGAAATCCATGGCTATATCATCCCATTTCCATTTTGGAATGCTAAGTGGTTGCAATAAGCCTACAGGCCGCTGATGTTCCACATTCACTTGTTGGCATACTAAGCATTTAGACACATACTCCGCTATATCTTTCTTCATTCCTGGCCACCAATATAATGCCTTAAGGTCGTGAGTCATCTTAGTTGACCCTGGGTTAACTTAGTATGGGGTATTTTTCCCTGCTTTTAAAATCTTCATCTTAATCCCTTGATCATTCTGCACGCATACCCGATCCCTATATCTAAAGAATCCTTGTCGTGATATCGTGAAATTAGTGGCCTTGCCTTCTTTAACTGCTTCCATATGTGCTACCAATGTGTCATCATGCCCTTGCCCAATTCGTATTTCTTCTAACAGACTTTATTGGATGGACAAGTTAGCTAGTTTACCGATGACTACTTCTATTCTGACACTGATCACCTCCTGCTGTAGCGGATTTTCTATTCCAGCTAACGTTGCTAAACTTCCATAACTTTTCCTTCTTAGCGCATCAGCAACTACGTTTGCCTTTCCCGAGTGGTATAGGATTTCGCAGTCATAATCCTTCACTAGTTCTAACCACATGTGCTGCCTCATGTTGAGCTCCTTCTGCGTGAAGAAATACTTTAAGCTTTTGTGGTCCGTATAAATATCACATTGTTCTCCAGAAAGATAATGGCGCCATATTTTTAATGCAAAGACCACTGTTGCCAACTCCATATCATGCGTTGGATAGCGTTGCTCCTATTACTTCAGCTTTATTGTGGCGTAGGCTATTACCTTGTCATTCTGCATCAGCACACAACCCAAACCTTGCTTCGACGCATCACAGTAGACTACAAACTTGTCATTGGGTGTCGGTACACAAAGTACTTGTGCTGAGCATAGCTTATCCTTAAGCAACTGGAAGCTCTCTTCACACTTATCACTCCAGTTGAACCTTTGTTGTTTCCAGGTCAGGTTGGTGAGTGGAGTGGCTATCTTAGAAAAACCCTCTACAAACCTCTGATAATATCCTGCTAGTCCCAGAAAACTTCTTACCTCTGAAGCATTCTTAGGTCTTGGCCAATTTTTCACAGCCTCTAACTTTGATGGGTCTACTGCAACTCCTTCCTTGGATACTATGTGTTCGAGGAACGCTACTTGCGACAGCCAAAATTCACACTTCTTGAACTTGGCGTAAAGCTGATGCTCCTTCAGTCGTAACAAGGTCATCCTTAAATGTTCCTCGTGCTCGACTTCATCCTTTGAATACACCAAGATATCGTCAATGAGCACTACGACGAATTTGTCCAAATAATCCTTGAAGACCCTATTCATTAAATTCATGAAGGCGGCTGGAACATTGGTAAGACCAAATGACATAACTAAGAACTCATAATGCCCATAACAAGTTCTAAAAGCTGTCTTATGAATATCTTCTCCCCGTACCTTGAGCTTATGGTACCCAGACCGTAAATCAATCTTTGAAAGCACGATCGCACCTCCAATTTGATCAAACAAGTCGTCAATTCGGGGCAGCGGGTACTTATTCTTAATCATCAACTTATTCAGTTCATGGTAATCTATGCACATCCGCATGCTTCCGTCCTTTTTCTTCACAAATAGTACCGGTGCTCCCCATGGCGAATGGCTTGGTCTAATGTAACCCAAGTCTAGGAGTTCTTGTAGCTGTGTCTTTAACTCCTTGAGTTCGGTAGGTGACATTCGGTATGGTGCCTTGGAGATAGGCTCATTGCCTGGTACTAGTTCGATTGTGAAGTCTATCTTCCGTGTCGGCGGCAATCCTAGTAAGTCGTCAGGATATACTTCTGGAAATTCCTTTACAATATGAACGTCTCCAACTTTTAGCGGTATTTCCTTTACCACATCCGTGACGTTGACTAAGAATGTGTGACATCATATAGCAAAGTTTCTGACTGTCAGGATTCTTGAACATCACTTGCTTACGTCTGCAGTCGATGGTTGCGCCATGCCTTGCTAGCCAATCCATGCCCAGTATTACGTCGAAGTCTTTAATCTCTAGTTCTATCCGGTCTCCTTCTAGTTCTATGTTCTCTATCTTGATCGGTACGCCTCGTACTATCCATGATGATAGCACTACTTCACCCGAAGGCAACTATGTCACAAACCTACTTCTACAAGGTTTGTCTAATTTCTCTATCATTCCTAATGAGATATATGAGTAAGTGGCTCCCGAATTAAATAATACATAACATGTATTATCAAGGATAGGGATCTAACCTGTAGCTGCTTTGTTACTATCATGGGCTTCTCCCCGGGTTAAGGCAAAGACTTTGGTCTGGAACCATCGTATTATCCCTCTTCTCCTTTTGTTTGAGTTGTGGACATTCCTTCTTTCGATGACCATCTTGGCAACAATTGTAACATCTTTTGGTTTTTGCACGACATTCCTCAAGATGTTTCTTTTGGCATTTGGAGTAGTGCGGGTATTCTACATAACCCAGCCTATCACTTGCTCGCATTCTTTTGCCACCACTGGCCTGCTTACTATCGTGATGCTTTCTCTTCTGCCTATTATTGTTGTTATGCTGAGGATGCGGTTGCATCTGAGGCTGCGGCTGAGTCTGTTGTCGTTGTTGTTGTAGCAGCTCTTCCACTTGCTGTCGTAGCCAGACAATTTCTGCGGTGATGTTCATCAGTGGTGGCGGCGTTGGCGCACTTTGATTAGCAGTAGTAGCGGTGGAACGCGCTTCTCTTCTGTGAACTAGAGGGGATTTATTAGTTTCATGGGTGGCACTGGAGGCATCGACATTCGTGCGTGCAGACCTTCTGAGCGACATCTTCAACAATGTTCTAATAGTCAAGAAAACATATTAGAACTTACCCTAATAGGCTCTAAGGCAAAACTTATTCTAAGCAAACATAACTTAGACCTACTAATTATGACTTCTTTATGAAAAGAATTATATAAGCCTTTTTTTGAAATTAGGGTATGTTTCTAAACCTTAAAAAAATAAGCCATCTTTATTATTTTCTAATTGTGTTTATAATCATCCTATATGACTTAATCCTCAGGCTCGAAACTCATTGTTGTTCCATAGTTAACCATATTGAGGGAGGGTTGGGATCAGTAAAATCATTCCCACTACTATGCCCCCCTTACTCTCAATATGGAACCCAGTCCATTTACTTGTATCCACCCTTACCGAACTTGGTCATTATTTATTAAATTTATTATTTATTATGATTGTAAAAAAATCAAACTCATACATGTCATTCAATAATAATAATGATATTTATTGGAAAAAGTTTTTCACTAAGTACAATCATAAATGCAAAATAAAACAATAAACAAATAAATAACAATAAACTAACATAACTAAAAAAATGAGGCTATTAAAATAAACGCAAACATAATAAACATAAACATGATAAATATAACATAAACACTTACATTGGCAGTTAGATTTGGAGCTTGAGTGTGTGTATCAAGAAGAACTTCATGCAAATGGACCGTTTCTCTGATACCAACTGTAATGACCCAACTATTTCTAAGACCTTGGACCATTAAAACTACTAGACATAACTACTATTTTGGGAAAGATGCATAAGAAATAATATAACTTTATTAAAACTGAAAGTATCGTATCAAATACATAATAATAGAAAATATGGCATGGGTACCCATTGTTTAAAAGAAAAACATAATACTTTAATTCAATTGTTAAAAAAAAACTAAATGCGGAAAAACATGATCTAAAAGACTAAAAATAAATAACTTCATCCTCGATCGACATGCAGTCCACACATTCCATCCATCCTCAACACACAAGCCAAACTACCAAGAATCCTTTCGCCTTCCAGATTCATCTCCTGCATCACACTAAAAATAAAGGAATGAGCCTAATGCCCAGCAAGGAAACCTACTAAAAACATACATCATATATCATAAGCATAAAACTACATCATAAATATAAACTATAAAAACATATATCATATATCATAAGCATACACTATAAAACATATGGCTATAAAAACATATACCATATAGGACTACAATATTAATGGCGATTAACTCATTAACATGGCATGTGATAAACCATCTAGGTCCCCTGTCTAATATCTGAGGTAGGTTAGATCACATGGTAGTATATGATAACCCATCTAGGTCCCCTATCTAATATCTAAGGTAGGGTAAACCATAACTCTAAACCATGAAAATGATAAACACTAGGGCTTGCTAGCTAAGCAACTATGAGCCCTAGACAACATAATAAAAAAAAACATAACATAACATATTATAACATAAACTTATCATATCATATTATACATAACAAAACATATAAGCATATAGAAACTATCCTATTTTCCTTACCAACACCGAGATAATTGAGAACAAATGCGGGACTTGGAACACTCCTAAAACCAACAATAGAATGGTGAGTATTTCTAAAGAGTAAAGAATAAATGTGGAAACTAAACCTTCAAGACGAAACTTACCAAGAAAGATCTTTAAGTTTCAAGAGCCTAATCGAAAACCAATATCAAAAGTTCAGATCTGAATAAAAGGAACTAAAGAAAACTAAAGAGTTTCAAAGAACTGGACTTAAAGAATAAGAGTACCTTAGTTGACCTTATGGATTGGTCTAACTCCAATACCGAAATACACTAAACCTCACTTCCCAAGTATTTTATAAAGCTTAAGAATGGCAAATTTTTTTCTCAACCCAAGTGTTTATCACTCTATGATAGTACTAACACCTTGGAGTCTGATCATACTTGAAGAGTGAGGAGAAGGGCTGGGTTCTAAGTCCTATTTATGGAGTTCTAGGATAAATATCTTCTTTTTGGCTTTGAATAAAAATAATGAATATTAAATGAAAATATTTGAATATTCGTCAGTCAAAGGCTTAGGACTCGGTCCAATCGTTCAGAGGTAGGTCTAAGGAGTCAAAGCTTGGTTTAAAAATAAAAAAAAAATAGAATTGTAACTTCTAACTTCCTAAATCTCGTAACTCTAAACTTATATGTAGTAAAATTAATACACATGGAGCTGTACAACTCCAATTTGGACCATCTTTATACCGTTAGAAAGCTAATTCAATTATCTACAACTTTCTAGAAATACTATTTTTCTAAATTCATAATATAAGTAGGTCAAAAATAGGTTGAAAGTTACAGTACTCTAAAGTTACGGAAAAATCTATTTAATTATCTAAATAACAACCTAATCCACAAATAAACAAGATTGTGACAAATGTCATGCTCCTAATGGTCTTCGAAGATTCTAGAGCTTTCTTTTATTTAAACTATAATTAAATCCTTAAATAAACATGTGCACGAAAGAGTGTCATGATCTTATTAATTCTATCTGAACCTTATAGTATAATAAATAACATGTTTATAATCAGCTATATTAATCAAACCTTATGTTATAATTAATTTTCTTAATTGTTGCTATGAGTTTCCAACTAAGTCCCGGCTTGAACCAAAATCCACAATAATGAACATACTATAACTACTACTACTACCATGTAACTAGCTAAGTAAATTATGGGACTCTACACAAAGGCTGGTTTGCTACGATACAAGGGTCGGATTTGTGTCCCGACAGATGTGGGTATTAGACGAGAGATACTCGATGATTCCCATACTACACCATACTCACTCCATCCAGGCACCACAGACATGAAAATAAAACATGTGAGCAAAGTGATTGACCAAGTAAAAAAATGATTTCTATTCTTTAATTGATAATAAATGAGATGACAAAGAAATTGGGTTTTAATTAGGGCATAAAACCCTAACAAGATACGCATATGCGCCATTTATAGCTTACAAGGGCATATTTTTAATTTTGCCCCGTTGATGTCATAAATGAGATTTTATGTGATTTATGATTGAGACCACATTATTATGTGGATATAATTACAGCATATGGCTCGAGACGGTCCTAGTGAGCAGATTACCAAAATAGTCACAGCGGGGTTTAATACCTGACTCGGGTGGAAGCCTGGGGATACTTTTGGGAATTTAGATAATATTTTGGGATTTGTTAAACATGGGGGTAGGTATTTTGTAATTAATTGGATACTTGGATTAATTGGTAGATATTAGGAACATTTGACGAGTTAGCGAGAACTGGAGAGAAAAGACTATTTTACCCTTAGCGTAATTAAATGGCTAAGTAGTTTAGGGGAGGACATTTTGGTCATTTTGTGGTTGGGGATGTGATCAACTAAGGTACTAGAAGAATTCAGAATCCACTAGACACAAAGAAGCCTTAATCTCTCTCTCCCTTACCTTCTATACGTTCTTCTCTCTCTCTCTCTCTCTCTCTCTTGCACTTGAAGAAATCTTGTTGGATTGAAGGGGAAAAGCTTGAGCCGCTTAAGAAAAAGGGGCTGGAACTTGGAGCTTGAGCTTTGAAGTTGAGGCTGGTAGGAGGCTGGAAGCTTGAGAGGATTCAGCAGCAAGTGAGGTAAGAACTTTGTCTAGTTTTGGTTGGGAATTCAGGTCTTATGGTCAATTAGTTTGGGTTCTAGAGTAGAAGTTAATTGGTGAATTGTTGGTAGTTTTGTTAGAGTTTTCTGTGTTATAATATGCTTAGAATTTATGGTTAGAAGTCCTAGACTTGCTTCTGCAGTTTGGTTGGAAGTGGGAAACATTATTGGGTTGAATTTTTGGGGTTTCTGGCTGGGAATGTTGAGAAGAAAACCCAGAAATTCTAGGTATGTGTGGGCGCTCCGTGACCCACCTCAGGAGCATCGCGGCTCGCATGCCCAGATGGCCCTGGGTGATTCTCTATTTTGAGGGCGTGCTGCGATCCTAGGGGGCAAGTCTTGGCCTGCCTCCCCCTGAAGCTTGTGGATTGAGTCACTGACTTGGGGCGCGTCGTGACCCTTAGGGTCAGGTCGGGCCTGCCTAGGGGATTTTTCCTTAGGATGGTTTCTAGGTTTGGTAAGGCTTGGGGGTTCGAACGTAGGCTCTCGCGACGATTTCTACTACACATTTTTTCTAGGAATTAAGGTCCTCGAGGCAAGTTTTTGTCTCACTGGGACTAGGTTTATCGCCAAGGCTTGGGACTGAGGATCATGCTCGGGACCATTCTGTATCCTCCACTCAGAATATAAGGTAAGAAAACTCCACCCTTGTGTGGCTTTGTTGGGACTGAGATTCCTTGTATCTGAGTATATGGGTTGTGTAACTGTGATACTGTTTTGCAAAACATGAAATGAATGCCCTAAGAGAGTCGGGGTTGATGATTTGCGCATAGAACGCGGCTCGGCCACTGTGAGCTGAGGTCAGCTAAATAAACAAAGGACTCGGCCTATGTGAGCAAGAGTCAGTTGAGTAAATAAAGGGCTTGGCCTATGGGGCCGACCTTGAGAACTTGTATATTGGTTAAGATATATTTCTAAATGTAAATGTTTACTATTGTCAGTTTGATGTGTATGATTTGTGTATCTTCTGAATGACTGTCTTATGATTGATTGGATGTTATTACTGATTGTGTATTTGTTGTTTTGGTTTTCTTACTAGGCCTTGGCTCACGGGTGCTACGTGGTGTAGGTAAAGGAAAGGGTAAGCTGCACCAACCATGAGTTGGAGAGCTATGGGGGTGAGGTGTACATCACCATCTCCCCTTCCTCCACAGTCGAGGAAAAGTACAGGGACAGAGCCTAAAATTGTATTTTGCCATTTCAGTGGCCACTCGTTGTATATAACTTTTGGGAATTGTAAAATTGTCTCTTAAACCTTGTTTTTGGGATCCCACATACCAAACATCTACTTTTATGAAAATTAACCATTTATGTTCAAAATCTTTTAAATCTAACCTGGTAATTGACCATAGGATCACATTACTGTTCAAATGACTTGATTAGGAAGTCTTGCACTATTTAAAAACACACAGTGTAACAGTTTTTGAGACTGGGAGCCACTATTTTCTAGGCACGTGCCGCGACTCGGGGAGTGCAGGTCGCGTCCTGTGTCACCCTTTCATGGGGGGGGATTGGGTTTCTGTTTGACGGACAGGCCGCGGCCCTTAAGGGCAAGTCGCGACCATAATTAGGGAATTAAGGGAATGTTATGTTTAAAGCTCAGGAAGGCTTGGGGATTCAAACCTAGGTGCTCGAGATTAATTCTTTTACCCGGTTTAGTAGAATTCATGGTCACGGTGATTAATATTTGTTGCCTAAGTATTTGATTGGATTAGTGTTATCCAAAAAACAGGCACGGATGACGTGGAAGGAGATTTCTGAACACGTGGCAAACACCTAGCAGAATTCTGTTAGAGTATCGACCAGTAAGATATTCTAAGCATAACGGTTGAGTTTTTCTTACGACCAGCTTGGTTGTACACTCCGCATATTTCAAGATAATTTTGTACAGATCTAAGTCAATCCCGAGATTGTCTCCAATAATTCCTGATGATCCGATTAATTAGGAGAGAATATCTGTAACAAATTGATGTAATCCTCCTTGAGCCTATAAATAGAGAAAGATAGTTCAAGGAGGGAATTTTGGCTTTTTGCTTACTGGAGAGTATAGATTTATGAGAGAATTAGAGCTAGTACATTACGATATATTGTTTATTCTTCAGAGGTTGGTGAAACTCATAGAACCCTAGTTCTTTGATCACTCCTTTGAATCCTATATCAATAATAGCTCAAGCGAACGTAGGTTATTACCAGTTTCTGGGGCCGAACCACTATAAATTCTTGTGTGCTTTATTGTTTTTGTCATTATATTCATTCTAACATATCTGTCCACATCAAGCATTTTTGACTCTGTGTCAGTTGACCAAAATCAAGGTCAACATTCTGGTGCTTTCATTGAGAGCTTGATACGATATTGTTAAAACAGTAATGGCGAAAACTACAAAGAAGACTGGGCAGGCGACTGGCGCTGCACCATCTCAACCGCCTCCTCCTCCGAACGTGACTGAAGATGAGCCACATTTGGAATTCGATGAGGAAGAACTATATTTCGAGACGTTGAGGAATACCCTGGGGGTATTGCACGATGAACTGGCCAATCTGAGGGCCAGCCAGGAAAGCGCTGCTGAGATTATGGGGCGGCAGCAACAAGAAATTGAGCGACAGTGCCAGGAGTTGAGTGAGAGACAGGCGGAGATGGACCGCTGTCAGAGGGAGGCCATGGCAGCCCTCGAAGCAGCCCTACAGTTTGCTAAGAATCAGGCTACACCTACCTCACAGACTGATCAACCTACAAATGGGCCACCCCAAAGGGGCCCCAATCCTAGCCCGCCTATCAAGCCCTCGAGCCCCCAGAGGCCCGAGTAGCCACCAATGCCTCAGGACGATGTCCCTCTAAGGGATCTTGAAGTGTAGCCTCCATCCCAGGCTGGTCGCGACATTCCCCCACAACCAAGGCAGAATAGGGTCGGGCAGCAGCCCCGCAGTCCTAGACGTCATAGGGGCGAAGAGCCGAACCCACCAAGCAGAGGGCAGCGTCCTTCTGGTAACATAAGGAACTCAGAGATAAGCTCTGCGGTCCGGGGCCCCCCACGGCATGACAATGCCTACTGACCAACTTATGCCACCCTCTAACGCTTGGGAAGTTCCAGCCCGGGGGGGCAACCGAGGGAACAGTGGATCCCACCATAGCTAGTTAAGGTTCAGAGATGGCCATGGTTACAACGAGGCCGACTCAGGCAGAGGAAATGCCGGTCGGAGAAATGAAGATAGAGGTGGGGGCAGAAGCCCACCACCTAGAGATGACCAACCCGAGAGACATGATGCTGGGGGGCAACCCAAGAAAAATAACGTCTTTAACCAGCTTGGAGCTAGCGAGCAGGGGCGAAGAGACGAGGATTTAAGGGAAGTACTCAACGATCGCCGGGAATGGCACGACAAGTACGTTTGTAATGACCCAACTACTCTAGACTTTTGGACCATTAACGAAAACTATACATAAACACTAATTCTTAATAACACTTACAAGTGAAAAGAACATAACTTTATTAAAACCTGTAAAAAGGAAATGTTAAACTTACATAAAATTGAAGTTAGGATATGGGATCCCATTGTTTTAAAACCAAAACATGACATAATGATAATTAAAAAGAGATTACATAATAAAATGCGGAAAAATACATATAAAAACCATAAGAACAAAAACTACATCCTCGAATCGAAACTCTCGGCTCTTTATATCCATTCCGCCTCAATACACATTCCCCAAGCTGCCAAGAACCTTACCCGCCACTAAAACTATTTTCCTGCACATATAAACAAAAAGGAGTGAGCCTAATGCCCAGCAAGGAAAAATCTAACATATAGCCATATACATAAAAATTCATAATGCAACATAAAAACATACCATAACACTTATGTCACATACATACTATAATGGCCATTATTACTTGGGGTCCCATAAACTAAACAAGTCATATGCCCATTAGATTAATGGGGTCTTTCTAGCTAAGCAAGTCATATGCCCATAATCTATTTGGGGCTTGTTAGTCATATAGGTCATATGCCCAAGTCTACAATCATACTTAACATAACATATTACATAACATAAAATCATAAGATAACATATAAAAGCATATAACACATAAATCCTATCCTATTTTCCTTACCAAAATAACCTGGATATGGGAACTGATTTGGGACCTTGGAACACTCCTAAAAACCATTTAAAATATGGTGAGTATATTGAAGAAAAGGGATGAAAGTGAAGAAGGATCTATGCTATATACTTACCAAAAACCTTGTGCTTAAAAACTTGGATTTCCTAACCAAGAAAAAGAATAAGTTTAGGATGAGTAGAAGACTATGAGAATTTTAAAGAACATAATACAGAAATGGACTAGAGTTTTGGATACCTTGAGTACTTCTATGATCAATCTAAAGCTTGAACCAAAATGTGAATAAACCTTACTTCCCCAAGTGTTTGATAAGCTTATAATGATCAAGCTTAAAATTCCCAACCCAAGTGTTTACACTCTCACACTCACCTAGCAACTTGCAGCCTCTGAACTTAGAGTAATAGATGAATAAATGGCTGGGTACTAGGTCCTATTTATAGAGCTTAGGAATGAAAAGATCTCATTTAACTTGAATAAAAATAATGGCTTTTTAAGTGAAAATAATTTGAATTATCGTTCAGCAGAGGCTGAAGACTCGTTCAGAAAGATGCTGGACTTATCAAGAGGTTGAAGGTTTGAATGGAAAACGTTTTTGAAAACTTTCAAAATATGCTGAAGGAGGCGATATATCGCCCCCTGTAGGCGATATATCGCCTGGGCCAGTATGCCCAAGGCAATCGTGCAATGTTTCGTGTTTTTTGTATCTTCGTGCTGCGATATATCGCCCCCTATAGCTGCGATATATCGGCATACGCTGAATATTTAAACACGAAATTACACATTTTTAGCTTAATTTGAATTGAGTAAACAGCCTTGACTAAGCCCTTTAATGTTTTCAAAACTGCTGACTGACCTTAGAGTATTCAAATTTTAACCTTAATAGATTTAATCCTCAAAATACTTAATCATTAATAAACCCATACATAACATGTGCTATTATCTAATTGGTTCTTATCTAAACCTTATAGTATATTAAATATTATCCTCAATATCAGTCATATTAATCAAACCTTAGGTTAAAATGAATATTCTTAAACTATAGTTTAAACTTAGAAAATCTACAAGTACTACTATGAGTGTCCAAATAAATCCCAGTCTGAACCAAAAATCCACAGTTATAAAGATAATATTATTACTACTATTATACTATTATCTAACTTAGCTAAGTAAAGTTCTTGGACTCTACAACGTTCCCCCAGAACCGCAAGCCCCGGCAATTCCCGAAGTCGCGCAAGCCCAAATAGATGCCCTGAACCAGGCAGTACAACAGCTGGTCGGGGGAAGAACGTCTCATATCGAGTACGACAGGAGAAGAGGCAATCCTTTCATTCAAAGGATAGCTATGGCAGAAACTCCTAGCAAGTTTAAGATGCCCACGCTTCCAAAATTTGACGGGTATGGTGACCCAGATTCTCATGTCAACAAGTTTGAGATACAAATGGACATTCAAAAAGTGTCCAAAGACGCTCAGTGCAGGATCTTTCCTACAACACTTTCTGATGCAGCACAGGAGTGATTTTTCAAATTCCCTCCTACAAGTATTGTTTCTTGGGAGATGTTCGTAAGAGAATTTTACGGACAATTCTATGCGGGTCATGTGCACCCAACTGAGACGAATCAGCTAGTCGAGATACGCCAGCAAGAGGGAGAGCCACTGAAGGATTACGTCCAGCGCTTCATACGAGCAACGGTTGGAGCCAAAACAGTGGGTGACAAGGGCAAGATGATGGCCCTAACTGCGGGAGTTAGGCACCGCACCCCTTTGTGGAGTAGCCTCAGAAATCATGGAGTTAAGACTACTCAAGAGTGTTTGGATCGAGCTAATTGCTACATCAAGCTCGAAGATGCCATCGCCAGTGAAGGAAAACCCCCAGGCAAGGATAAGGGGACTGCCAAGCCCGCCAAAGTCGCCAATGGGTCAAAGCCCAACGGGAAAGGCAACGGGAACGGCAATGGCAATGGCAAGAATGGAGGGAAACGGTCGCATAATGAGCCTTCCGCCTCTGGCAATAAACGAGCCAAGGGAAATCGTTATGAACCGCGGTTCACTAACTACACTGCCCTTATTGAGTCTCGGGGAGAGGTGTATCAGGCCACGAGTTCTAGTGTACCTTATAAAAAACCTGCTCCCATTCGAAAAGATATTTCGAAGAGAGACACTACCAAGTTCTGTTGTTATCATAACGACTACGGACATGATACAAATGAATGCAACCAGGTGAAGGATGAAATCGAGTTCCTTATTAGACAAGGACACTTAAGAATATATGTACGGGCCTCGGGAAATTCCCAATTAGAGGCTCTAGGTGGAAACGAGCATGCGCCCGCAGACCAGTGCTCGCAACCTTTGTAGCTTGACCCCGTAGCTGGCACTTTACTCACCATCTGTGGAGGCCCGCACCTCGCGGGAAGCAGTGGAAAGGCGAGGGAATGATATGCTCAAACCCTACGCCACAACCAGGACATCGAGATGATGACTGTGGAGGACAGGGAATCAAAAAAGGCTCGATCAGAGGGTGGCGAGATTACCTTCTCTGATAGCGACGCCCAGCATGTCCGGTTCCCACATTCTGATCCGCTAGTCGTGGACGTTCAAATCACCAACATGATGGTGAAAAGAGTACTAGTTGATACAGGAAGTTCAGTAAACATCCTGTACAAATCTTCGCTGGAACGCATGAAGTTGTCCATCAAGGACTTGGAGCCCTGCAACCAAACGATTTACGGCTTCTCCGGTGAGACACTCGCCTCGTCAGGGTTAATCAGACTTCCAGTAATAGCAGGTACAATGCCTGCTACCAGGACACTACTCGCTACTTTTATAGTAGTCGATTGTCCTTCGGCGTACAATGCTGTCATTGGAAGGCCCATACTGGTTGGCCTTCGGGCCGTCACCTCGGTATGGCACTTGCCCATGAAATTCCTGACAGACGCAGGGGTAGGACGCGTGTTGGGAAATCAGAGAGAAGCAATGGAGTGCTACAATGCCTCAGTTACAAAGGCGAAGAAGGGAACGTCGAAAAGCACTCCCCCAGATAGGTTGCAGATGGAAATTGATACACAAGCCCAATCCAGTGATGGAGTCACCAAATAGGGTGTTGCCCAAAGTGAGGATAGGGATTTAGATCCTCGCTTTGGGGATTTTGAGGAAGATGTTGGACCCGTTGAGGACCTGGAAGAGGTTCAACTTGACGAAAAAGTCCCGACCAGAGTTATAAAGGTCGGGAAGAATTTAGAAGCAACAACGAAGCATGCACTAGTGGAATTTTTACGAAAAAACCAGGAAGTTTTTGCCTGGTCACATAAAGACATGGTTGGGATAGATCCTGCAGTTATCAGCCATGTCCTGAACATTGACAAGAGTTTTCCACCCGTGCAACAGAAAAGAAGGCCGCTCGATAAGGATAGATCGAAAGCCTTAAAAGAGGAAGTTGAAAGACTAAAGGAGAATGGGTTCATCAGAGTGGCGTTTTATCCATCGTGGGTGTCTAATCCAGTACTGGTTCCCAAGCCTAACGGAAAATGGTGAACCTGTGTGGATTTCACAGACCTTAATAAAGCCTGCCCAAAAGATTGCTTCCCACTCCCAAGGATCGACCAGTTGGTCGATGTAACTGCAGGACATGAGATCCTCTCTTCCATGGATGCATACTCAGGTTACAATCAGATTAGTATGCATCCCCCTGACAAGGATCACACTAGCTTTCGGACCGATACGGGGTTGTACTGCTTAAAAGTAATGCCCTTCGGACTGAAAAAAGCTGGTGCGACTTACCAGCGATTGGTTAACCACATGTTTAAGGAGTTGATTGGAGTAAACATGGAGGTGTACATGGATGACATGCTGGTAAAGTCGAAAAAGGTAGAAGGACATGTGAAGGATTTACAAGAGTGTTTCAACGTTCTGAACAAATATCAGATGAGGTTAAATCCTCTCAAATGTTCCTTCGGAGTAGGATTAGGAAAAATTTTGGGGTTCATTGTTAATTCAAGAGGAATCGAGGCCAACCCCGACAAGATAAAAGCCCTAATCGACATGAAATCGCCGATGAAAATCAAGGATGTGCAAAGTTTAACTGGAAGAATTGCCGCACTAAGTAGATTCATTTCCAAATCAACGGATAAATGCGTCCCTTTTTTTAATCTACTTAGAGGCAACAAGAAGTTCGAATGGACAGGAGACTGCGAACAGGCTTTCCAGGCGTTAAAGGCCCACATGGCACAGCCTCCTGTCTTATCAAAACCCATAGACAGAGAAACTTTGTTCATTTACCTGGCGATCACCGAATTTGGTGCCAGTGCGGTGCTAGTACGAGAGGAAGAAGGTGTACAAAAGGCGGTTTACTATGTAAGCAAGAGGTTAATTGGAGCCGAATTGAGGTATCCTCCAATCGAAAGATTAGCCAATTGCTTAATCTTGGCCTCAAGGAAGTTACATCCTTCCTTCCAAGCCCATCCCATCACAGTCTTAACTGACCAGCCCCTTCGGTAAGTTCTACAAAAGCCAGAGGCGGCTGGACGCTTATTAAAATGGGCAGTTCGATATCACATATTCACCGCGAGCAGCAGTAAAAGGACAAGTCTTGGCTAACCTTATTGCTGAATTCACTGAGCTCCCAGACAACGAGCAGTGCGAAAAACCTAGTGCGCCTGAGCCCCAAGTCATTCGTGGAAGTTATTCACGGACGGATCATCCAACGAATCTCACGTAGGAGCAGGAGTGATATTGATAACGCCAGAAGGGCATCGATTTCACTGCGCTATTAGGTTCGATTTCACCGCATCAAACAATGAGGCTGAATATGAAGCACTCCTCGCAGGACTAAGGTTAGCCAAAGACATGAGTATAAAAGTGCTTGATATCTACAGTGATTCACAGCTGGTAGTGAATCAGGTCTTAGGGGAGTATCAAGCACGGGGCCTCAAAATGGTGGCCTACTTAAACAAAACTAGAGATTTGTTGGCGCAATTCGAGAAGTATACCCTCCAGCAAATTCCCCGAGATCAGAAATTAAACGCAGATGCTTTAGCCAAACTCGCAAGTGCGAAAGACGCTGACACTTTGAATATAGTGCCAGTAGAGCGATTATGCAAGCTGAGCATACGAGCAGACAAAACCAATATGGAAATTCGGATGGAGGATACATGGATGGCACCATACTTGGAGTATCTCACGAATGGTGTACTACCAGCAGATAGAAACAAAGCTAGAACTCTTCAAAGACAGGCTGCTAGGTATATACTGATCGATGGTGTTCTTTACCGAAGAGGCTACTCCATGCCACTGCTCAGATGTATTACACCAGAAAAGGCTAAAGAACTAATAAGGGAAGTACATGAAGGCTTCTGTGGGGACCACGCTGGGGGGCAAAGCTTGTCAAAAAAGATTCTGAGGTAAGGTTACTTCTGGCTGACTATGAACGAAGACTCAATGGAGTTTGTGCGAAAATGCAATAAATGTCAAAGATTTTCCAAGATCCCACGCGCAGCTCCCAACGAGTTAATGCAGATGCAAAGTCCTTGGCCTTTCGTAGTATGGGGGATAGACTTGATTGGTTCCTTGCCAACGGGAAAGGGTGGAGTAAAATACGCAGTTGTAGCAGTCGACTACTTCACCAAATGGGCCGAAGCTGAGCTGCTTGCTACCATAACGACCAAGAAAGTTCTTGACTTTGTCATCAGGAACATTGTTAGCCAGTATGGTTTGCCTCGAAAAATTTTCTCAGACAATGGCACCCAGTTTGACAGCGACTTATTCACAGACTTCTGCGAAAGACATGGAATCGTCAAAAGATTTTCTTCAGTCGCACATCCACAAGCAAATGGGCAAGTCGAAGCAGTGAACAAAACACTTAAAGATACCCTGAAGAAATGACTTGAAGACGCTAAAGGAACATGGCCAGAACAGCTACCTGAAGTACTCTGGTCGTATAGAAGTTCTCATCGAACAACGACAGGTCATACCCTATTTTCCTTGGCATACGGGTATGAAGTTATGCTGCCCGTCGAGTTAGATCCGCCCTCACATCGACGAATTACATACGACCAGGACTAGAATAGCCAACTGATGATGGAGTCCCTAGACTCACTTGAAGAGAAATGGGAAAGAGCCCAACTCCGAGTAGCTGCGTACCAGCAAAAATTCGCCCGGTATTTTAACTCAAAGGTGAAAGAAAGAAAGTTCAACGTCGGAGATCTAGTACTTCGACGAGTTTTCTTAAACAACTACGACCCAACTGCTGGAGTACTCGGACCAAACTGGGAAGGACCTTACCAGATTGATGAAGTCCTTCATCCAAGCACCTACAAGCTTTCACGCTTAAATGGAGATCTCATTCCACGCTATTGGAACGAAGAACACCTGCGCAAGTATTATCAATAAACAGTCCTTTTTAAAGGACTGGCTTGTATTAATTTTTACTTTTTACAAGTTTTGAAAAAGGGTTAGCCATGTTATATGGCTAATCGCTTATAAGTGTAAGATCTTTTTAAGATCACTTGTAAAGACATGTTTAGTCCATTTTTAATACGAGAATTATAAGGGACTGTGCGCAGCCAATCATTCTTGCCAACCTTTGTAAATTTTTTTTTTTTACAAGTATTTGTTCATTACGTGTGTTGTTTTGCTGTATTATAAGTGTTGCATTTCCTACCGAGCAGTAATGTTCATACAGGTCGTGGTCAAGGCAAGTAACCACCTACGCAGCCTCATGTTGACCTCCTTTTGTGTGAAGAAGTACTTTAAACTTTTGTGGTCCGTATAAATCTTGCACCGTTCTCCGTAAAGATAATGGCGTTGGATTTTCAACACAAAGACCACCGCTGCCAACTCCATATCATGCGTTGGATAGCGTTGCTCGTACTCCTTTAGCTGCCGTGAGGCATAGGCTATCACCTTATCATTCTACATCAGCACGCAACCCAACCCTTGCTTCGATGCATCGCAGTAGACTATGAACTTATCGTTGGGTGTCCGTACACAGAGTACTGGTGCTGAGCACAGCTTGTTCTTAAGCAACTGAAAGCTTTCCTCACATCTATCACTCCAGTTGAATCTTTGTTGTTTCCGGGTCAGGTTGGTGAGTGGAGTGGCTATCTTAGAAAAACCCTCTACGAACCTCCTATAATATCCTGCTAATCCCAGAAAGCTCCTTACATTAGATGCGTTCTTTGGTCTTAGCCAATCCTTCACGGCCTCTACTTTAGATGGGTCTACAGCAATCTCGTCCTTGGATACTATGTGGCCGAGAAATGCTACTTGTGAAAGCCAAAAATCGCACTTCTTGAACTTGGTGTAAAGCTGATGCTCCTTAAGTCATAGCAAGATTAACCTTAAATGTTTCTCATGCTCGACTTTATCCTTTGAGTACACCAAGATGTCGTCGATGAACACTACGATGAATTTATTTAAGTAGTCCTTAAATACCCTATTCATTAAATCCATAAACGCGGCTGGAGCGTTGGTAAGACTAAAAGACATAACTAGAAACTCGTAATGTCCATAAAGAGTTCTAAAAGTCGTCTTGGGATTATCCTCTTCCCGTACTTTGAGCTGTGATACCCGGTCCGTAGATCAATCTTTGAAAACACGGTTGCCCCTCGGAGTTGATCAAACAAGTCGTCAAGCTGGGGTAGCAGGTACTTATTATTAATTTTCACCTTATTCAGCTCGTGATAATCTATACACATATGCATACTTTCGTCCTTCTTTTTCACAAATGGAACCGGTGCTCCCCATAGCGAATGGCTTGGTGCCCGGTAAAAGTTCAATTGTGAAGTCTGTCTCCTGTGTCGGCGGCAATCTTGCTAGTTTCCAGGAAATAACTCTAGGAATTCCTTTACATTGAGGAAGTCTCCAACTTTTAGTGGTGTTTCCTTTACCACATCCGCAACGCTAGCTAAGAATGTGTGACATCCTTTTTCTATCATCCATTGAGCTTTGAGAGATGAAATAAGTGGCGTATGTAGTCCTAAAACTTTTCCCATATAGCATCGTTTCTGACCGTCAGGAGTCTTGAACATCACTTGCTTACATTTACTAACGATGGTTACGCCATGCCTTGCTTGCCCATCCATTCCTAATATCATGTCAAAATCTTTAATCTCTAGTTCTATCAGGTCTCCTTCTAGTTCTACGTCCTCAATTTTGATCGATATGCCTCGTACTATCTGTGATGATAGGACTACTTCACCTGAAGGCAACTATGTCACAAACCTAGTTCTACAAGGTTTGTCTAATTTCTCTATGATTCCTAATGAGATATACGAGTATATTGCTCCCAAATCAAATGATACTAGAACATATACTATTGAGGATAGGAATCTGACCTGTAACTGCTTGTTACTAGCATGGGCTCCTCCCTTGGTCAAGGCAAAGACTTTGGTCTGGAACCATCATTTAATCCCTCTTCTACTTCTGCTTGAGCTATGGACATTCCTTCTTTCGATGACTTTCCTAACCACAGTTGAAGCATCCCTTGATGTTTCTTTTGGCCCTTAGAGCATTGCGGGTATTCTACATAACCTGACTTATTGCCTCCATTGTTTTTCCGTGCTCTTTTATTACCATTGGCCTGCTTATCATTAGGATGCCTTCTCTTCTGACCATTACTATTACTATTGATATGCTGACAGTTGTTGTTGTGGTTGTTCCGACCATTTTGAGGTTAACCCTGCTGTTTAGGCTCAGGCCTACTAGCCTTCTCCTTACTAACATTCGCCTGAAGCCTTTCTACTTCTATTGTCGTTTCTAGAACATTGGCATAGGTAGTATTTCCTGGGTTTGCTAGCTTAACCCCTAAATCAATCTTTGGTCTAAGTCCTCTAACAAACTTGGTCACCCTCATAAAGTCAATTGGAACCAACTCTAGTGCAAACTTGGCTAATCTGTTGAACTGCCGAGCATATTCTACTACCGTTAAGTTGCCCTGCTTTAAACTAGCGAACTCCTCGACCCTTGTAGCGATGACTGCCGAGTTGTAATACTTCTTGTGGAACAGCTCCACAAATCTTGTCCGTATCATGGTGGCGACATCGTTAGTCTGCTGAACTAAGTCCCACCATATTCTAGCATCCTTCTTAAGCATAGACGAAACGTAGGATATGCGGTCCGCGTTGCCGAGATTCATATGTGCTAGGATCGTCTCTACATTTCTGAGCCATTCTTCTGCTTCAAAGGGGTCTGTTGTCCCTTCAAAGTTTGGAGCGTGTTGCTTACAAAATCGCTCGTAGATTGGCTCCATGTCCTGAGCTGGGTATGGCTCATAGTTTGCCATTGGCCATGCCCCATAAGGACCTACTTTATGGGGTACTTGAGCCATCTGCTGAGGATGTGGTTGCGGCTGAGGTGGAGGCTGAGTTTGTTGTCACTGTTGCTGTAGTAATTCATCCACTTGCTGTCGTAGTCTTGCAATTTCTGCATTGTTGTCAACCGGTGGCGGCGACGCTCTTTCTTTAGCAGTAGCATTGGTTGCACGCTTTCCCCTTCTGCGAACTGGAGGGGCTTCATAAGTTTCAGGAGCGACACTTAAGGCATTGGCATCTTTACCAAAAGTTCTAACAGTTGAGAACATGTTAGAACTTACCCTAATAGGCTCTAAGGCAAAACTTAATCTAAGCAAACATAACTCAGACCTATTAATTATGACTTCTTATGAGAAAAAATATGCGAGCCTTCTTTATAATTAGGGTGTGTTTCTAAACTTTAAAAAAAATAAGCCATCTTTATTATTTTCTAAGTGTGTTTCGAATTATCCTATATGACTTAATTCTCAGGCTCAAAACTCATCGTTGTTCCAAAGTTAACCATACTGAGGGAGGGTTGGGATCAGTAAAATCGTTCCCACTAATATGGCCCCCTAAAATCTCAATATAGAACTCGGTCCATTGATTTTTATCCACCCTCACCGAACTTGGTCATTATTTATTATGATTGTAGAAAAAAAAAATCAAACTCATACATGTCATAAAAAAATAACATTGATATTTATTTGGAAAAAAAATTTCACTATGTACAATCATAAATGCAAAGATAATAAATAAAATAAATAACAAAAAAAATAAACTAATTTACAAATATTCTTAACTGAAAACATAAGGGCTAAAACGTTAACTAAACACATAATCATAACAACTATAACATAAACAACTTACATTGGCGGTTAGATTCGGAGCTCGAGCATGTGTATCAAGGAGAACATCATGTAAATGGACCGTTGCTCTGATACTAATTGTAACGACCCAACTATTCTAGACCTTGGACCATTAATAACTATTATACTAATCTTAAGAAAACGTACATATGAAATAACCATAACTTTATTAAAAAAATTGTAAAGTAAAGGTTAAATACATAAAAATTCATTTAGGATATGGGATCCCATTGTTTTGAAAATAAAGCAAAACATAACTTAAATGAATTGATTACAAAATTAAGTGTGGAAAAAAAATTAATACAAAGAAATCATAACTAAAAGACTTAAAAACTTCATCCTCGAATCGAACGCGCAATCCACGGATTCCATCCTACCTCAATACACATCCCCAAGCTGCCAAGAATCTTTCTACCGCCATAACTATTTTCCTGCACATATAAACATAAAGGAATGAGCCTAATGCCCAGCAAGGAAAATCTACTACAAGCATGAAACATAATCATACATATAACTATAAGTTATAAACATATAACATATATCTATAAAGACGTACATCATATAAGACTATACTATTAATGGTCATTAAAACATGTGATAAACCATCTACGACCCCTTTCTAATATCTAAGGTAAGTTAGATCACATGGTAGGTTTATGATAACCCATCTACGTCCCCTGTCTAATATCTGAGGTAGGGTAAATCATAACCATGAAACATAAGAAAACATAACATAACATACTATAGCATAACTTATCATAACATATCAACATAACATATAAGCATATAAAACTATCCTATTTTCCTTACCAAAAACCAGGATGTGAGAACAAGATCGGGACTTTGGAACACTCCTAAAAACCATAATAGAGAGGTGAGTATACTAAGGAAAAGAGATAAAAAGAATGAACTACACCATCGAAAAGATACTTACCAACAAGAACCTCAAGTTCAAGAACTTAGATGCCTAACCAAGAATAGAAAAGACTGAGTTAGGATTTGAGTAGAAAAACTTTAAGAACAATACAGAAAGGAACTAGAATAAGGAATACCTTGAATGCTTCTCTGACCGAACTATACCTCGAAACCGAAATACACTATAACCTTACTTCCCAAGTGTTTATTAAGCATATAATGATTAAGTTTATAACCCCAACCCAAGTGTTTATCACTCTATAGTTTCACTAGCACCTGGAAGGCTCTGATCAATGCTTGAAGAATGAATGAAAAGGCTTGGTGCTAGGTCCTATTTATAGAGTTCTAGGATTAAAAATCATCTTTTTGGCTTTGAATAAAAATAATGAATTTAATTGAAAATATTTGAATATCCTTCAGCCAAAGGCTTAGGACTTGGTCAAATTTTTCATAGAGATTTAAGGAGTCAAAGCTTGATTTTTAAAACAAAAATAAAAACAAATAGAATCCTAACTTCTAACTCCCTAAATCTCGTAACTCTAAACTCACCTGTAGTAAAATCAACATATCTGGAGTTGTGGGACTTCGATTAAGACTTTCTTTATACCGTTAGAAATCTAATTCAATTATCTACAACTTTTTAGAAATACTATTTTTCGAAATTCATATCATAACTAGGTCCAAAATAGGTCGTAAGTTACAGTACCCTAAAATTACGAAAAATCTATTTAATTATCTAAATCTCAAATAAATAAAATTGTGACAAATGTCATGCTCCTAACAAATTCTGGTGAAGACTAAGTCTTATATTTCCCTTATTTTATCATTAAAATAATAAATCCTTAATAATCATACATATGACAAGTGTCATATTCCTATTGGCTCTATCTATACCTTAGGAATAACCATGCTCATGATAAGTGTCATATTCTTATTAGCTCTATCTACACCTTAGGTTATAATAATTATCATATTAATAACCAGCAATATTAATCAAACCTTATGTTATAATTAATATTCTTAAACAATAGGTTAAACTTATAAAATCCATAACTATTGCTAGGAGTTTCCAACTAAGTCCCGGCTTGAACCAAAATCCATAGTTATAAACATACTACAACTACTACTAGCTATTACTATTACTACTACTATTTAACTAGCTAAGTAAAGTTCTTGGACTCTACATGTTTCTAGTTCTGAATTCTACGAAAATTCAAAAATTGGTCATTGAAGCCGATATATCGACTAGGGTAGGCGATATATCGCCCCTACCATGATATTGAGGGTCCATGGTTTCGTTCGTGCGAAGTCGACGTGTTTTCCGTATCAATTATAGGCGATATATCGGTCCCTATAGCTGCGATATATCGGCATGCGCTGATATTTCAAACACGTTTTTGCACATTTCAAGATAATGGAAGGTGATCCTAACAGATAATGAAAGGTTCTAGAGCTTCTAGATATTTCTTTTAATATAACTATTCATAAAAAATAGTTAAATCCTTAATAATCATACATGTGACAAGTGTCACGCTCTTAATTATTCTATCTAAACTGTAGGTTAAAATAAATAATATTCTTAGGACTATATTCATTAATCAAACCTTATGATAAAATTAATATTTCTAAACCATAGGTTAAACTTACAAAATCCATAACTATTTCTACGAGTTTCTAACTAAATTCCGGCTTTGACCAATATCCACGAACTAAAATTCTACAGCTATTACTACTACTATCTAGCTAAGTAAAATTCCGGGACGCTACACATAGGTCCCCAGAACGTCCTTATAAATATTGTACAGGGTAAGAGAATCAATAGACAAGTATGGGTATATTTGTTAAGAAAATTAGTTTCTAGGCAAATATTTATTATATAATTAATAGTAATTTTCGTAATTATAAATTAAATAAATAAAATAATTAGTTTTGAATTAATTATGTCATCTTATTTTGAATTAATTTTAGAAATTAACTTAATATTTAAATTTTGGAAATTTAAATTTAGATGACTGATTTGAAATAAATCAGATATCTTATTTGGGTTGTTAGATTGGTTTTAAATCAATTTAAATTCAATTAAATATATTTTGAATATAATAATAGATAAGATCTATTTTGATTGAATTAATTAAAAAAAATTATTAATAAAACCCTAAATAACTAACATAAATATATATTATATTTCTCTCAATTGAAAGAGACAGATCGTAATATGTAGTATGACTGAAAGAGAATTTTCTCAAGGAGAATAATAAAAAGAGAAAAGAAATTGTTTCAACCCTTCTCTTTACCCAAACTTCATTGATCTAATGTGTTGAGAACATCAATGGAGTCCTAAATTGTCCTATTGAATCTCTATGTACCCACACACGTCCTGTTGTGTTAACATTACGGTCTGGAAGACTTTGGTGTGAGTCTTGCGTGCTTGGATAAGATGATCATTTATTATACAAGAAGATAGCAAGAACACTTGATAGACTTCAAGAGATAAATATTCTTCTATTAGATTAATATATATAAATCATTGGATCGCATATATAAAAAAAAATTATATATAGAATTTTTTGTAATCTACCGGGGCCATAAATCGCATTCTGCTGCGCACTCGGAAAATATGTTTCCCACAATTAGTACCAGAACAGTCTATGTATTTATAAATATATATATATATATTAATCGTTGTATGGGATTCATTGCATGTTTTCCATATGTGTTAATATATATGTTCATGATCAATGAGATTGATCGTTAACTATATGGTTCTCTACGTTTTTGGTTTTGTTCTTAATTTTTTGAATTAGATTCAATGTATAACCATATTGTTTTGTTAGATATAGGTTCTTTGTAATTCAATAATTTAACTGTGTTAGAATTTGAGTTATGTTTTTTAATGAGATGAGATTGAATAATGTAAAATCAACAAAACTCATTTTGGGCATAAAGGAGATCTTTTTTATTTTATTTTATTTAATTAATAAGATTAGTTATTTATTTTAAAATTTAAATAAATATTTTAATATTTGATATTTATAATGTTTATGAGAAATATTTGGGTTGTTAGTTGAATAATTAATCTTTTTGTTTGAGAAACAAGAAGAGAATAAATGTGGGAAGTTGGTGATTGTTAATAAATTCAAATTTAAATTGATTAATTATTTTATTAGTTAATTAATTTTAATTTTTTGAAATTTAACTATATTAATGAAATTGTTTAATTAATTATTTTATTGCCAGTTAAATTGTTATTTGATAATTTTGGGAAACAAGACATTTATGTCTTAATTCAAAATTAAGAAAATAAATTGTTTACTTTTCGTAATTTTATTATTGGGAACATTTGACTATTTAATTAGTGAAATATATTGTTTATGAAACAAGATTATTATATTTCATGTCTTAATAAAAAATATATGTTTTATTGAAATCAAATATTGGTTTAAGAAATCACTAATAAGATTAATAATTTATTTTTATTATAAGAAATGAAATTTTTTAACACCTTAATTGGAGTCAAAATTTGGTTTATAGAAACTAATTAATTATTTATTAAATATAATTTGAGCAATTATAATCCAAGTAGTTGTAATTGTAATAGTAGTTTAATAAAAATGAAAATAATTATGAATTATTTTTCCCCAAAATTTGAAAATAGTTTTGGAAACTATTAGGTATTAATTAATAATTTATGAAATTATTATTTAATAAATGGTAACCACTTTCCATTAGTTATTAATTAATAATTTATTAAATTACTATTTTAATAACAAAATTTTACAAACTTTTGATAAAATCCTAATTTTGGAAATTAGGTCATCTCATTTAGAACCTAGGGTTAGGGTTTGAGTGTGCTATTCCCAAGGCCCACAACAAAGGACGAAGCCTATGGAGATTACAAGAAGCTTTGAAGCCCAAGGAATGCCTTGATGTATTTTTGTAATTGTTTTTAACGAAGAGAACTTGGACAATACTTTAATGTTTAGTTATATTTATATGATTGATAACATGTCTTACATGAATCACATACAAATTATATTTAAAGCATGCATCTCATTTGATTAGAAACATGTTTTAAATATTATTGACATAATTGATTATTTGTTCATATTTAATGTGATTAAAAGGAAACACATAATTAATCAAGTTTAATAGTTAAACTTGGTAAGTTACACCTAATGGGCATTTGCTTTATGTTAGACCCATAAACCAAAATTAATAAATGTGATTTATTAATAATGTAAAAGGCATTCATTATAATCTAGGTTTACCTAATAGTTTTAGTGTCAATTTAAAATTTGATTTAAAATGTTTAATGAACATAGGTCCAATGTGATTGGTAATTAAAGTCATTTACATATATAAAATTAATTGGAATAATTTTAATTAATTCTAATTAGAAAACATAGGATGTTTTGAGAAAACACATATTTTAAAATATTGAGTGGGGGAGGGAATTATGACAATAAGTCTCATGGTCTCCATAATTAGTTGAACACCAATAGGCATAGGAATGGCCTCATGTCGCCTCCATTTGCAGCCTCCCTAGGGAAAGACTTTCGAATATGTTTATTTTATCTCAAGGTTGACTTTTCATAGGAGAATAAGATTAGTAATGTATTTCAAGTTTGACTGACCCTAAGACACCCTCTTGAGTTAAGTCATTGATCTAAAATAATGGGTTACATTCCCAAAAATGAAATTAGACTTTCGAGCGAACTAGTTCATCTTGGCCAAATTAAAGGTTGTTCGTAAGTCGAAAGAGAAAATAGTTGATTTTAAGTTTCCACTTATGAATTTGAGATTGTCTCAAAATTAATTTGAAATTAGTCCAACCTACCCTAAGGCTGGTCAATTAATTGTCAAATTAATTTATCGTGGTTTTGTAACAAAGATTTTATATGTGTTATTTTGTAATTGTTGCATTTATGCATCACGTTTTCTATACCGAAACTCGATATTTATATTTTATTATATTGAAGATATTTAGTTTATTATTTCAACAACCAATATCTTCAATTAATAACATTGTCATTATTGTTGCTTTACTCAACAACACAAATAAAAATGGTGATAATTTCATGTTAATAATTGTATTATAGTGAAAAGCATAAGTTTGTCCTGAAAGAGGAATGTCCTCAAGTGCCAGCTGCCATAGAACCTAAAGAACAAAAGATAAGTACCTTAATTGGATACGATATGATGAAAGGCCTCGTGATTACTTACTGTTAGGCATGCATAAAGTTTCTTATGAAGAAACATCAGAAATGAGAATTGTATATTTTGATATGTGATTCTATACATGCTATATTGGAGATATATGACAAAGTAATTTTGATTACATAAAAGCCAATAATTTGTTCTCTCTCCATTCTTGCAAATAAAAAAAAAAGTAAATCTGATTTACTTAGTTTAAAGCCTTTTAGTGGGAGATGTTTTGTCATCTTGGATAGTTGATCTGAGAGCCACTAATCATGCTTATTATTCTTTATGGAAACTTAGTTTTTTTTAGAGGTTTGATGAAGGCAATGTGACCATGAGAGTTGGCAGTAATGTCATTGTTTTTCAAAACTTAACGAACGATCGATAAATAATTTGGAATTATTTAAGTAGATAATCCTGGAATAAATGGCATAAAGTTTCTGAAGGTGATGATACGTATATTTGGCATCTTAGGTTAGTACATATCAATCTTGATAAAATATACTGGTTAGTAAATGATATTCCTTTAAAAGTGCTAACAGTTATATATCCTATCGAGAAAGATAAATGACTAAGAGACCTTTCTTTGCAAAGGACCAAAGAGCCAAATAACAACTTCACCTAGTACATAGTGACGTCTGTAGTCCTTTCATTTTATAGGCAAGAGGAGGTTATGAAAATTCGTAATCTTTATTGACAATTATTCAAGATATGTATATTTATACCTAACACAAAGGAAATCTAAAACTTTTAAGAAGTTTAAAGAATTCTAAACGGATGTTGTAAAGTTGTTAGGGAAATCACTTATAACACTTTGATTAGATCGAGGAGGGGGATACCTTGACTTGAGTTCAAGAATCATTTGCTAGAGAATGGAATTCTATCCCAACTCATAGCAACTGGAACACCACTATAGAATGGTGTTGTAGAGAGGAGAAATAAGACCTTATTAGATATGTTTAGGTCATTGTTAAGCTACTGATTTCTGCCGCTTACTTTTTGTGGAAATGCACTTCAAAGAGCGGTATATATTTTGAATGTAGTTCCGTTCAAGTATATGAAAAGACACCTTTAGATTTTTGAAATAGCACTAAAACTAGTTTACGCCATGTTTGAATATGGGGGTGTACCACTCACATTTTTCTTTGAAAACAAAGACTGGAAAGTTGGACTAATAGTCTAAAGTTTGCATATTTGCTGGCTATGCTCCATAAACAAAAGAGGGTTACTTTTATAGTCTCAGTAAGGAAAGAGTCTTTGCAACATTTCTCGAACATGACCAGAAAGACAAACTTTAAACCTCAAAGTAAAGTTGTACTTGAGAAAATTGGATTCTAATAATAATAGTTAATATGTATCACCATGCGATGTACAACATCAAGAAAGCACAGTGCATTGTTGTAGTGGGAGGAATGTAGGACAACCTGTTCACTATGAACACAAGACATAAGTTTTTGTGTTAAATAATAGCTAGGAAAATCCATCTACTTTAGAGAAGGCAATGGATGATTCTGACAAGATACCATGAAGAAAGAAATGGAATCAATGTATTCCAATTCTATCTGGAAACTTGTAAGATCCACCTAAATAAGTCAGACCCATTGGATGTAAATGGATTTTCAAAAAGAAAAGAAGATGTATACTTGAAAGTACAGACTTTGTGAGACAGACTAGTAGCCTTGCTCAAGTCTATACAGACTCTTTTATCTATTGCCACTAGTATTACACTATGAGATTTTGCAAATGACTGTCAAGATATCATTTCTAAATGACTATTGTGACAAGACCATGTATATGGTCAACTAGAAGGGTTCAAGAAAAAATATCAAGAACAAAAGATTTGTATGTTGCTAAGGTCCATCTAATGAACTAAAGCAAGCATCTAGGTCTTCGAGTCTTTGATTTGATGAAACGGTGAAAACATACAGTTTTGAACAAAACGTTAACGAATCATGAGTTTATGGACACGTAAAAGATAAGAATGAGGTTTCTATATTGATCATATTTTACTCATTACGAATGATGTACAAATATTATCAAGTGTTAAAGAAATGGCTAGCTGATAAATTCCAAATGAAAGATTAGGAAGGAGTAAGCTATGTTTTGGGCATTTAGATCCTATAGGATTATTAGAACAAAGCTCTGGCTCTGTCTCATGCATTTTATATTAATAAGGTGCATATGTGTTTTAATACGAGGAACTCCAAGGAGTAGTGTCCTAAGACACCTCGTGATGAAGAGGATATGAGATAAATTTCCTATACCTTAATTGTAGGTATTCTAATGTATGTCATGTTGTATATGAGACCTGCATTTGTTATGCAGAAGGGGTGGTTAGTCATTATCAATCCAATCCAGGATTGGAGTAAAGCACATTCTCAAGTATCCTAGGAGAATGAGAAATAATATATCGGTGTACTCAAGAGTGAACCTGGACCTCAATGGATTCACTAATTTAGATTTTTAATCAGACAAAGATGGTTGAAGGTCGACATCAAGATCAGTGCACCAAGTGACGTGAATTTTATGAGAATAACATCAAAATAGAACCTTATGGATTTGTTAACCAAGAATTTATCTAAATGTCTTTTCAGGGTCTTGTACTAAGTACGGGGTTGAAGAAGAGGCACCATTTGCTTTAGGGCAAATGGGAGATTGTTGGACATAGTGTCCTTAAAGCAATGAAAGTAGTTCAATATTTATGAAATTTGTAAAAGAAATATTTTACTAAATAATTAATGTTTATTATTATTGAATAATATTTAGATAAATATCAGAAAATTCCTAATTCATTAATGTAGCTATAATCTTGTATTTGTATGAGATGATTAAGATTATAGATAATGAATTAAATAGTCTGCAATTTATATTAAAGCTATGGAATATTTAATCAAACACTACTAGTACGATCCACTAGTATTATGAATACATGTGATCTAGATCCAGATCACTGGTGTAGTAGGACATCCTAGTGGAGGTGCTTTATACAATAAGATTGTAGAGGAATGGACCAGATATGTATTTAACTCTTTATTAAAATATCGTTTACTATAAAGAGTTATAATCATATCGCTTGATGATCATATGCACATCGCTTTAAATACTAAAGTTATCATGAACTCTTCTTTGTGTTATTTGGGTCCTTTAATTCACTCGTTAGTGCCTGTTAGAATGATCAGACTAAAAACTTTTGTTTTGAGGGCTAATTAACGTAGATGGCTGGGGACATGATTTACAGATATGGAATCCAAGCCTTCTTCATGTGAAGATTAAATAATGGTTCCCATAAGTGTTAATTCTGGAATCGAACAGTTTGAGGCCTCTAATTTATAAAAAGGTTTATAAATTAATTGTTTGCTAGTGAATTAAAGACACTTAGGGATAAAGAGGTAATTAGAGGGGTAAAACGGTAAATTCAGCTAGCTTTAATTATCAACCAATTATTGGAGGACTGAATTACATGAAGTGATTAAATCAGTGGACACTTAATAAAATACTCAGTAAATATAAGTCTATAATTACAAGTGTGCAATCCCATATTTTTAGTGGAATGATATTGGTAGTAATAAATATATTATTATATTAAAGAGCTTTAATTAATAATCTAAATTTATTGGAGCTTGGAATTATAGGTCCATAGGTCCTCAGATGTACTCTATAAACATTGTACAGGGTAAGAGCATCAATAGAACAAGTATGGGTGTATTTGTTAAGAAAATTAGTTTCTTGGCATGTAATTATGAGATAATTATGGAAAATATATTTATTATTTAATTAATTGTAATTTTCGTAATTATTAATTATTTAAATAAAATTATTAGTTTTGAATTAATTATGTCATCTTATTTTGAACTAATTTGAGAAATTAATTTAATATTTAAATTTTGGAAATTTAAATTTAGATAACTTATTTGAAATAAATCAGATATCTTATAGGGGTTGTTAGATTGGTTTTGGATCAATTTAAATTCAATTAGATATATTTTGAATATAATAATATATAAGATCTATTTTAATTGAATTAATTAAAATTATTTTTATTAATAAAACCATGACTAATATAAATATATATATATTATATTTCTCTCAATTGAAAGATACAGATCGTAATATTCAGTCTGATTGAAAAAGAGTGTTTTCTCAGGGAGAATAATAAAGAGATCAAATAAACTATTTCAACCCCTCTCTTTACACAAACTTCATTTGTCTCATGTGTTGAGAATGTCAGTGGAGTCCTAAATTGTCCTATTGAGTCTCTATATGCCCACACACGTCCTGTTGTGTTGTGATTACGGTCTCGAAGACTTTGGTGTGAGTCTTGCGTGCTTGGATATGATGATCGTTTATTATACAAGAAGATAGCAAAGACACACGGGTGAAAAATTACAAATATGCCCCAATTTAAAGATTTGGGCCCGCATGCATATTTAATACACAGAAACATGCATAACTATTCACATTACCATATAAATCATTTTACCACATAATCACGCGTATATTCAATTAATTCCACTTATAAATTCTATTATGCCCTCCTGGCACAGTAATCAAGGCACTGAGCCTTAATAGCAAATTCAAGACGTTACAGTATTCTATCCCAACTTACACCACCAGGACTGCCACAGTAAAATGGTGTTTTTGAAAGAAGAAATATGACATTTTTGGACATGCTCAGGGCTATGTTAAGCTACCCATTAGTTCATCTCTCATTCTGTGAATATGCACTTCAAACAATGACTTACATTTTGAATGTGGTCCAATCTAAGACCATTAGCAAAATGCCGCTAGAGCTGTGGAATGGAAAAAAAACCTAGTTTGAACCATTTTCTTATTTGGGGCTCTCGTGCTCATGTTCTTAGATCTAAATTAGGGAAACTTTATTCAAGGTGGGAAGTGTGCATTTTTGCTGGCTATGCTCCAAAAAATGGAGGCGATTATTTCTATAGTTCCAAGGATCAAAAGGTATTGTCTCCACAAATGCGACCTTCCTTGAACATGACTATATGAATAACTATAAACCTTGGAGCAAGGTAGTATTGGAGGAACTCACTGTTGATAAGATCCCATTACAATCATCTTCATCATTAAATGATAAACAACAAACCCAGAAAACTACGATTCCTAAAAGAGAAACCCTGATGCAACGTCGTAGTGGGAGGATTGTGAGACAACCTGTTCGCTACGAACATGAGGCACATGTTCTTATTTCTGATATAGACAAGGATGATCCATTAACCTTTAAATAAGAAATGGATGATCCTAAAAAGGAGAAATGTTAAGAAGCCATGAACTAAGAAATGGATGTACTCCACTTCTTTCTAGGAACTTGTGGATCCACCTGAAGATGTCAAGCCCATAGGGTGTCAGTGCATATACAAGAAGAAAAGAGGTGTAGATGGGAAAGTAGAGACTTTCAAAGCGAGGCTATTAGCCAAAGGTTACACTCAGAGAGAATGTGTTGATTATGAAGAAACATTTTCTCTTGTTGCCATGCTCAAATTCATTCGCATCCTTTTATCCATAGCTGCTGCCAATGATTATGAGTATAGCAAACAGACATCAAGACATCTTTTCTAAATGGTTGTTTGGATGAAAGTACCTATATGGTACAACCAGAAGGGTTCATAAAGAATGGGGAAGATCAAAAGGCATGCAAGTTGTTCAAATCTGTTTATGGATTAAAGCAAGCATCTAGATCTTGGAATGTCACTTCTTATGAAACAATTAAAACTTATGGCTTCGAACAGAATGTCGACGAAGCATGTGTGAATAAATACATCAAAGGAAAAGCGGTGGTTTTCCTAGTTCTTTACGTTGACACTACAACAAAATAGGAATTTTATGACTTTATTTGGCAGACATTGAAAGTCTAGAATGTCTCCCAAATGGGGAGACATTGTAGGTATATGTCTCACGTCTCCCATTGGAAGAGGTGAGAGACTTCCCACGTCTCCCAGTGGGAGAGGTTGAAAGTTAAACGTTAACTTTCAACCTCACCCACTGGGAGACGTGGGAAGTCTCTCACCTCTCCCAATGGGAGACATTGAAAGTCTCCTAGATTTAAAAAAAAATTAAATTAAATTAATATTATTTTCATTTGATTTAATAATTCATTAAATTGAAATTATTTTAATATTCATTTAATAATTAATTAAATTGAAATTATTTTAATATTAATTCAATAATTAATTAAATTGAAATTATTTTAATATTAATTTAATAATTAATTAAATTGAAATC
Source organism: Humulus lupulus (assembly GCF_963169125.1). Taxonomy (NCBI): domain Eukaryota; kingdom Viridiplantae; phylum Streptophyta; class Magnoliopsida; order Rosales; family Cannabaceae; genus Humulus; species Humulus lupulus. The sequence continues at coordinate 89,741,693 of NC_084796.1, read as the reverse complement.
AATCTAATATTAATTTAAATTGAAATTGACATAATCAATAAAATGAAAATAAGCAAGGAAAAAAAAATTGGTTAGACATATACAAGAAACACAATATTTGTTAGACATATTCAAAATTAACAAATATTGCATTGTGTATGAAGAAAGAGGTAAAAAATAAGAAAACCTAATAACAAGATCGGTAACTTTGGATTATCGGTAACATATATGTCGTCCATTCTTGTTGCAACTCATCAATTTGTGCCTCTGTATATGACGTACTTGTTAGCTGCAAAAAATATAAAGTAAAATATATTAATTAATTATTTGATTACATTTATATATATGGTTTCAAAAATAATTTGTAAATTTTAATTAATTATACTGTTCTCAAGTAATGTCCGGGACTCGCATGTTCAATCAATAAATTCTCCTATGTTGCTGACATCCATTGTTTATTAATATATTCTCCTATGTCTATGAAAAAGAAAATAAATGTCACTAAATAAACACGTGATAAAGGTTGATGTCCATATAAAACTAATTATTTATTATCCTATATAAAATCGGGCAGCATTTCCCCTATAATAGTGACATAATCATCTGCATGTGAATAGCAAAACAAACAATTCAAACAACATACAATAAGTTTATTCCTTATAGCTCCGCAGCACACAATTTTAATCTCAGAACCTACTTCACTATGGATGAATATTTAAGATATTCAAACTCCTCTAACATTTGTTTAATAATATTAAAAGTAGAAGTAAGAGAATATATATGTGCCTCTTGCAATTAATAATCCAAAAGCTAGCAAAATTACTTCACGTAGTAATCGAATTTGCTATTAAATCCACAAACCAATAAAATAAAATTAATAAATAATAAATAAAATATCACTAAATATCTACCAATATATAACTTATTATTGTAATATTAGAAACTTAATTACCTCAAATGTGTGATTGATATAGAAATTTTTATGCAAAAAATACTCTCTAAAATCTCACCAACAAAATCACAACCTACGAAATTAAATTAATTAATATGTTAAACATTACTAAACAAATATCATTAAATATCTAATATGTAACCGATTGTTAAACAAATAAAAAAACTCAAATGAGCCACTAATTAACCTAAACAAAAAATCAATAAAACTTTTCATAACCTAAAAACTCAATAATCAACAAAAACATAAAAATTTTCATATATTTTTATTTTTAAAATTATTTAATAAATTTATTTTTACATAACTATATATATATAACAAAATAATTAGAATTAAAAAAAAAAGTTTAAATATATATACAAATATACCTAAATTTCGAAATAAATAATGATAAAAATTTAAAAAAAATCATGAACATATATACACTAATGAAATCTATACAATGTGATATGTTAAATTTAAAAAAAAAAAAAAAAACTTTGAAATCCTACAATCTATAGAAACCTACCGTAGAAAAACTAAGAAATCCTACAATCTATAGAAACAAATGCATAAAAATGTAAAACTAACACAAAATCATATATATTACTCATCTTAATGCTAAACCTATAATTTTTTCTCAAAAAAATTAACTAAAATTCAAGAAAATGGATAAAAGCTTACCTTAAACCCCTAAAAAACGCAGCCCCAATTCGTATTTTGCTCTTTGTAACTCGACGATGAAGGAGGAAGAAGTGAGCTAGCAAGCTTTATTAATATGAGGGGGACATCCAACGTCTCCCACTGGGAGATGTGGGACATGTGGCACGTCTCCCATTGGGAAACGTTGGATGTCCCCCTTATACATCCAACGTCCCCCAATGGGAGACGTGCCACGTGTCCCGTCCCCCTGGCCACGTATCCAGCATATTTTCAACGTCTTCCACCATTTTTAATGTCTTTCAATTGTAGCTATTAATAAAAACTTTCAATGTCTCCCACCATCAAACATTTAAAATCCCTGATAAGCTTTAATGTCTTACACCAATGGTGTAAGACATTGTAGGGAGTCATTGTATATCAAATTTGTTGTAGTGTGATGACATTTTGCTCATTGAGAACAATGTTGAGACATTTTCAAACATGAAGAAGTGGTTAGCCGAAAAGTTCCAAATGAAAGATTTGGGCAAGGCAAGCTATGTTCTTGGAATCCAAATTCTAAGGGATAGGAAGAACAGGTTGTTGCCAGTTTCTTAGGCTAATTATGGAGAATTCCAAAAAAGGTCAGTTACCAACCAGACATGGAATTACTCTCTCCTAGGAACAATGTCCTAAGACACCTTAGCAGGAAGAGGATATATGAAAGTATCCCTATGCTTCAGCAGTTGAGAGTCTGATGTATGCTATGTTGTGTACTTGGCTAGACATATGTTATGCAGTTGGGATTGTAAGTCACTGTCAATCGAATCCTAGTTTGGAACACTTGATTGCATTAAAGCACATTCTCAAGTATCTTAGGAGAACAAGAAATTATATGCTTGTATATTCGGGGGTTAGCTGAACCCCACTAGATACACTGATTCTGATTTCCAATCAAACAAAGACAGTCTAAAGTCGACATCTGGATCACTGTTCACTCTTAGTGGAGGTGTTGTTGTCTAGAGAATCATTAAATAATCGAGCATAGCTGATTCAACCATGGAAGTCGAATACATAGCAGCTTGTTTAGCAGCTAAGGAGGTGGTTTGGTTGAGGAAGTTCTACACTGTTCTAGAAGTAGTTCTAGATATGGATAAGCCACTAATCCTGTACTATGACAACAGTGGAGCAGTAGCTAATTCAAAAGAACCGAGAAACCACAAGAGAGGAAAGTATATAGAAAGGAAATACCATCTGGTAAGAGAGATTGTATACCGAGGTGATGTGACTGTTGTGAAGACAGAGTCGGAACAAAACCTGGCTGATAAGAATTGTTAGGATTAATGCCCAATAAGCATGTAAAGACATTTATTGGTTTTAAATAAAAATACAATTTTATTATATTTGAATGTTATAATTATTGTTTGAATTAATTATATAAGAATATCAAGAAAATACCATATTCATTCATGAGAATGTGATCTTGTATTAATATGAGAGAATTAAGATCATATATAATGAAAAAAATAGTCAGTAATATTTTAAAGTATGGAATCTTTAATGAATGGTTACTAGTACGGTTTGCTAAGCATACGAGATGCGAGTAATTTAGATTCAGATTACTGATGTGGATAGACATCTTAGTAAAGATGTTGTATATAATAGAGATTATTTATGATAGGACTGATGAGAATTAATATTATTTATAAACTTGACGTTTGACATAAAGATTTGATTCTTATCATTATAAATGATCATTTGTAGATCAGTCTAAATCCTGAGTATTCATGAACTCCTGTTTATGTTTATTGGATCTTTTGATTCACTCGTTAAGGTCTCTTAGAATAATGAGGCTAATGACTTTTGTTTTGGAGATTCAATATCGTGGATGGCTGGGAATATGAATTACAATATTGGAATCCATGCTTTCCTAGCAGATCGAATATTGGTTCCCTTAAGGGTTAATTCTGGAACTGAATAGTTATTGAGCTCAAATTTATAATTAGATTATAGATTAATTATTCGCTAGTGAATTTATGGTACATAAGGATCAAGAGGTAATTAAAAAGGTAAAATGGTAATTTTCACCATCTCTAATTAACAAACCAATTATAGAGGAGAGAACTGTAGCGCACCAAAAAAAAAATTATTAAAATTTTGTGCTTTATTTTATTTAATTGTTAAGTGTTGTGAATTATTTTATTATATGTTTAAATTAATTGTTAGAATTGTTTGGTATAATTTTTTTGAATTTAAATTGTTAATTTTTTATTTATTTATTTTTTAAAAAATAAGAATAATTGAGTTTTAGTTGAATGCACTAAGGTGCATGGTAGGTAGTGATGCACCCTAGTTATTGAGTGTGTGCTTGTGCATGGTTGCATGGTGCACTTGTGTGGAATTTTCTAAACACTTTATAGTTTCCTTATATTGTATTTATTTAATTATTTTAATTATATTAAAAATTAAAGAAAAGGCAACAAAGGAGTGGACGGCATATGTGGGAACATGGGGGATTTGTTTTTCTATTTATTTTGACTCAAATAAATGAAAATTAAAAGAAAATAGGCATAATTAGGAAACTTACCAATTCTTTTCCTTAGGCTATTATGATAGATTAGAATAAAGAGGGAAGGAAAGTGGAAGAGAGCATTATCCTCATTTGGGACTGATGGCTAGAGAGAGAAAGGGAGAGAGAGGCGCCATTTTCTAGAGAGAAGGAGGAGAAAGAAAAGAAGAAAAAAAATGTGAAGGAAGAAGAGAGGAGGAAGAAGGATAGGGTTTTCCAAAAGACCCACAAGTATGTGTTCATGTTTTTTGTTTTATTTTCTTAGGTTATGAATTTCCTTCCCTTTGAAAGAATTTAAGAGAATAATGGTGGTTTTTCTTTTCTTGATGTTCAAAAATCCCTAGGATTTGAGCAAGGTGGTTACCCTAGTTTGGGTTCTTGAATACTATCAAGAGAGGTATTGGATTCCTCCCTCCATCTATGGTTGTTTTTATTTTTATTTTGGAGAGATTATGTTTTGAATGTGGATTGGTGTTTTGGGCAAGGATATTATGTTTTGTATTGCTTTGATATTGATGGATGTTTTCGAAAATCATGTTTTGAAAGAAAGCTAATGTTTTGATTATTTTGGCCTTGGTGTATGTTTTGCACTATTGTTATGATGGCTTGATGAGAAACATCTTAGATGGTTATATATATATTTTTTTAGATTCAAGAGTATAAATCAATTGTAGGTTTCGACCAAGACATATGTAAATAATATATGTGAAGTTTTGCTTATGTTTCTTTTGATGTTTCTATGAACTTGGTCATGTTATTTGGGAAATAGGAGCATGCTAGGTTTCATGTGAATGTATATATGGATATTGGTATTTTATGTTATTGATGCATGTTTGTCATTCTTATTTTATTTGATGTCACATATACTCATTACAAACATCATAGGTTATTTTGTTAAATTTGGGAAATCATTGCAAGTCCCTTATAAATGATGATCTAATTGGTATATGAAGTTTTGGTCGAAGCAATTGTTTAAACATGATTAAAAGTGGATTTTATGTTATTTATGCTTGCTGATTTTGGTGTTAAATGGTTTAGAATATGATGAAAATAATGTTTTTGCATGCGTAAATAATTTTGGAAGTGTTATGATGTTTTTAAGAAATTAAATGGAACTTTACTATACATTAAAATTATATTTTTACTCAGATAAATACTTACAGAAATTTTTTTAGAGAAAAATATGAGATTTTAAATTCAATATGGTTATTTTTTAAAGTGTATATTGTTGCTGGAATTTTTGGTAAAATATTGGAAAGTTTTTTTTTAATGAATGTTTGTGAAATAATATAACCCTAAGTTATGTCAATATTAAAAAAAACAGTATTTTTAAATATACCCATGAGTGTTTATTTTAATAGATATGATTTTCTTCATTTTAATTAAGAAAAATGTTGAGATTAATTCACTTGTAATTTTTAAATAAATTAAATGGTGGCTGAAAGTTTTGTTTAATAATTTAAAAATAATTATTTGATCATCACTTATGAATTTATATATTTTTGTCTCAAAATAATACAAGTATAATATATTTTTTCTGACACCTAAAAATTATATATTTTTCTGACATAGAGTTTATAATTTTATTAATTTAGATAAAATTGTTATTTTCTAAAGAAACATGCTAATTATAAGTATTTAAAATTATTTCTATGTTATTTAAAAATAATAAATGGAGCTATTATATTTTTAAATGGCTAAATAAATTATTTTTATGAAATAAAAATAATGTTTTAAAGACGTTTAATCGACTTAGTAATTTTAAAATAAATAAATAATGGTAAGAAAGTATGTGCTAATCCTTAATTTGAAAACGATAGAAATAAGCGCTTAGAAATTATCGTTTTTAACGTCACTTTTTAACAACGTTCCCACGTATGCATGTCACATGCAAATGCACTTTTACTTTCAAGAATGTGTATAATATTTAACCATATGATTTTTATTTAAAAACCATGCATGTAACATAGGTATAAATGTCATTATTCTTTTGGTGATTTTATGTGTAATTATGCCTATTTGGAAATTATGAGTAGTTTTCACCATGTGTGAATTGCACACATGGGGTATATGAGTTGGGTACCAAAAAAAAAAAAGTATGTGATGCTATAATGCTATTTGATTATGGTTATAGGCTTGTTGTGATGTTTGTCAGTTTTTGCTTTGTTTGGACATGAGGTAAAGAAGTTAGATAGAATTTTGTTTATTTATGTTGTGAATGGTATGATTGTTTGTATGATATAATGCTACGTATGATGATACATTTTCCTATATGAAGTATGAAATGATATTTTGTGATGATGTTGATAAATCATGAAATTTCCTTTGTGTTGATGTGACTGGATTGTATGTGATTTGAATGATGTATGATATGTAATGGTTGTTAGCATGATAAACGTGAAACAATAAAGGGTTTATTAAGGATATGAAGACATAACCCGAGTTACTAAGGATATAACGTAACTCATAGGGTGGACGCGCCGAGGTTATTCAAGGATGAGAGTACTGTTTACCTCAAGATGTGATATGGACAAGTTAGCGGACCATAATCATAAAGATATGATGATGATTCTCATGATGATAATGTTCATAATGATTATGTTTATGATGATTATGTTTATGATGATGATGGTTATGATAACGATGTTTGGGATGTGTAACGATGTATGAATATGAACCTTGTAACGTCCCAAAATTACCTAATAAGTCTTAAGGCCATGATTAGAGGGTCGGGATGACAATATATGGAATTTTGTGTTTAATAATTGCTACATTAATTGTAAATATGTGAATTATGTGATAATATGATTAAATGCGCATATTTAGGGATATGAAATATGCATGTGGGCCTGCTTCTTATTAGAAGGGCGATTTGGTAATTTGGCCCATTGCAGGCATAAATGTATATTTTTGTGCATATATGTGTTATATGTGAGAGACCACATTATTATGTTGGTTTATTTGAACTATTCACCACGAGGCGATCGTGGGGAGCAAGTTAGCTGGAAAGTCACAACGGGACTTGATACCCGACTCGGGGTGAGTCAATGGGTATTTTGGGTAATAGACATTTAATTTTGTTATCCTGTTATGAAAATAAATATTTGGAGATATATTTAGAGTTAGAGTGTCCAGGAGGGAATATTGGGGAAATTTACTATTTTTCCCTCGGGGATGTTTTTGGTACCCCGAGCCTTGGGATTAACTTAAGTGACTTAAGTTAGAAAACAAAAGATAAAAACAATAGAAACACTTGGAAGCTACCTAAACCGAGCCCCCTCTCCCCCCCCCCCCCCCCCCCTTTCTCTCTCTCCTTCTTCAAGCTTTCTTTGATTTCTTCATTGAGAACCAAGGGGAATTTGGGCTAGGATCACTTGAATTGAAGCTAAGGATTTGGGAATTAACTCAGTAGCAACTTGGGGGATTCAATCTTTATCAGAGGTAAGCTTTAAATTATGATTTCTAACATTTAAATTATGTGTTTCTTGGCGGGGTTTTAGTGTTCTTTAGCCTTTGAAGTTTAAAGATTGAATTGGAGTTTTGATGAGATTTTAAGACTAAGTTTTGTTGGGTTTTGTTACTGGGAACATATTAGAGTTGTTGTGCTGGTTGAACTATGTTATTAGGATGATTTTTGGTTAAATTGGATGGGATTTAGCTACTGAAAATGGAGGTTTTCTGGGTTCAAAAGGGGTCAGGCCGCGGCTCTGTTCTTGGTGTGTCGTGGCCCTCTAGAACAGATGGGAGCCAGGGAGGGCTCTGCCGCGAGGGCGAGTTGTAGCGCCTCTTAGGCTGGGCTGTAGCGCGTGTCTGGTGTCTTGGGGAGGCTAAGCCTCTGGTTGAGGCATGCTGTGACGCCCTAATTTCTCAAAGATTACTGAGAACACAACGTTGAGTCATAATCATAAATATTGCTCTTTTATTTAATAAAAACTTAAAAGTAAATACATACATGGATCCATGGTTTTTCAAAAATAAAATAATTGTCTTTAACATAAAAATGAGCAACATCTAAATAAAAATTTAAAATAACATTTCTTTAATAAAAATAAATAAATAGGCTCGCTTGATCTTCCTCGACTATATGTTCCCCACGAATACATCACGAAGCTCTTAGGTCCCTCTCGCCACGGGCCTTTCTATCCATAATTTCCTGAAATAACAACATCATAAGGAGTGACCTTCTAAGCCCAGTAAGGAAAATACAAACAAGTGTTTGTCATAAAATCAAACATAGCATATATTCACCAAAGTCATACAAACACAAACATATAGATCATATCATAACCTAAGTCATAATTCTAAATCATAAATCTAAGTCATAGATCATAAATCATACCCTAATCATAAGTCATAGGTCATAAGACATAAGTCATAGATCATAAATCATAGGTCATAAATCATAACTATATCCTAATCATAATTATGGGTCATAATAACAAGTCAGATATAATAAAAAGATAAGTGTTTATACAGGGGTGACAATTAAGCCCTGGGCAAAAGTCCGTCATACACCGGACATAGGTCCGTCATAAAGTTTTTGCAACCGAGCCTACCAGACATAGTCCGTCATACATCATTGGACACCTTAGCTCCAGACACACTTACCCCTTTATTGTACCTGAAATGTTAGATCATACAAATATAACTAGATCATAATACTAAACTATCTAATTTTCCTTACCTCAGAATTTAAGAACGAGTGTGAGAGATTTCAAGCGTAGATCCCTAGAAAAAAAAATGATCACCTCTTCTATTGACCACTATCACTTGAACCTGGCATTAATAAGATCTTATTAGTGTCTTAATTAGAAAAATGATCTAACTCACCTGTTATTCGGCCCAAAGACCTTTCCTCATTTTTAGTATGATCAAAACGGATCGTTTTGATCTACAGAGGCTTTGAAGACAAAAGCTACGGGTCAGAGGCGGTCTGCGCCTCTGACCTCTGCGTATTTGATTTGAAACCATCTCATCTTGGGAGGAAGTTAAGTTATTTCCCCCGCCAATCAGGGGTTCAATTTAACCAACTAACCTCCTTACATTTATGTTCTATAAATACTGGATTCTTATTCAAATAAAGGAATCGGAAAAAATATGACTTAGGCATCGGAGTATCTTTCTAGCAGGTACCCCCGACGGAGTTACAATTGTCAAAACGACCATCACCATCAAAGAAAAACTGGAACATTAGCATTCGTTGGCAGGAACCTCCAGATATAGAAGGATAAAGTTGTTGCTTCAACACAAAACTCAAAATATACTTACCTCATCTATACTTGAAATCCCTCAAAACCAGAGATAATCGAGAATGCCTCCTATCCTTCTTTTGTGTTCGAAACACACTCTCCCTTTTTTCTTCTTAATGCTTTCGGCCACCCACACTATAGTTCTTGTGTAGTATAATAGACAACCCCTTTCTTTCATACTCTACTCTACAACCTTAAAGGTATATATATATATATATATTTATTGAACCTCACCTCCTAGTCCTACGGAAACTCACAACTAACTACACTGTTATCTTAAATTTTCTTATCTGATTGTAACTTAATAATAAATTTTATATATAACCTAAATATTCAAGTCCATAAATTTCTCTTCCTATTCCCATGTAACCATACCCATATACTTAATATCATCTATATTATTTAATAATTATGGTCCTTTAAAAAATTAAAATTAAAGTCATTTATATACCTCAGACGAAATTCTAACTATTTAAACTTAATCTTATATTCTCTCAATACTTTCTTAACTACTCAACGTCTTTATCATATCTTTATGTATCTTTTCTTATTAAATTATTCAAATTCAAACTCTTAATCCATTGATCAAACCGTACCCTTTAAACACTACTAAACTTAATTAAACTATTAGTCACATGTCATTAATATCTCTTAACAATATTGATCTAGTCATTATCTATCAATATATATTAAAAAAAACTTATAATACATCATAAATTATAACTAGAACGATAAGTATCGAATCCTCAAAATTTTCTAATTTATCATTATTATTTTATTCGTCACGTTTGACAATCCAAGATCAAATAGTTAAATATCTAACTAATTAATAACAAAACCATCCTATCATCTATTAAATAAATACTCTTTCTCAACTTCACATAGTATATAACTTGAACTAACTCAGTTAATCGATTGGTACTTTATGCTCACTCAAATTAAAAATTTACTAACAAATAAATACTCGTGACTACTCTAGATTAAAGAATTATTATTTAACTAAAATAATAACATCACCCCATTAAAAATCTATTCTCCATAATTATTCAACCATTTTTTTGAAACTAGACATCATTCGATGCCAATTTATCTAATAAGCCAGTATTCTATGCAATCATCTCACTTTTTCTAAATTTAATTAAAATAATACCACAACTAAAAGTATTCTTCTAAATTAACACTACTAATGAACATGTCATAACTAATAGCAAACAATTAAATAACTGAGCTACTTGGATATTACACAGGCCGCGGCACAAGAGCATGGGGCCCCGACTTTTAGGGGGTTTTTGGACCCCGAGAAGATTTTGAGCGCGATAACTCAACCTTACGGGCTCAGGATTGTTTCCACTACCCGGTTTGGTGGAACTCAAGGCCCCGGAGGCTAGGACTTGGTCCGGAAGCCTTTGATCACTCGATATAAATGGAGTCCTATTATATGGTTATGACTTAGGGTATCGCTAGGGGCTCGAAATCAGGATCGTGCTTGAGGGTCGTTCTTATTTGTGCTTGCTTGGACCTAAGGTAAGAAAATTGCACCTAGAACGTGTTGTATGTGATTAGGACTTGGCCGGTCTGTTGTATATTAATATGATTAGGGCTTGGGCTCAGGGTTTGTTATGTTAGGCTATTATCCTAAATGCTTGTCGATAAATGCTTAAGTGCTTATATTCGTTACATGAATTCTATGGTTAGGGCATGTGACCCCATTATATGAATATGCTTAGTAATATGAAAATGGTTATCCAATGGGAATATATGATTAGCATGAATATGTGCTTAATTTGTCAGAAAGTGCCTATCCACATCTGTTTCTTATAAGTAAGGTATGTAATCCTGGATCCGGGCTTGACTTATGAGTTAAGGATGGCAATAGCACGGTGTGCGCTGGTCGAGAGGCATTGGCCTAAAGCAGCATTGTACTATTACGTTGATCGACTCTAAGGTCGATGGTGAACCACGGGGGTTGGGCTAGCCCTATGGCTAGTGAGACAGAGCTAAGGGCGAGGCCCCAGGTGACACTTTGGCCACGTAGCTAGGGCATAGGCCCAGGAAGTGCCTTAAAATCCAACTAAATAGGGCAGCGGCCCCAGATTGATCCAACGATCATGTGATTGAACTTAAATGATATTGGCTATGAATTAATGTTACTGATTTTTATTGAATTTAAAGTTATACTTTCTTTTGTTGCACGTTCTGTTTTCTTGCTAAGCCTTAGCTCACAGGTGCGTTGTGGTGTAAGTAAGGGAAAGGGAAAGCTTGACCCGCCATGAGTTGGAGAGCTTCGATGGCGGTGTGTACTGCTCAACCATCACGACCAGGATTACCTCAGAGGAACTAGAGTTATAGCCCTGTTTTGCCGCTTAGGTCGGCTGATGTAACTTTTGATATGTATTTACTCTTTTTAACACTGAGTTGTAATATTTTGGGATCCCATGATATATAAAACTTTTGGAATAAAAGTCAATGGTTCTTTGACCAAAATTTTTAACCCTAACCCTTGTCATTAACCTTAGTTACACGTTTTAAGCCAAATGACCTGATTAGTAGGTCTGACATAATTTTAATTACACAGTGTAACGGTCCTGGATTAGGAGGGTGTTACAAACCTGTTTTTGTATGTATACTTGTGTGTTATTTGTACTTCCTTACTGGGCTTTTTGCTCACCCCCTTACCTTCCGTTCCAGTTAGCAAATAGGATTTCTCTGTGGCACGCGTGGTGATGTGGGGAGTTCCAACGTCAGGGTGTGTATGGCATGGGGGCATCCTATGGACGAGAAAACGATAAGTTTAACGCCAAGTTCTGAAGAATAATGTTATGCTTACTTTAAACTTTTAGAACTTATCAGTGGGACTTGAACTTTAATTATTTTTAAAAATCGTTGCATAAAAACTATTATTTTCTTTTTAAACTATTGGGTCCAACTTGCATGTTTTAGCAAGGCCCCACTGGGATCTTTATAATAAGTGGTTTTTCTTCTATAAACTTATGAACATGCAAATATTTTACAAAGTATTAGATTAGGGCTTTTTACAAATGGTATCAGAGACGGTTGTCCATGTTTCCAAGGACCCTCCCCATAAACGCTAAAGATCATAAAATCTCACCTTATCACATCGTAAGTATTTGTTTTATGTGCTATTACTTGTTTCTGTTTTATTAAATTTTATAGTTTCGTAACTGCAGTATAGTAAGATGCCTCCCGTTTTGAAGACTACTAAGAAACAACTACTCAAGGAGATCCGCGCTATACCCAAGGTCCAGCTTGATGAGGATCCCTACAATTGGCAGATTGCGGTATTAGAAACAACAACAACAGTGGTTTCTGATCGTATTCAAGGGATCATGACAAAAAGATGATCTTTTCTATGGCCTAGAGAGAAATATTGGGTGTTGAGGGAAGCACTATCAATGTACTCATAGGCCCTTCTCCAGTTGGATAGAGCATGGCATGACATCATTCAAGACGACCGAGATTTTAGTACCATGGAATTTGTAATCTACGATCTTATAGACAACTACAATTTTAGATATGAGGAGCTGGTATTGGTGAAGATGAATGACGGAGAGTTAGAGGAGCGTTTGGAGACAGTGCATGATGTGGAAGGAGCCTTGGCAATTGAGGAGGTAACTCAAGCCATACCACATGTGACCGCTAGGATGAGGATAATGGCGAGCGCTCTCGACTACTTTCACATCCCACAGGACGTCTTTGATTACAGCTCAGGGGACAAGTCCACAGTTGAGGACTAGAGTTCGTCGCGTAGATCGTTCCATGAAACTTTAATGAATAAGATAGGATTTTTTTTAAAGGACCCTAAGGATTTATGTTTTTGGTTATTAAACACTTTATGGGCTGTTTAATTTTAGGAATAATTTGAACACTTTGAATGGTATGATTTGATATTTTCTTTTTCTCTTGCAAACTCTAAATGATGTAGTTTGAATGTATGTTTTTCGCAAATATCTATCAAACCATTATGCGATTTTCCTTCCTTATGATTTTATTTTTGATGCCTTAGAATCTCATAATGTCGACTAGAGGAAGAGGAGGCAAGGGAAGAGGAGGAGGCCGAGGAAAGGGTGTCTCCACAAGGTCTAAGGCCACGACAACCCCTGACATAGAAATGCCATCTGTCCAACCTGCAGCTTCAGCAACACCATCTCTGGACCTGGCCGCAGAGGTAGCAAGGTTGGGAGAACAACTAAGACTACAAGATGAGGAATTGGCACATGCCACAGAAGTGCCCTAAACGCCCCAAACACCCCAAGTGCCTCAAGTGCCAGTGGCGCAGCCACAGCTGCCAACACAACCACCTGCATCATTGCCTATAACTTATGGGTTCAAGGAAGTGTATGAACGTTTCATAAAACAAGCCCCACCAACCTTTGAAGGGAAGGCTGATCCCATAGTGGTAGAGGATTGGATAAGATCGGTCGAGGCCATCTTCGATCATATGGAGTTAAATGATCGCCAAAGAGTCTCATTTGCAGTCTATTTACTCAAGATGGATGCACGAATATGGTGGGATGTAATTAAACAGACACGTGATTTGAATACCATGACTTGGGCAGAATTTGTCCAGGCTTTTAGCAAGAAGTATTACAGTGCAGCTGTGCTAGCAACCAAGGTAGATGAGTTTGTAACTCTGGTACAAGGAAACCTATATGTCACCGATTATGCACAGAAGTTCGATAGGTTGGCAAAATTTGCTCCTGAAGTTGTGCAAACTGAAACTCTGCGAGTCCAAGGTTCGTTAGGGGACTCAAGCCAATGATCGCTAGGGATGTTATGATGACCAATGCTGAAGTGGTCAGTTATGCTGAAGTACTTGATAGAGCACTTGAAGCAGAATATTTTGAAGATCGGATATGGATGGATAATGCCGCCAGAAGAGAGAACTACTGAAACAAGGGCTTCAATGAGGGTAACAAAAGGAAAGCTAATGAAGGGCAGAACAATTACACTGATAAGAGACCAAGACCCCCAGCCACGAATAACAGCAGTCACAACACTCAAAACCACCATAACAATCGCAACAATCGCTATAATTACCGGAACCCTGGGAATCACCAAGGCAACAAAGTAGAGCATCTCATTTGTCATAAATGCTCAAAAAGGCACCCGGGAGAATGCCAAGCCGACACCAATAAATGTTTTAAGTGCAGTCGACCAGGACATCTGAGAAAGAATTACCCTTAATGGAAGGCGGGATAGAATAGTAACAACAATCTAGTGCCAGCACGGGTTTTGCCTTAACTCAGAATGAAACAGCCAACAACAACATCGTAGTCACAGGTCGGCTCCTATCTAGTATGATGTGTAGAGTCCTCATTGATTCTGGAGCGACTCACTCTTATGTTTCCATGAATGTTATTGATAAGTTGAGTATGCCTTGCAAACTGTTTGAGCATAGCTTTAGTACAATGTTACCGTCAGGAGACATGATGTTGTCAACTAGGTAGTTGCCGTCAACGCCTATAACGATAGAGGGTTTGAAGTGCCCAGTAGACCTTATAGAACTGAGTATACCAAATTATGATGTCATACTTGGCATAGATTAGTTATCCAAACATGGGGGCGACAATAGACTATCGGAAGAAGACTGTGGAGTTCAGACCAAAAGAAGGAGAGGTCTCCATATTTTAAAAGAAAAATCAATTATAAAATTTAATTTTTATTCTTTTAAACACAAAATATGAATAATAATATTAAAATAAAAAAAAATTCAACTCACAAAAAATTACTAAATTACAATATGTATGTAAAAAAATTAAAAAATAGATAAAAAAAATTTAACATTTATTATTCATTTTATACTTGTTATTTAGTTTATGCGTTAAAAGTGTGTGTGAAGATATATAATTTTATTCTTAAATAACTATTAAAGATATTTGGGTAACTGTGAAAATATAATTAGAAACAATTAAATTAATTAAGAGTGGGAGCGAAGAAAAAAAAGTGGTTGCTAATACAATCACTCATATTGTAATATACTTGAAGAAAATTTTCGTCATTTTGATAATGCTACAAACTTAAGTAAGTTGTAAAAATTAAATATCCTAAAAATAATATAAAATAGAAAATATTTTATAATAAATTATTCATTTAAAATTATTTATACTTTATATTAATTTTAATTTAAAAGAAAACTTTTTCGTCTCTCTTCTTATGCTTTTTCCCTCTCCTTTTTTTTCTCTTTTTCATATTTCAATTGTAGCAAAACTTACTAATAATCAATAGTTGGAAATGGTAACTAATAATGTAAAAAGATTAGAAAAAAAATCAAATAAAGAATTTATATCCATCAAAATTTAAGTACTAAGACGAAATTCCACTATGATTCAAAGAACCCTCAATTCCTTATTGAAAGCCTAAGACGAAATTCCACTATATTATTCAAGTAATAAGGAAATAAGCAGGGTAGAATATGCACAAGAAATACTAGTCTTAAGCCACCAAATGATTTTACAGAAAACTTTTTCATCTCTCTCTCTTTTTATTCTTTTTTCCTCTCCATTTTTCTCCTTTTCATATTTCAATTGTAGCAAAAGTTAGTAATCCTCAAAAGTTGGAATTGGACACAAATAATTTGAAAAAAAAAATCAAATAAAGAATCAATATCCATCAAAATTTAAGCACTAAGACGAAATTTCACTATGGTTCAAAAAACCCTTAATTCCCTATTGAAAGCCTAAGATGAAATTCCACTATGGTTGTTCAAGTAGTCAGGAAATAAGTAGGGTAGAATATGCACAAGAAATACTAGTGGTCTTAAGCCACCAAATCATTTTATAGAAAACTTTTTCATCTTTCTCTTTCTTCTTATTCTTTTTCTTTCTCCATTTTTCTCCATTTTATATTTCAATTGTAGAAAAAGTTAGTAATCATCAAAAGTTGGAATTGGATATTAATAATGTGAAAGGAATACAAATTCAAATAAAAAATCGAAATCCATCAAAATTTAATTACTAAAAAGCAGATTTTGAAAATAATAAATAATTAAAATTAAATTTAATATTAAAACTTCATTTAAAAAAAAAAGATATAGTTTTTTTGCGCTCTAAACTATTGATGACTCCTCTGAATGGTGTCCCACGAACCTTCAGGCGTTGCATAAATTCCTCCTGCATTATTTCAAACAATTGAAATATACCCTTTGGAAATGTTTCGTTTAAAAAAAATGAACGAATCTCTGTCGTGACATTATTGTAAATGATATTGTATACAAGCAGTCATTACTGTTACAATGAATGTGAGCAGCTATTACTGTTGCAATTTATGCAACTGCAATCACAAAAATCTATTCAACTTTTGAATGACAATTTTATTTTTTTAAAGAATAGTTTTTGTAAGTAGCCATCACTACTAAAATATATGCTAGCAGATATCACTGTTGCAATGTATACGATCGGTCATCAAAGGGATTTGTTTCATTTTTGAACGGAACATAAAAGAAGGATTTATTTCAATCGTTCCAAATAATTCAGAGGGTGATTTATGCAACACCAAATTGTTGGGGAGACACAACTCAGAGGGATCAATAGTTTAGGAAGTAAATAAATATTTGTCCTTAAAATAAATAAATTTTAATTAAGAAATTTTAAAAATAAATAAATAATATAAATAAATACTATATTAACATGTAAACATCATGTTACTTGTAATTAATTTAACATTCATTAGATTTTTTTTGTTT
The DNA here is from genome assembly GCF_963169125.1 of Humulus lupulus. Classification (NCBI taxonomy): domain Eukaryota; kingdom Viridiplantae; phylum Streptophyta; class Magnoliopsida; order Rosales; family Cannabaceae; genus Humulus; species Humulus lupulus. The sequence continues at coordinate 89,724,624 of NC_084796.1, read as the reverse complement.
CAACAATCACATTGGTCACAATCGTCACAAAAGTGCTTGGTACGAAGAACATGCCCCTCAATTTCTTATTGAAGGCCTATAACAAAATTCCATTACGATTATTCAACTAGTAAGGAAATAAGTTGGGTAGAATATGCACAAGAATCACTAGTGGTCATAAACCACAAAATTATTTTATAGTTTAAATTAAGTTTAATTTAAAATAAAATATTTTCATCTCTGTTTTTATTCTTTTTCCCTCTTCATTTTTATCTTTTTCATATTTTAATTGTAGCAAAAATTAGTAATCATCAAAAGTTGGAACTTGGACATTAATAATGTGAAAAGAATAAAAATCAAATAAATAATCAAAATCTATCAAGATGTAAACACTAAAATGCAGAATTTGAAAAGTTAAATTTTGGAAAACTAATAAATAATTAAGATTAAATTTATTATTAAAATTTCATTTAAAATAAGGACAATCGATCCCTCCTAATTGTGTCCCTGAAATTTTTAGCGGTTGCATATTATTTAGTAAAAAGTTAGAAGAATCATTATTATTTAGGATTCTGTGCTCGGTAGTACAAGCTTAGTTATATCTCTGATAAGCTCATTTACGTGTACCCATAATTCAAATAAATATCTCATCTGAATTGTTTCAATTTTTAAGGGATAGTTTAGATATTATATTTAAAATAATAATATCTAGTTCACACTTTAAATTCAAAAATGAACTTCTCCTAGTCATAGGAGAAGAATTTGAACCAAGTCCTCTATAAATAGGACTGATCATTGTTATTTATTTTATACACACAAACTATTGTACTGAGACTCTGAGAAAATAACTTCATAGTTGTAACTCAATGTACTGAATAAAAGTGACTCATGGACTATGTAGATTTTAATCATTAAACCACGTAAAAAAATATATCTTCTCTTTCTTTCGTTCACTATTATTTTATTTTAATTGCTTAATTCTCTCCTTAAATACAGTTGACGAAATTATATGTCAACAGTTCATTGTAACATTGAGAGCATTAAGCTTACCTCGATTTAGTTGTTTTCCTTCTACAAACACTTTTCAGTAAACACATCACGGTGAACACAAGACAATCATCCCACTGAGAAGAGAAGCCCTGTTCCTCCTACTCAGGAGGAATATGTACCTGTCGTGTCTACTGGAGAGGGCATTTCTCTACAAGAAAAAAAAAAGCCACAAAATGGAGGTCATGATGATGACAAAGGGAATTTCTCTACTCCCCCACGACCTGAAAATAATAGATACGACCCTAAAAGATATCTACCCATGGTCAAGCTCGAAAACATGCATCTTCGGGCTGATTTGGCGGCTATGAGGGAGTAATATGCTAAAATATTGACTCGATTGCAACCAGTAAATAATTGAGGAAACCAACAAGTGCCTACTGCCTCCCAGCAAACATGTTATGTTGAAGGCCTTGAGGAAGTAGGCCAGCTCGAAACATGGAGCAGCAAGTCCCAGGAATACAACAAGTCGGACATGCTAAGAAGATGAGGAAGTTTGATCGAGAAAATAGATATCAATATCAAGACCCCAGGACCCTTCAAATGTCGATGTTAGACAGATACCGGTTGATGTACAACAATTGTAAGGACCTACTCAAGTGACTGCTTAGGCACATGCTCGAGGACACACGTAAGCGGCTGCTCAAGGAACTACACAGAGCTGGGCCAAGAAATGGAGGAACTGGTCAAAAAAATACATGACATCCTTCACCAATCTTACAACACCAAAAAAAATCTCACAAAGAGGATCACCATGCGAAGAAAGGAGAGTAAGTGGCAGAGTCCCATTAAGTCCAAGAGCTAACATTCCTCAACATGTACCTCAAGGCAGTTCACCAAGAAATGTGAAGGGAACAAATAGTGGAGCTCGGCCACAAGCAAGAAATTTGTATAAATCTAGAGGAACAAGAAAAAGGATTCATGTGAACAATCCACCACGTCCTTAGCCACAACAATAAAGAATAATCAACTTTGTTGAGGATAACTACCATGTTGATAGCATGTCGATAAGTGTGTATAACAACAAGCCAATTCCAAATCATCAAAGGAATCAACAAAAACCTAATCTAAAAGACCATCTCAATAAAAATCATCAAAGACCTAACCTGAGAGATCATCGTAATAAGCTTGGGGATATAATGAATAACTTATCCAAGACTTATGAGAGCTTTTGAATGTTCAATGAGGAGCTCAAGATAGAATGCCCGAACAACCGTATAACTAATAGCCTGCTCGGGGAAACCCAAAGTATGAGAATGTCTGAAACAACTGGGGGCTAGCTTGAATGGACTAGAATCCATATGTAGCACCTGTCAAAATTGGGGTTGTTGCAACATCTAATCAACCTCCTCAAGTTAGAGTGGTACAACCAAACCATGTAGAAAATAGACTTGCCTTAATGGAAGAACATATGAGGATGTTTCTTGCAAAATGTGCTCCTTTAAATTATGACTCCAATTAGGAGCTAGAACCTTTCGCCCCACACATTTCAGCAACTCCTTATCTGCATGGATTTAAGATGCCTCCTATGAAAACATATGATGGAGCTACCAACCTCGGTGACCATATCAGTTGCTTTTATACTCTAATGCGAGCCCATAACGTTAGTTTGGATTTACGATGTGTCATGTTCCATGCAACATGGAATGAAGCTACTAAAACTTTGTTTAACAAGTTTAAGAGGCACAACATAACTTCCTAGAATCAATTATCAAGAGAATTCAAGAGACAACTCCAAGCATCAAAGGATGTCAAAGTCCAGGCATCGACCCTGGCTAATATATAGCAATAGCTTGGGGAATCCTTAAAGAAATTTGTTGATGGATTCACAATGAACGCAGATCGTGCTCGAGATGTTAATGATAGTGTTAGATCCAATCAATTCATGTTTTTTCGAGATTAAGGCTATGGATTGATTGTAATTTATTGGATATGATATAAACCCTTGGAGATGAGATGTCCACCAAGTCTTGGAGAAATCAAGAATAGAAACTACCTGGTGGTACCTGCAAGAAGGCAATTTGATGCTCAAGTTAGTTATGTTCCTCTCCAAATCTCAAAAGAAAAGTATGAAAGTGAACAAAGAATCCAATGTCATTTTCAGGTCCCATAGTGCAATATTTATAGACAAATAAGTCAGTTATATGTAAGGAAAGGACTTCTCTTAATTTGTCCATGTCATCATGCCAAAGGCATCAAATGATAGTTTTAAAGTGATTATCGACCTTCTCGAGTTCTCCGCATTCCTTTTGGGTCGAGGATTGGGCTCATCTCATCCAATGGGGATCGATTTATCCTTCCCTCGAGCCTTTTGTTCTTGGAATTCTATCCTGCCAATCGTCAACATTCGATCATATGTACAATCAATAATTAAAGCATATATTTAAAATTATACAAAAAGCATATGCGTAATTTTGGTTCTCACAATTGCCCATGTTCCTTGTTTGACCATAACCAAATGGAAATTAAGGAATGGAACTATCGATATTGTCCACCTTTATTCTTCTTTTATATTTAAGGTTTATGCCCAAATGTGGTTGGTTTCCGATCCATGTGTCACTTGAAACTTTTCCTCTTACCCAAACCTTTCAAGGTAATTATTACCCTCTTTCTTAATTCGTCATCATTATTGTGTCTTTTTTTATTGAAAACATTTTAACTCATCTTCAGATGTCTTGTGGACACTCCCTCAGATAAAAAATTCTTTCTTTGTTCATCATCTTCATGAGATGGGTATCCTTCATTCCTACTATGAGGATATTGTAAATATTCGCGCTCTTTGTCATCCTGAAGTATTTCAACATTCCTCTCTTTTTTTTCTCTTCAAAATCCCCAAAAATTCGATGAACAACGCACAAATTATATGACAAGTTACTTTTCAAACCTTCCTCCTTTATCTCTCAGCCGCCTTTCTCAAGAAGAAAAGGATAGCATCTGGAAAATGGTCTTGGAATTTCACTCCGTCTTACATCCTTCCTTATCTTTAAACTTTATGCCTTCGCTCTTTCTGGTGAATGGAAAAAGATTCAAGTTTCGTCTAAATATATTCCCTCATCTGACCTTGCCTCGGGGTTTCAGGTTTCTTTTGAATCTACTCCCTCATCTGATCATGCCTCAAAGATTCCAAAACGTGTTTCTGAGCTCGTACTAAGATTTCCTTTTGTAGCTACCAACTCATCCAATTTACCTTATATTCTGATCGATCCTTTATCCTACTGCCCCTTGTTGTTTATGGCGAAATGACCATTGTTTCTCCAGGTACAACAGTTGCTACTATTACTTCTTCTCTTCCATCAATCATTCAGGTAGAACCATCTCTCTTTTCAAATATTTATTGGGGCATGAAGATGGTTCACTATAATCCTTATATATGAAAGAATAATTAGGTTGGACGATGTAATGCCCCAATTTCTAGAGACGTCACTTACAAGTCTGTTTTGAAACATTAACCTCTTTATCACATAAAAGACACATTTAATTAATTAAAAGTAATCCATGAAATCCCATTATTTAAAATAAAAAGTGATTTGAATTCATAATTATACAAATCACGATTTACCTTACAAAATACTCAAAAAGAAAAGTCAAATCGTTTAAGTTACGAAACAATAATCAGTTTTCTTTATAAAACATAAAACTCAAGTGATCCTCCCACTAACATGTATCATCATTTCCTTGAGTCGCCACCTCAATCCTTGCCTTTTTCTTTTCATGCAACACAAGGTACTTGTGAGCTAACGCCCAGTAAAAAGAGTTATGTGGGATTTAACCCCCCTAACCAAATAACATAAGCATAAATGATAACTTCACAGTTAACCACATGCGATATAAACAAAATACCACAATAAAAATCCAATGCATGTTGTACTCACACAAATACATCTTGGTCTCATATCGCACATTGTAGTCACATATGATAATCAACGTTCATCCATGTTGATCAGACATAAAATGTAATTTACCCTACCTTGTGCTATACTCACACTTGGCATTCCCACGGGGCATCTCATTACCATGAATTGTACTTACCCATGATAATACATGCAAGTGTTGTGCTCACACAAGCAGCAGTTACCTATAATACACCTATATTCTATCATTTAAACATGTCAACTATCTAGCCATCCAAGCACTGTTACTATGTTGACAAAACTATTGTAATATAACTAATCACAATACATATGTTTAAAATAACAAACCATAAAACAAGGTTGTATGTTTAGACATACACCGTATGTGCAGATGTACATTCTTCATATCTTATTCATGACAAGCTACTCTACTTTCTTAACCCACTTTTTGAACTTCCTTGCCACAACCGAGGCCCTAAACACTCACAAGATGGTATCACAACTCAAAATGCATTTAAGTAAGAAAACAAACACAAATTCAAGCAATTCGTGACCTAATTTCGATAATAGGTTTACAAGAACATCACAAATCACATAATTATCATGCATGACCTTCGTTTAACTTAATTTGACCACAATAATTATTCTGACTTATCACATGTGTTCTTATAGAAACTTTGTATGTAACAATTACAACATACCTTTTTTAGCCCGTAGTTCACCTTTTTCATGCCAAATTAGTTAATACATGTTGACGCAGTTCTTCGCCAACAGGTAATTAAGAAAAGAAGAGAAAGGAATTAGTGCTTAGGTTGAACCGAAATAGATAAATGATTTTAGAAAATGAAATGGTGACTCAAAATGTGTTTTTTAAGTGGTTCAAAGGTTAAAATCCTTCTACTCCACTAGTTAGTATTACTGCTATATACTGGGTATTTGATTACAGGGTATTTCTTACAATAGAGAATCCAACCCCTATTAACTCCCAACTTCTCCATATTTATAGGAGAAGGCACCTGGGAGTTGGTAAGAAGGTCATCCCGTGACCTTCTTACCTATCATGTCAACTCTGTGACATTCATGATTAATTCCTAAACCTGGCACATGAGTGTGGTCAAATCAATAGGTAAGGGGATATTGGGCCGCACGGCCAAAACCAGTTGTGGGTGTCTGAATACGCACGTTCCTGATGCGTGTCCGAGAAGTCAGGGGTATATCAGACACGTGATGTCTGATATATGCACATTTACCTTGCGTGGTTGACTTTATAAAAGGTCACAGCCTCCAACTCCAGCTCGTACCACGAGCTGGATGCTCACCTCGACCTGTGGCCTTCAGAATCCAAACTCAGTCCTTGAGCAATCTTGGCGAACCCTCAGGCTACCTCGAGCTAAGGAGGTAGGACCTTACGATGGCAGCTCCGGTTTTGGGGATGTCCACGTGGTAGTCATGATTAGGCCTTATCTCAGCTCGCTAATCAGCCCGTGGGAAAATCAGGGCGTACATCTGCCCCCCAAGCCTCTGCTCGTGGTACACGACGTCGTGTAGGGCCACAATAGGGGCTTTTAGGCTTCCCCGTGAACTCTTCATATTCCACATTCTATGCAGGCACCGAATACGTGGAACATCGTGGTTGGTGACAGTACGTGTTTCGAGAACCGCATTTAATGGCCTAGCCTATGCCCAGCCGTCGTTTCGTCTTTCGAGTGGAGGGCCTTGGATCCCACATCAGGGCAATCCAACATCCCTCCTCACGTGACCTTTCACGCATATAAAAAGGGGTGGCCACCTTACGCACGGGCCACCCGTTCATTTGAAATTTTCCAAAATTTTCTCTTCTTCTTGCTCTCAAAAATCCCCCCTTTTCCTCTTTCTGGTTACCACCTTTGGTGTTCCAGAAACTCAGGTGCAAGGACTCCTCCGAAGCCTTGGAACCAACTACTCCGACGAAGTCCCAACCCAGGCGATTCCTTCATCCACTCCTCAGCCAAACACTCTGTAAGTCCCTTGACTGTGCATGTTTCGAAATTATTTTTTACTGTAGCTTAGGTAAATATTTACTGTAGCCACATGCAAGGGTTTGCTGGGTTTTGTGGGAATGAAGGGTGAAAGCCTTTTAGGTTAGGATATCTGTGCAGTGGAAAACCGTTTAGGAGCATGGTTTAGAGGATGCATTTTCTGGGGAAAATTTTTGGGTAGAATTTTTGGGATATTAGTTCAAAATATCTAGTATTTTGGGTGCAAAACCGGGTAGCTTAGGGGACACGCTTCACAGGCGGTTTTGCCTTTCTTGCCTATTGGAACTTTCCCTCCAAGGAAAAATTCTAACCTGACCCTCCTGACACACGAATTCCGAGTACTCGAGGATCTGTTAGGAGCACAGGCGCGTGTTCATAGAACCGCGTGGTCTCACTCTCCACAAGCTGGGCTTACCTCAGCTCGTGTCAAGGAAACAGATTGTTCTCCATTTTTAAGTCTCCTTCTTCTAAAATTTCTTCTTTTTGTTCGTTAGGCGACCAGATGGGACCCAAGAAGAATGCTCCCAAGAAGTTGTTGGGGTTTTATGCCCTAATTAAAACCCAAATTCTTTGTAATCTCATTTTATTATCAATAAAAGAATAGAAATCATTTTTTGACTTGGTCAATCACTTTGCTCGCATGTGTTTATTTTCATGATTATTTGTTTAATATAAACTTCTATTAAATCCCGAGCATATAGCTAATCTTATTTATAGTGACGTAATCACAGTAGAATATAAATATGATTATATGTTCAAAATAAGTTAGTCCTAAGATTAGTCAGTGCACCGGATTTACACTAACTTGCCAATCTACGATATGATCTACTTACACATTACAGTGTTATGTTCTTTCCAGAACATTAGCAAAGTAGATAAGATCGGATGTATTTGTTACATCGGACAGGACCGATATTGACAGTTGATAAAATAAGTAAACATACCGTTATTATCTATTCTAGTCATATCATATAGTTGACCATAGGTCAATTCAATCTCAATTCTGAGTGGTTATTATTCTAACTTATTGTATTATTTGAGTTTTTTGACTTGTTCGTTACCAGCTTACCCTACGGACTAGCCCATACTTACATCTTGGGAACTCGGTAGTACAATTGAGTGGGAGTGTTAATCATAGATATGAACATCTATAGCTTTTGATGAAGAAGTGAAATGATGGTTTCCTTTTAGTTTGGTTCAAGGTGTTAAATGATAGAGATCTCATTTCAGTAATTAAATTAGTTTACTGAAATATCATTTACAAGGAACTAAGTGTTTTAAGGATAAAATACAATGAGGGGTAAAACGGTATTTTAGTCCTTTCTCATTGTGGACCGTCTATAGAGGATTGAGTGACAATTATGGTTGTAACAATGGATAATTAATAGCGTATCTATATTTATTATAGAGCGTTCTATGAATTCAAGAGTACAATTCCAAGTCTATAGTGGAGTCACGAGGAATTAATAAGTTAGTAAATTGATTTGTTAGATTTATGATAACTTATTGGAGCTTGATTTCATAGGCCCATGGTCCCCATTGTACCTTGGATAAAATCATCTAGATAGTCTCAATTAATTGATTTAATTATCAATTAGAATTATCAAAGTTGACCATGTCAATTTTGGATAGTTTCACAGAGTTGTGTAATTTTGAGAAGAAAAGAGAGATTATGGCAGATTTATTAATTAAGATAAATTGGTATCTAAATTAATAAATAAATTTAAATAAATGTTCAAATTATAAATAATTAATTTGATAAAGGATTTAAATAATTATTTAATTAATTAAATCAATAGAAAATAATACAGGCCTTGATTTTAAGTCTAATGGGCTTATAATCAAATGGGAAATTTCACAAGCCTATAGCCCATGATAATTTCGACCTAGGCCTTCAAAATAGCTATTTTCAAGTGGGAAGATTATCAAGAAACTGAACCGATCTTCTATTTTCTTCTATCAAGAAAATAGCTATTTTGAAGGCCTAGGTCGAAATTATCATGGGCTATAGGCCTGTGAAATTTCCCACTTGATTATAAGCCCATTGGACTTAAAATCAAGGCCTGTATTATTTTCTATTGATTTAATTAATTAAATAATTATTTAATTCCATTATCAAATTAATTATTTATAATTTGAACCTTGATTTAAACTTATTTATTAATTTAGATACCAATTGATCTTAATTAATAAATCTGCCATAATTTCTCTTTTCTTCTCAAAATTACACAACTCTGTGAAACTATCCAAAATTGACCTGATCAACTTTGATAATTCTAATTGATGATTAAATCAATTAATTGAGACTATCTAGATGATTTTATCCAAGGTACAATGGGGACCATGGGCCTATGAAATCAAGCTCCAATAAGTTATCATAAATCTAACAAATAAATTTACTAACTTATTAATTCCTCGTGACTCAACTATAGACTTGGAATTGCACTCTTGAATTCATAGAACGCTCTATAACAAATATAGATACGCTATTAATTGTCCATTGTTACAACCATTATTTTCACTCAATCCTCTATAGACGGTCTACAATGAGATAGGACTAAAATACCGTTTTACCCCTCATTGTATTTTATCATTAAAACACTTAGTTCCTTGTAAATGATATTTCAGTAAACTAATTTAATTACTGAAATGAGATCTTTATCATTTAACACCTTGAACCAAACTAAAAGGAAACCATCATTTCACTTCTTCATCAGAAGCTATAGATGTTCATATCTATGATTAACACTCCCACTAAATTGTACTACCGAGTTCCCAAGATGTAAGTATGGGCTAGTCCGTAGGGTAAGCTGGTAACGAACAAGTCAAAGAACTCAAATAATACAACCAGTTAGAATACTAACCACTCAGAATTGAGATTGAATTGACCTATGGTCAACTATATGATATGACTAGAATAGATAATAACGGTATGTTTACTTATCTTATCAACTGTCAATATCGGTCCAGTCCGATGTAACAAATACATCTGATCTTATCTACTTTGCTAATATTCTGGAAAGAACATAACACTATAATGTGTAAGTAGATCATATAGTAGATTGGCAAGTTAGTGTAAATCCTGGGCACTGACTAATCTTAGGACTAACTTATTTTGAACATATAATCATATTTATATGCCACTGTGATTACGTCACTATAAATAAGATTAGCTATATGCTCGGGATTTAATAGAAGTTTATATTAAACAAATAATCATGAAAATAAAACATGTGAGAAAAGTGATTGACCAAGTCAAAAAATGATTTCTATTCTTTTATTGATAATAAAATGAGATGACAAAGAATTTGGGTTTTAATTAGGGCATAAAACCCCAACAAACTCCCACTTGAACTAATTGAAACTAATGCCTTAATTCTACTAATCCCATTTCCTCGATATGCTTATCAAATGTAGCTTCTGGTGTTGTCTTTGTAAATGGATCCGCAAGATTGTCTTCAGTTGCAATCTTCATAACCTTCACATCTCCCCGGGCCACATATTCTTGAATAATGTGATACTTCCTTTCTATATGCTTACTCCTCTTGTGACTTCGAGGTTCTTTTGAGTTGGCTATCACTCATGTATTGTCACAAAACAACACAAGAGATTTATCCATTTCTGGAATAACACCAAGATCTGAATAGAACTTCTTCAGCCAGACTATTTCCTTAGCTGCTTCTGACGCTGCTATGTACTCAGCCTCCATGGTGGAATATGAGATTGCAGACTGCTTTACGCTTCTCCAAATCACAGCTCCACCCCCAAGAGTAAACACCATTCCAGAAGTAGACTTTCTGTCATCGACATCAGTCTAAAAATCTGAATCGGTGTAGCCTACAGGGTTCAGAACACCACCCTTGTAGACTAACATATAATCCCTAGTCCGTCTCAAATACTTCAGGATATGCTTAACTGCTATCCAATGTTCTGGTCCTGGGTTTGACTGATACCTGCTCACTACTCCCACTGCATAGCAGATATCTGGTCTAGTACACAACATGGCATACATCAGACTTCCAACTGTAGATGTGTATCTTCCTCTTCAGGAGTCTGGGGAGACTGCTTCTTTGAAAGATGAATTCCATGGCGGGACGGTAGACGCCCTTTCTTGGAATTTGTCATTGAGAAACATTCAAGCACTTTATCAATGTAAGTTGCTTGAGATAGAGCTAAAAGTTTGTTCTTTCTATCCCTGATGATCTGGATACCTAGAACATAACTTGCTTCATCCAAATCCTTCATCTGGAATTGAGTGCTCAACCAATTCTTCACATCTGATAATTTCTTAACATTGTTTCCAATGAGTAAGATATCATCTACATAAAGAACCAGGAATATCACTATTTGATTTGCCTTCAGTTGGTAAACACAGGGCTCACCAATATTTTGTTCAAAGCCATAGGTTTTGATTATTTCATCAAACCTAAGATTTCAGGAACGAGAAGCTTGCTTAAGTCCATAGATGGACCTATTTAACTTACAAACTTTTCCTTCTTGTCCAGATACTTTAAATCCTTCTGGCTGATCCATATAAATGACTTCGTCAAGCTTTCCATTAAGAAAAGCTATCTTGACGTCCATTTGCCAGATCTCATAGTCGAGAGCGGCTGCTATGGATAGGAGGATGCGAATGGATTTGAGCATGGCTACCAGACTAAAAGTTTCCTCATAGTCCACGCCTTCTCTTTGGGTATAACCCTTTGCCACTAATCGAGCTTTATAAGTCTCGATATTTCCATCAACACCTCATTTCTTCTTGTAGATCCACTTGCACCCAATGGCCCTAAAGTCACTAGGTGCTTCCACAAGATCCCAGACGGAATTTGAGTACATGGACTCCATTTCCTATTTCATGGCTTCGAGCCATAGTTCGTTTTCAGGGCTTGCCATTGCCTGTTTGAAAGACAACGGATCATCATCACTAGTGTCACCAACAACCATATCGGTTTCACCATCCAAACCATAGCGAACTGGGTTCCTAGAAACCCTCCCACTACGACGAGGCTTCGTGATTGTTTGCTCAGGAACAGTGGTACTTTCTTCATTTAAATCGACTTGCGTCGGTTGTACATGAAGAGTGAGAATTTCATCATCAACTTACGTTGATGACGATGGAACATTGGTTGGAGTCAATTCTTTAACCATCTCCTCTAAAACTACTTTGCTGCGAGGTTTAAAGTTCTGGACATAGTCATTTTCCGGAAAAGTAGCATTTGTAGAAGTAAACACTTTCTTTTCTAAATGACTATAGAAAAGTCCACCCCGAGTACCTTTAGGATAGCCAACAAACATGCAAACTTCAGTTCGTGGTTCTAGCTTTCCCTCCTTTTTCCTCAGGACGTGAGCGGGACACCCCAAGATTCTATAATGGCGTAAACTAGGTTCACGACCATTCCAGCGTTCTAAAGGTGTTTTGGGGATTGATTTTGACGGCACGACATTGAGAATGTCATTCGTGGTTTCAATTGCATGTCCCCGTAACGAAGTTGGCAGAGTTGAGTAACTAAGCATGCATCTAACCATTTCCAATAAAGTTCTGTTCTGGCATTCCGCTACACCATTTTGTTGCGGAGTACCTGGGGCAGTAAGTTGTGACAAAATCCCAAGTTCAGTTAAATGATCTTGGAAATGCATATCCAAATATTCTCCACCCCTATCAGATCGCAAGATCTTTAACCTTTTACCTAATTGGTTCTGAGCCATTGCTAGGAATTTCTGAAACTTTGAAAATGTTTCTAATTTCCTATGCATTAGGTAAAGACATGAGTATCTAGAGTAATCGTCAATGAAAGTGACGAAATACTCAAAACTACCCATGGCTTGTACATTCAAAGGTCCACAAACATCTGAATGCACAAGACCAAGTGGTTCTTTGGCCCTATCACCCTTTGCAGAGAATGGACGCTTGGTCAGTTTGCCTTCTAGACAAGATTCACAGACAGGTAATTCACCTAAGGTGAGTTCCCTCAAAGGTCCGTCCTTTGTAAGTCTTTGAATCCTATCATAGCCAATGTGACCTAATCTCAAGTGCCATAAATACGTAATATTATTGTTATCGGTCTTTTGACGTTTATTGGTCCTAGGTTTAGCTACTTTGAATAAATCATTGTTAAGAGCGAGGGGTTTGTTAGGTCGCAGAATATAAAGCCCGTTTTCCAAACATGCAATACACAATTGTGATCCATTGAAGGAAATAGATATTTTAAAACTTGTGAAAGTCATAACAAATTGTTCTAATTGCAACATGGAAACTGAAATTAAATTTCTACTAAAATGTGGAATAAAAAATACATATTTTAAAATTAAAAATTTATTTCCAAACTTCAGACGAGCTATTCCTCTAGCTTGGACCTTAACAAACGCTCCGTTCCCAACTCTAAAATTTAAGCCACCTTCGTTCACTTCCTCCCACGATTCAAGAAGCTGTAAAGAGTTACAAACATGGTTAGTAGTTCTAGAATCAATAATCCAAACAGATTTATCATTCTTTAAAACACAGGTTTCCAAGATAAATGAACTATAATCATTACCTTTGTTTTTCACTGCTAGAAACTTAGGGCAATCTCGTTTCCAATGCCCATTCTCTTTGCAGTGAAAGCACTTATCTTTACCTTTCTTGTTTTTCTTGTTCTTCCCCTTAGGCGTCTGTGCACTTGGTTGTGCACTCGTCTTTGCAGCCTTTGCAGGCTTGGGGTTCGTTATTTGTCCACCTTTCCTCTTGTTTCTAGCTTTCGAAGATGAAGCATGGTTAGCTTTAGCCTTAGCTAGATGAGAAGCAACATCAGTAGTCTTATTTTCACCTCCTTTACTAGGTCCACCCAAGACAGGTTCAATAATTTGAAGCTCGTTCATGAGCTGCGTCAGACCATAGTTGAGTTGAGCACGAACGTGCAGACACGGTGCCATCACGAACGTGCAGAGACAGTGCTATCCAAGCATTTACGGTACCATCACGAGCATTGACGGTGCCATCACTAACTTGCGGACACGGTGCTCGTTCTGGGGATTCCTCAATCATGACGAATTCAAAGTTTTCACCAATCAACTCTATGTTGATATTCTGCTTCCAATTAAGGAAGTTTTCTCCAGTGAGTTTCTCCATCGAAAGTTGAGAAAGGATGGGAGTAGACACAGACACTACTTAACTTAAAACTAAAAATTATAAATAAAATAGAAATCAATCACATTTGCTCAATAAAACTTCTATTCACACAAATTTCAAGAAATAGCACAACATATACAAAAATATGTAAGATATGAGAAAAAATACCAAAAACAATCATATCTTTATTTCTTTAGGTTTTTAACTAATATATGATATCTTTCTCCCGGTTGGCGAGAGTCAAAAATACCACTAGTTAAATAGAGTTGTAAGCTCATTTAATAACGGACACCATTATTAACAACCTACTATTCGATCAAAATAAGAAAACAAAATCTCTTATTTTATGAGCTAGACCCACGGTTTTGATAATCATAAATTTAGTCCTAGTAGTCACCGTAGGGGTGAGTGTAGTAGAATTTGACCTATAATTATCTATCTTTCGAGATCTAACCTTGTCAAAATAACTAATGAACACCTTCCGTAGGGGGACGAATCAAAGCGCCTCGAGGCCCCATTAAGCTATTGACTATGTTAAACCAATGGTGGAGATCGAATAAAATTCTTAAAATAAGCTCATTATAAAATTAAAATTAGTATTTTTATTATTTATTTTTAGAAAATTAATGACTATGGTTTTCCAAAAAAAAATTAAACAGATTAAAATTTTTAAAACCAAAGTCCTATAATTTCTTATTAATTCTAAAGTGTCACATTGAAACAAATTCAATTAATTTAGAATTAATTTGTTGCTAATCAATATTTAGGTTTAACTAATATAATGAACCTATACAATTAAGTCCAACTCAGGTAAATGGACCTTAACAATTGGGCTTGTATGGAGGAGGGCTGGGTCCAGTATGTCGTTCCCACTACAAAGGCCCCCTATCTTCCATACAAGGTCCAAAAGACAGGAATTTAAACATTCGTTTTATTAATTGTTATTAATTGATTAGGCCCATTATAGTCATGCAAAGTAAATGGGCCTTCACAAGTGGAATCACCCACAAGAGAGGAATTTAAACTTTACATTTTCTAATGGGTCCAAATAAAACCTATCATTTTATGAATATTTTATTTGGCAAAATACCATATATCTAACAAACATATGGGCCACTATATGCATCTAAGCCCAATTGCAAAAATACCACATATAGTGCAAACAGACATGTTATAATTGGATGGGCCTAATCATGTTACTATATGAGCAATTCTATGAATTTATGCAAAAATACCACAATTTATTTCATTTGCACAAATACCACAATTAATTATCTTGAATTTATTAAAAAAATTCAAATTAATTTAATTTTTACAAAAAATAAGTCAATTTAAATGAAATTTATCAACAATTAACAATAGTTAATTTAAATTTCATTTATCAACAATCAACTTGGTTTTAGGTTAATTTGAAAAAAAAAATATTGATTTAATTTAAATAGGATTTATCAACAATTAACCAAAGTTAATTTAAATCTCATTTATTAAAAAAATATATTTTGTTAATTGGCTGAAAAAAATGATATTTTTCAAAATTTAACCAATTTTAAATTTTAAAATGAATATCTAAACTATTTTCTAAAAATATCTTGTGTTGTTACAACTATTATCTAGTATTTTAACATTTAAAAATAATAAAATACAAATAGTTATAACAACCCTAAAATATCTCAAATAGTTAAACAAATTCAAATATCCATAAAAATATCTAACTAATAATATTCAAATTTCAAATAATTTAAATATTAAAAACTATAGAATAAAAAGATATTTATATTTTCAAATAAAGATTCAATTAGAATATGAAGAATTTAAATGAAAATATCTTCAATATCTGATATCATAATTCGAATATTTTAATATATTAAAAGATTTAAAATTAAGTTGTTAGTTTATTTTTAAATTTGAATAATTATTTAAATCTCAACTTACAAAAATATCTTTATTTAAAACAAATTAAATGATAAAAAAAAAAGATATTTTTGGTTTTGATTATAAATAATTTATTTCTACAAATTTTTTTTTTTATATTTAAAAAAAAAAATTAATTATGGATGAACAGTACCCGTATCGGGTACTGTTCACACCGCGCACACCATACGCAGGAGGAATTGGCCAGGGATGCGCGCGCATGGTGTGCGCGGTGTGCGTTGGGCGCGCGCGCGCGGAGGCAAGTTGGGCGCGCAGTGCGCGCGCCTGCGGGCGCTGCTGCGCACAGTGTGCGCGCGCGCATGGCAGCCAGAACAAAAAATTTCGAATTTTTTTTTTTTTTTGCAATTTTTTCAACCAAAACCATTTTCTAATTAATTTTTAACATGTTTTACACAAAATAAAGAATATATAAAAATTAATAGCATAGAAAACACAACAAAATAACCTAAAAATTGCTAAAATTCACATAAAATCAATATGCTTCATAAACACACATGAAATCCATCCAATTATTCAAACATATCAAATAATCCAATTTTAAACATGTTCATGCATGAAAATAAAGATTACCAAAGGCTCTGAGGCCAGTTGTTGGAAAAACTTATACAAGATCTTTATTTATTTTCATGTATATCTAATATTAAACAAATTAATACAAGATAGCCTAAAACATGTTTCTAAAATTGAATTCAAAGAGAAACAAATAATATAATACTTACAGTATACGCAGCGGAATTAAGAGTCATTCCTTCAGTTTCTCTAACTCTTGTATCCTCTCTGTCGCAGAATATTATCAAGAAACTGAACCGATCTTCTATTTTCTTCACAATCTTCCAATGTATCCTTAGAACCACCTAGACTAGTGTGGGAAATTCTCAACACATGAGATAGATATAGAGAGAAGAAGAGAAAATAACAAAGAGGTTTAGAAAAAGACTTGTGTTTAGAGAGAATCTAAAACTATCAGAAAATCTGACTTGTGATTTCTCAAAACTTCTGTTTTGACTTCTCTATAAGCACTCATTTTATAGACTCAATTAGGCCATTTAATTTAATTAAAAAATAAATAAAATAATAGCTATTTTGAAGCCCTAGGTCGAAATTATCATGGGCTATAGGCCTGTGAAATTTCCCATTTGATTATAAGCCCATTGGACTTAAAATCAAGGCCTGTATTATTTTCTATTGATTTAATTAATTAAATAATTATTTAATTCATTTATCAAATTAATTATTTATAATTTGAACCTTGATTTAAACTTATTTATTAATTTAGATACCAATTTATCTTAATTAATAAATCTGCCATAATTTCTCTTTTCTTCTCAAAATTACACAACTCTATGAAACTATCCAAAATTAACCTGATCAACTTTGATAATTCTAATTGATGATTAAATCAATTAATTGAGACTATCTAGATGATTTTATCCAAGGTACAATGGGGACCATGGACCTATGAAATCAAGCTCCAATAAGTTATCATAAATCTAACAAATCAATTTACTAACTTATTAATTCCTCGTGACTCCACTATAGACTTGGAATTACACTCTTGAATTCATAGAACGCTCTATAACAAATATAGATACGCTATTAATTGTCCATTGTTACAACCATTATTTTCACTCAATCCTCTATAGACGGTCTACAATGAGATAGGACTAAAATACCGTTTTACCCCTCATTGTATTTTATCATTAAAACACTTAGTTCCTTGTAAATGATATTTCAGTAAACTAATTTAATTACTGAAATGAGATCTCTATCATTTAGCACCTTGAACCAAACTAAAAGGAAACCATCATTTCACTTCTTCATCAGAAGCTATAGATGTTCATATCTATGATTAACACTCCCACTAAAGTGTACTACTGAGTTCCCAAGATGTAAGTATGGGCTAGTCCGTAGGGTAAGCTGGTAACGAACAAGTCAAAGAACTCAAATAATACAATCAGTTAGAATACTAACCACTCAGAATTGAGATTGAATTGACCTATGGTCAACTATATGATATGACTAGAATAGATAATAACGGTATGTTTACTTATCTTATCAACTGTCAATATCGGTCCAGTCCGATGTAACAAATACATCCGATCTTATCTACTTTGCTAATATTCTGGAAAGAACATAACACTATAATGTGTAAGTAGATCATATCGTAGATTGGCAAGTCAGTGTAAATCCTGGGCACTGACTAATCTTAGGACTAACTTATTTTGAACATATAATCATATTTATATGCCACTGTGATTACGTCACTATAAATAAGATTAGCTATATGCTCGGGATTTAATAGAAGTTTATATTAAACAAATACTAATGAAAATAAAATACGTGAGCAAAGTGATTGACCAAGTCAAAAAATGATTTCTATTCTTTTATTGATAATAAAATGAGATTACAAAGAATTTGGGTTTAAATTAGGGCATAAAACCCCTACAGTTTGTAGGTGCCAGGGTGAAGGACTTCTTCAATCTGGTAAGGTCCTTCCCAATTAGGTCCGAGTAATCCAGCAGTGGGGTCGCGGGTATTTAAGAAAACTCGTCGTAGCACCAAGTCACCGACGTTGAATTTTCTTTATTTTACTTTTGAGTTAAAGTACCGGGCGACCTTTTGCTGGTACGCAACAACTCGGAGTTGGGCTTTCTCCCGTATCTCGTCAATTGAGTCTAGGGACTCCATCATCAGTTGGCTATTCTGCTCCTGGTCGTATGGTATGCGTCGATGTGAGGGGGGATCTAACTCGACAGGTAACATAGCCTCATATCTGTAGGCTAGGGAAAATGGGGTATGACCTGTCGCTGTTTGGTGAGACGTTCTATATGACCAGAGGACTTCAGGCAACTGCTCTGGCCATGCTCCTTTAGCGTCTTCAAGCCTCTTCTTCAGGGTGTCCTTAAGAGTTTTATTCACAGCCTCTACTTGCCCGTTTGCTTGTGGATGCGCAACTAAACAAAAGCTTTTAATAACCCCGTGCCTTTCGCAGAAGTCGGTGAATAAGTCGCTGTCAAATTGGGTTCCGTTGTCTGAAACAATCTATCGGGGCAAACCATACCGGCAAACAATGTTCTTGATGACGAAGTCAAGAACTTTCTTGGTCGTTATGGCAGCGAGTGGTTAAGCTTCGGCCCATTTGGTGAAGTAGTCAACTGCCACGACTGCGTACTTTACTCCGCCGTTTCCCGTTGGCAGGGATCCAATCAAATCTATCCCCCATACTGCAAAAGGCCACGAACTCTGCATCTGTTTCAACTCGTTTGGAGTTGCTCGTGGGATTTTGGAGAACCTTTGACATTTATCTTATCTTCGTACAAACTCCATTGAATCTTCGTTCATAGTCGGCCAGAAGTAGCCTTGCCTTAGAATCTTTTTTGCCAAACTCTGCCCCCCAGCGTGATCCCCACAGAAGCCTTAATGCACCTCTTTCATTAGTTCTTTAGCCTTTTCTGGTGTAACGCATCTGAGTAGTGGCATTGAATATGCTCTCCTATACATAACACCATCGACCAATATGTACCTAGAAGCATGCCTTTGTAGAGTTCTGGCTTTGTTTCTACTTGTTGGTAGCACACCATTTGTCAGATACTCCAAGTAAGGTGCCATCCATGTATCCTCCATTCGAATTTCCATACTGGCTTCAATTGCTTGTATGCTTGGCTCACTCAATCTTTCTACTGGCACAATGTTCAAAGTGTTAGCATCTTTCGTGCTCGCGAGTTTGGCTAAGGCATCTGGATTCTAATTCTGATCCCGCGGTATTTGCTGGAGGGTATACTTCGTGAACTGGGCTAGCAGGTCTTTAGTTTTATTAAAGTAAGCCACCATTTTTAAGCCTCATGCTTGATATTCCCCTAGAACTTGATTCACTACCAGTTGTGAATCACTGTAAATATCAAGCTTCTTTATGCTCATGTCTTTCGCCATTCTCAATCCAGCGAGGAGTGCTTCGTATTCGGCTTCATTATTTGACGCGGTGAAGTCAAACCTAATGGTGCAGTGAAATCGATGCCCTTTTGGCGTTACCAATATCACACCCGCTACTGCGTGAGATTCATTAGAAGATCCATCTGTGAATAACTTCCACGAAGGAGCTTCATCTTGAGGCTCAGGCTCACAAGGCTGTACGCACTGCTCGATGTCTGGGAGTTCGGTGAACTCTGCAATAAGATCAGCTAAGACTTGTCCTTTTACTGCTGCTCGCGGTGATTATGTTATATCGAACTGCCCTAGTTTGACTGCCCATTTTAATAAGCGCCCAGCCGCCTCTGGTTTCTGAAGGACTTGTCGAAGGGGCTGGTTGGTTAACACTGTAATAGGATGGGCTTGGAAGTAAGGGCGTAGCTTCTTTGAGGCCAGGATTAAGCAATATGCTAACCTTTCGATGGGAGGATATCTCAGTTCTGCTCCGATCAGCCTCTTGCTTTCATAGTAAACCGCTTTTTGTATGCCTTCTTCCTCTCGTACTAATACCGCACTGGCAGCAACTTCAGTGATCGCCAGGTAAATGAACAAAGTTTCTCCTTCGATTGGATTTGATAAAGTGGGAGGCTGTGCCATATGTGCTTTCAAGGCGTGAAAAGCTTGCTCACAGTCTCCTGTCCATTCAAACTTCTTATTGCCCCTAAGTAGATTGAAGAAAGGGACGCATTTGTTTGTTGACTTTGAAATAAATCTACTTAGGGCTGCGATTCTCCCGGTTAAACTTTGTACATCTTTGATCTTTTCTGGCGATTTCATGTCGATCAGGGCTTTTATCTTGTCGGGGTTGGCTTCGATTCCTCTTGAATTTACAATGAACCCCAAAAACTTCCCTGATCCAACTCCGAAGGAAAATTTGAGGGGATTTAACTTCATCATGTATTCGTTCAATACATCAAAACATTCTTGTAAATCCTTCACATGTCCTTCTGCCTTCTTAGACTTTACCAGCATGTCGTCCACGTAAACCTCCATGTTTATCCCGATCAATTCTTTAAACATGTGGTTAACAATCCGCTGGTAAGTCGCACTTGCGTTTTCAGTCCGAAGGGCATTACTTTATAGCAGTATAGGCCCGTATCGGTCCGAAAGCTGGTGTGATCCTCGTCAGGGGGATGCATGCTAATCTGGTTGTAGCCCAAATATGCATCCATGAAGGAGAGGATCTCGTGTCCTGCAGTAGTATTGAACAACTGGTCAATTCTGGGGAATGGGAAGCAGCCTTTTGGGCAGGCTTTATTGAGGTCAGTAAAATCCACACAGGTTCACCATTTTCCATTAGGCTTGGGAACCAGCACTGGATTGGAGACCCACGATGGATAAAACACCACACTGATGAACCCATTCTCCTTTAACCTTTCAACTTCTTCTTTTAAGGCTCTCGATTGATCCTTATCGAGCAGCCTTCTTTTTTGTTGTACGGGTGGAAAAGTCTTGTCTATGTTCAGGACATGGCTGATAAATGCAGGGTCTATCCCAGCCATGTCTTTGTGTGACTAGGTAAAGACCTCCTGGTTCTTTCGCAAAAATTCCACCAGTGCATGCTTCGTGGTTGGTTCTAGGTTTTTCCCGACCTTCACAACTCTGGTCGGGTCTTTTTCGTCAAGTTGGACCTCCTCCAGGTCCTCGACGGGTCCAACGTTCTCTTCAAAATCCCCAAAGCGAGGATCTAGATCTCTATCCTCGCTTTGGGCAACACCTTATTTGGTGACTTCATCACCAGATTGGGCTTGTGTATCAATTGCCATTTGCAACCTATCTGAGGTAATGCTCTTTGATGTTCCCTTTTTCGCCTTCGTGACTAAGGCGTTATAGCACTCTCTGGCCTCCCTTTGGTTTCCCAACACGCGTCCTACTCCTGTGTCTGTCAGGAATTTCATGGCCAAGTGCCACATAGAGGTGATGGCCCATAGATAAACCAGTATAGGTCTCCCAATGACGGCATTGTAAACCGAAGGACAATCAACTACTATAAAAGTGGCGAGTAATGTCTTGGTCGCAGGAGCTGTACCTATCGTCACTGGCAGTCTGATTGATCCTGCGGGGGCGAGTCCCTCACCAGAGAAGCCGTATATTGTCTGGTTGCAGGGCTCCAAGTCCTTAACGGACAACTTCATGCGTTCCAGCGAAGACTTATACAGGATATTCACCGAACATCCTGTATCGACCAACACTCTCTTCACCATCATGTTGGCCATTTGGATATCCACGACCAGCGGATCAGAATGTGGGAACCGGACATGTTTGGCATCGCTATCAGAGAAGGTTATTTCTCCCTCTTCTGACCGAGCCTTTTTTGGCGCGCGGTCCTCCACAGTCATCATCTCGATGTCCTGGTCGTGGCGCAGAGTCTGAGCGTATCGTTCCCTGGCCTTTCCGCTATTTCCCGCAAGGTGCGGGCCTCCACAAATGGTTAACAGTGTGCTAGTCACAGGGGCAGGTTGCAAAGGTGGCGAGTGTTGGCGTGTGGGCGCTTGCTCATTGCCACCTGGAGCTTCTCGTTGGGAATTCCCTGAGGCCCGTACGTATATTCTCAAGTGTCCTTGTATAATAAGGAACTCGATTTCATCCTTTAGCTAGTTGCATTCGTTGGTGTCATGTCCGTAGTCGTTATGATAACGACAGAACTTGGTAGTGTCTCTTTTCGAAATATCCTTTCGAATGGGGGCAGGCTTCTTATAAGGCACACTGGAACTCATGGCCTGATAAACCTCTCCCCGGGACTCAACTAGGGCAGTGTAGTTAGTGAACCGAGGTTCATAACGGTTACCCTTGGCTCGTTTATTGTCGGAGGTGGAAGGCTCATTGTGTGGCCGTTTTCCACCATTCTTGCCATTGCCGTTATCGTTGCCGTTGCCGTTAGGTTTAGACCCATTGGCGGCTTTGGTGGGCTCGGCAGCCTTCTTATTCTTGCCTGGAGGCTATCCATCGTCAGCAATGGCATCTTCGAGCTTGATGTAACGATCAGCCCGGTCCAAGAATTCCTGGGTAGTTCTGACTCCATCTTTTCGGAGGCTCTTCCAGAGAGGGGTGCGACGCCTAACCCCTGCGGTTATGGCCATCATTTTGCCTTCATCCCCCACCATTTTTGCTCCAGCGGCTGCTCGTATAAAGCGCTGGTTGTAGTCCTTAAGCGATTCTCCATCCTGCTGGCGTATTTCAACCAGCTGGTTTGCCTCGGTCGGATGCACACGACCTGCGTAAAACTGTCCGTAAAACTCCTTTACGAACATCTCCCAGGAAACTATGCTCACATGAGGGAACTTAAAAAAACATTCCTGCGCGGCATCAGAAAGTGTTGCAGGGAAGATTCTGCACCGAGCATCTTCGGACACTTTCTGAATGTCCATTTGTATCTCAAACTTATTGATGTGAGATACCGGGTCACCGTACCCATCAAAGTTCGGAAGCATAGGCATTTTAAACTTGCCAGGAGTTTCTGCCATAGCTATCCTCTGGACGAAAGGAGTGCCTTTCCTCCTGTCGTGATCGATGTGAGATGTTCTTCCCCTGACCAGCTGTTGCATCGCCTGGTTAAGGGCATCTATCTGGGCCTGCACAACGACGGGAATCGCTATGGCTTCTGCTGCTGGGGGGATGTTCTCGCCATGCATCTCGCGGCGATCGTTGAGTACATCTCTCAAGTCCTCGTCTCTTCTCCGCTGCTCGCTACCTCCAAGCCGATTGAAGACGTTATTCTGCCTGGGTTGTCCCCAGCATCCCATCTGCCGGGTTGGTCATCTTGAGGTGGCTGGCTCCTGTTTCCACCTCTTTCGTCATTCCTTCGACCGACATTTCCTCTGCCGGAATCGGCTTCATCATAACCATTTCCATCTCTGAACCGTGATTGGCTGTGACGGGATCGACTGTTCCCTCGATTTCCTTCTCGGCTGAAATGTACCGAGCGTTAGAGGGTGGCCTACGTTGGTCGTTGGGTCCCCATGCATTATCATGCGGTGGGGGACCTCGGACCGCAGAGCCTAACTCTGAATTCCTCATGTTACTAGGAGGATGCTGTCCTCTGTTCGGAAGGTTCGGCTCGTCGCCCCTATGGCGTCTAGGACAACGAGGCTGCTGCCCGATCCTATTCTGCCTCTGCTGCGGGGGATTTCCTCGACCAGCTTGGGAAGGAGGCTGTGCCTCAGGGTCCCCCAGCGGGACATCGTCCTGAGGCGCTGGTGGCTGCTCGGGCCTTTGTGGGCTTGAGGGTTGGATAGGCGGACTAGGATTGGGACCCCTGTGGGGTGGCCCATTTTCGGGTTGATCAGGCTGCGAGGCAGGCGCAGCCTGATTCCTAGCCAATTGCAGGGCTGCCTCGAGGGCTGCCATGGCTTCACTCTGGCGGCGGTCCATCTCCGCCTGCCTCTCACTTAACTCCGCGCGCTGCCGTTCAATCTCTTGTTGCTGCCACGCCATGATTTCGGCAGCACTTTCCTGACTGGCCCTCAGATTGGCCAGCTCTTCATGCAACGCCCCTAGAGTACTCTTCAGCATCGCGTCATCCATTTCTTCCTCCTCAAAGTCCAAATGTGGCTCATCCTCAGCCACGCTTGCAGGAGGTGGAGGAGGCGGGTTTGATGGTGCAGCGACGGCCGTCTATCCAATTTTCCTTGCAGTTTTCGCCATTGGTTTTCTCAACGGTGATATACCAAGCTCTCAACGAAAGCCCCAGAATGTTGACCCTGATTTTGGTCAACTGACACGGAGTCAAAATACGCTTGACGTGGATGAATGCGTTGAAAAGAACGTGATGACGAAAATAATAAGAACACGATATTTTATAGTGGTTCGGCCCCAAGATTTGGTAATAACCTACGTCCACTTAGATTGTTATTGATGTGTGAATCAAAGGAGTGATCAAAGAACTAGGGTTCAATGAGTTTCACTAACCTCTAAAGAACAATACAATATCTCAAATAGAATTACTCTAGTCTCAAATAATTTGAAAGCCAAAAGTCCCTTCCTTGAGCTATCTTTCTCTATTTATAGGCTCAAGGGGGATTACATGAATCTGTTATAGATATTCTCTCCTAAATAATCGGATACTCAGGAGATTGTGGGAGTCAATTTTGGGATTTACAAAGATCTTTATAGAAACGTCATGAAGCATGCGGAACCTGCGACCAAGCTGGTCGCAGGTAAACTTCAGCTGCTTACTGCTTATAATTTGTCTTCTGCTCGATACCCTAGCAGAGTTCCTCCAATTGTCAGCCACGTGTCCGGGAATCACTCGCCACGTCATCTATGCTAGTTTTTTGGATAACAATTTATATCATTCTATTCTCTCAAAACATATAGATCGTGATATTCAATTTTTGACTGAAAGAGAGAGTTTTCTCATAGAAAAAAAATAAAAAGAGGGAAAAGAAATTGTTTCAACCCTACTATTTACTCAAACTCCATTGATCTCATGTCTTGAGCATATCAATGCAGTCTTAGATTGTCATATTAAATCTCTCCGTTTCCACACACGTCCTATTGTGTTGAGATTAGCGATCTGGAAGACTTGGGTGTGAGTCTTATACGCATGGATAGGATGATCGAAATTATACACTACAAGAAAAAATTCTTTTCATATGACCAAAAATGTGTTATCAAAACATACCATAACCCTTTTTGACGTGTTAATACAAACTATGTTATCGTAGGTCAGGGTACTTTACATAACACTTTATCATTGTTATACAGATGTGTTATTATATTGTCAACGATAACACACTTTCTGTGTTATTTTAATAAATAGATAAATGTTTAATTATATTATTTATAGTCGATTATATAACACATTCCAATACTTATAAATTTGTGTTATACTACACTTTAGTATAACACATTTTTTGTGTTATGTAATGAAGTTTGCATAACAAAATTCTTTACTTATAAAAAGTTTTATTGTAATAGATATTATAACACATTTTTCATATTATTTTAATATTTAGATAAGTTTAAATTCTCATTATATATTCATTTATATAACACTAATTTATTCTATTATATTTTTATTTTTTATTTATATAATTGAAATTAGTTTTCTAATATATAGTGGCATCATCAAATGAACTTGATTTTCAAATAACAAAAAGAAAAAACATTCAACATTGTATTAACAATCCACAAATTAGTTTAAAACATTCAACATCGTCATCAACAACAAAATGTTCTTTAAGTATTCAAGTAGTCTTAAATATTCAACATATTGAAAAGTTACTACTTTCAGCACAAAATATTCTATAGCTGCCCAACACAAAGCCTTCAAAATTAAGTATCCTTTTCTATTTCGCTTGTCACATCTACAAAATAAACAAAGAAATATTTTATTGTTATTATCTAGCATCACAAATTACTTCAAGAAAAATGCTATGGAAACTCGAATCTCAAACTTTATGAGACCAAACCACATGTCTAGCCATTTGAACTACCCAAGAATCGATGATATATACATACAGTGAGTTTTCTAAATATTGAATGTTCAGCTCTGTACCTGCAGCTTCTACTTGTTTTGATAGGGTGCTGAAAGAGGTTGGATTTGGGCACCCTAGCTTAGATAATATTGCAGCAGTGATAGATTTAAAGAGATTGAGAATTGGACTATCTGCACCATCTTGAGAATGTAATACTTGCCCATCTGCATTGGGAAGTAAACCCAGCCAAGGGGCTATTTACATGAAGTGTCAGGTATCTACTTCTCTCTGTTCAGCATGTGAGATGGAAACAATAAGATTCAAGTGGCCAGAAACACTTATTTCAACTTTAACTAACCAATTAGATGGTATACATCATGTTTCAGGCATCTCCAGTTCATTTTGAAGACTTCAGTAAAATTATAGCAAAAGCAAGGACACCGCCAACCTTAATTTTATAAACAAACTCTAAAGAAAAGTCTCAAGTTCAAGTATAATAATATCATGTACCTGCCACACCTCCATCAAAAGGAAGCAATCCAATGGACTTCGGCAATGATTCTTGCAATCCAGTGATCATTGGTTCAAGTGTTGTTAGCTGAAGCAAACAGGAAGAGATCATTATGCTAAATAAAATTTATTTTGTTTTGAAATACTGGATGTGAATAAGGACTTGTAATGGATAGGAGGAACACCTTATTTGATATATGATCGAGAAGTGCCCTAATAAGCCAAG
This sequence comes from Humulus lupulus, assembly GCF_963169125.1. Classification (NCBI taxonomy): domain Eukaryota; kingdom Viridiplantae; phylum Streptophyta; class Magnoliopsida; order Rosales; family Cannabaceae; genus Humulus; species Humulus lupulus. The sequence continues at coordinate 89,697,571 of NC_084796.1, read as the reverse complement.
GCAGAGATCTCAATCCTAGAAGCTTGACAAAGGAGAACAAATGAGGAATTCCAAAGAAACCACTATGAAGCCGTGCAAAAATTTGATGAGCCAAATTTAATTCCTATCATGCCAAAAGCCAATGTAGCAGAAAATAAGATTATCCAGGGAAATCAAATATATGATGGAAAACATTATTATACTTAGTTATTAGTAAAAAACATAAATGTTTATCTTTGATATTACTTGTGGTGCATGGGAAATAGATTAGTACTTGAGTGCCACAATAGAAATTAGGCTTTGCATAGGGAATTGATGGCTATTGCATAGGAACATGTGGAACCTTCGATGATCTAATAAAACCCTGGGTAGTGTTGCAAAGGATAAAGTTTGGCAAGAAATCATTTTGCATCCCTGACCATATCTAAAAGACACAAATTGATTAAGAGAACTCACAATAAACGCTCCAATATTTTTAAAAAAAATTGCGTAAAAAATATCTCATTCATCATCAAACTGAAGGAATCTATTGAAAGATCTGTTGATAGCAAATCATGAGCATGCTTCAAAATATCTACTAACTTTTCCAACTCCTGAAACCATAAAATCACATTTAATGAGTAAAAAAAAGAAAGAAAGGAGGTGTCTCTCAATGCTCCATGACAAAGACAAATAAAGTCAATCAACTTTGCATCAAAAGTAGACAAAATTACTTTAAAAAAGAAACCAATTTTTCTTATTATTAATTACGATATAGCTTAATGTTGTTTTTTATATTTGAACTTTTGTAGGTAAGATATACCTGCAGAAATTTGATTCAGAAACTCATTTCGGCCAAGTTGAGTGGTATCTGATTTTAAACAAGAAACTTAGAAAGTATTGTCTACTATAACATCCTCCAACTCTTGCTCTTGCTCTGGCTTGTTCTCTCCATTTCCCATTCCAACTGTTTCATATATATATATGTGTGTGTGTGTGTGTGTGTGCATGTGCTTACAAATTCATATGGATATATGCTTGAAAATTATACAATATAACAAATAGGTTCAATCTATGAAAAATAATTTCTGCAACTAAAAAAATAAGATGTCAAAACCATTATCTTACCATAAACAAATAAATGCACATAAGCAAGAGACTATGGAGGTCACCATGTATCAAAACAGATATACATGCTTAATAACTTCAATTTAGCATCAAGATGATATAAATCGACAAATAATTCCTCATCCAGATATAATTGTACCTTTTTTCCCTGGAAAGACTGTTTTAAGTTATACCAAATCTGACTTGAGCTTCCAGGATAAATTATAATAACGCTTAGAAATTTTGGTGTTCTTAATGATTATATTTTACCTCAAACAAAGAAAATCTCAATACTATTTATGAAATGAAATAAACTAATAATGACATGCTTGGCAATATCCACAAAGTTCAAGCTAAAAAGTTGCTTGCAATTATTACCTTTTACATCTCTATCCTTCTTTTTGTTTTTGAGAACCTTCCCAAAAGATCCAAGACGTAAATATGACATGATTTTAGAAATTCGATCAAGCACAGAACTATCTACACTGAAAGTAACCATTTCCTGCCCAATGACAATTGCATGAAGTCTTGAATAAGATGTACATTACCAAAAATAAGATTGCACAAGGGTTCAACAATTTTAAACCTCAGGCTGTGGACAGTCAGCTCTACTCCTATGCACCATAGTCAGAATGTCATGAGAATACCCATTTTCCTGGTACAAATGGAAAAAGGAAAAGCATCAGAGCACTAAAAATCTTACAGGAAGATTAAATTATCTAGGACAGGCCTATGGCCAAATTAATTCCCATTGCAAAACTTTGAACATGTTTGGGTGGTAGTAGAAATATAAAAGTCAATGAAAACAATCATTATAATTTACCATGTTAAAAATAAAAGCCATTCCACCGGGAAGGAACATTTAATTTGACTTGATAGCAATTTGGAGCTTCACTATCCATTGATAAACAGACTGAAAATACACATAAGACATATGTTAAGCAATTTATGATCTAAAAGGAATAAAATGGCTCTTTGTTTATTCAGAAAATTAATGAACCTTTGCAGTCACAGTGCGAAACAACAACTGTTGATCTTCCTTGGATGCCCTGTCATAGAACAACATGAATCTGTTAGTGCAGGTGTTAGAATATGGCTACATTACTACCTCACATGAATTGAGAAAGAAAGAAAGAAAAAAAATTGGAGAAAGAAAGGTCCTCTGTTTTCAAAAGCAGTATCACCCGCTAAAAAACGAAAATACAAAAGAAGGAAAAGTAAACAAATATTTGAGAGCAAGAAATCAAAGTTTTAAATCGCACAAGTCTCTTCTTCTTTTTCCCGAAGCATACCAACTGAGGTTTCATTAAGTGTTGTTACAGAAATAAGAAATTAATATATGTCAATAATTGTCAAATCATAACAAATGAAATTTCACTTTTCCAATAAACAACCTGGAGTTGGATGTCTTAGACTTCAAGACATACTAGACCTCAGATTTACAAAATGCATGTCTATCATATTATCTAATACACACATATGGCTACTAAAACTCTCAGTTAGTTTTCACTTAATTTGATCGGGTCTAAAATGACATCCTTATTAAATCAAAAAAAAAATTTAGAGCTTTTACCCACATTCATCCTAAAGCAAACAATAATTATAATAATAAAGTAATTAGCATCTACATAGTCTGAATCCACAAAACATGGCAGACTATAATGGCTCTGGAAGTTGCAACAAAGAATATGCAAGTTACCTAGGTTGTTTTCCATCACTTTCCTCACCAGAATCTGGTTTCTTGTCGATTTCACTCCGAATTTTATTAAGTAAAGCATAATCCAATCCTTTCACCAGGTGAGTATGCTCCACATCACCTGAGCAAAAGATAGAAGGGTTTTCAACTATAAAAGCTAAGCATCTCTAAATAATATACTTCATACACAACACCAAATAAGATACCCAAAGTGAAGAAGGACATGATCTTTTCAAATTAAGCAAAACCCATTATGAAACTAAACAAACAAGTAACATATTTGTCTCTAAGATCCAAGTATCATGTTCCCACTTGTTATCTTGCCTCTACCTGCAAAGAAAAAAACATATAGTCAGTTATAGTGCTCTTCCAAACCTTAATACCTAAAATATCTTACAATTAACAAATGAGAATCTTTTCAGAAACTCTACTGAAACCCCACTATCTAATAGCCAAGAGTAGTAAAAAATAAAATTTGGCAAATATCAAATGCCAATATAGAAGCCTTGCAAGGCAATTAGGACTTTGATATCCTCTGTCTAGTTGGCTTGAATAGAAAATTTTGATATAAAATCATGTAAATTAACAACATACCTGAATAAATGTAGCAACAAGATATTTGGCCCTCTCATAGCATAAACTTATAAGGTAGGGGCTCCAAATGTATTAGCCGCAAAATTATAAGGTAAGAGCTCAAGTTATATTAGGCTGAAGTCAGTGGACAGTGATCACATTTTCACCCTCCAAAATCTACAACAAGTTTCCAAAACTGTGTTTAAAAGAAAGATTATTATGTCTAAAATATATCATTTATAGCTTGACTTATCAAACCATAATCAATAAATGAAAGCTGCTAAAATGCATTGTTTTACCATGTCTTAATATAAAACAATGCATTGAAAATGTCTAAAACTAAGCATTGCATATTTAGAGTGAAATCAGACCAATTGCAAGAGATACTAGATTAAGACCAAATCTTTCTACATTAGATACTCCTTTGGAACACAGTTAGAATATAAAGATTAACAATCTAAAACCCAATATATACATTATGAAAATAATCAATTACAATATTATAATTGTAGCCAGCCTAATTCAAAACATACCCAAATGCGCAGTAATCAAGTTATAAATATTTAAATAACTCCTCACTACACTGGTACAAAGAAAATACCACCACCACCACCATAACTAGGAACACATATAAGATCAAGCAGTCATCTATAATTGAGCACCACCACTACTTAACATCTCTGTCGAGACCAACAACTCAAAAAACTAGTTTGGTACAACTAACTTTGTACCAATTATAGAAAATAATAAAGCCAACCCAGATTTTGACCAAAGCCAGAAAAGAGGAACCGCAAACCAATATTTTTTTTTTATAAAAGAACTCTGCAATCATTCTTTTGAAGATTTTGTCGATATACTACGATTTGAAGTGCAAAATACAAAAAAAAAAGTTCATATAAAACAAGAGGCTTACTTATACTTCAATCCCTCCTGAAGTTCTATAAATTAAAGATGATGAAATGGGATAAGGAAACACTGAAAAAAAAATCATTAACTCACTAAGAGCAACTTAATTTTATTAGTATAACAACACAAAACCAGAACAGAAACCTACAGAGAACTACTTTACTATAACCAAAAAGTGGAATTTATGGAGAACTTTTCGAGCCCATAACAGAAAACATAAAAAAAGTCAACCATCAATATAGGAAAGCTCATGAAGCAAAAACTAAGATGCTACAGTATTAGTGAACTTCTAACTTGAATAAAAAATATTCAGACAAATAATCACAAACAAATTGATCTTAGATAAAAAGGCTAACACAGAGAGCTTGAGAAAGAGAGAGAGAGAGAGAGAGAGAGAGAGAGATAGAGACAAACAAAAACCAGATTATCTCCTTGCTAGTACTTTCTGAAAAATTAGAGACAAACAATACACACCTAGGGATTCTCCAAATCAATGTGTTAAACCCTATTGAGTCTTCTGAATGCTCTAAAGCCTGCCTCAACTCTGCCATTCGCTTCCTTGTAGCTCCTCAAACCAAGCCCTGAAGTGAAATTGCAACAAAATGAACATAAAACAAAGGAGATATTTTGCCAAGAATTTAACCAGATAAAACTCCACTCTAATCATATTCCAGAAAGATAAAACACATAAAACTCAACCAAAAACGTTTTAAAGTCAAAGCCCAGCAATATGCAAAATCGAAAATTAATTTTGAAAACCATAGATTTTATAGATTCTATGAGATTCAAGCTGATAAATCTAACATCTACAACTAAATACTTACCTGGCTTGCCAAGATCGAAGAAAAGAACGAATCCGAGAAGCCCAATGACTGGAAATCGAAGGATGATAGAGAGATAGAGAGATAGAGAAAGACGAGAGAGAGAGTGAGGAGTTCGGAGACCGTACCAAGCTGAAGAAATGGGTCTCTTCTTTGTGTCGAAATGTTGAAGGAAATGGGTCTCAGAAATGTTCAAGGAAATGAAATGGGTCTCGGGTCTCAGAAATGTTAAAGGAAAGGAAATGGGTCTCAGGTCTCAGAAATGAAAATAAAAGCTAAGTGGCGGGATGGTGCAATATCATACCGCCCTTTTTTCATAAAGTTGCCCAATATAATACTCTAGCATAATACTTTTTTATAAGTATTATATTCATGTGTTATGGAAAGGGGTATTTGGTGTAGTGATACGAAATCTGAATCCTCTTTCTTTCTCTCTCTCTAGAATTTTTAAATTATTTATGACAATTTCTCCAGAGTTTCGGTGTACAAGAATGTGATCCTTTTTCTTGTCCATTCCCTCTCTATTTATAGGGGATTAATGGACAAGTTTTGGTAACTTCCCATACATACACATAATTACATTTAATATATCGATTGCCTAATATTATACATTTATTAGGAAAGATTATAATATTTTGAATCTGTATATAAAATACCAAGTCTTCAGGGATTCAGATTTGTGCCTCGCGTGTGTCAGCCATGAGCTGAAAACATACCACTCGAGCTAGAGGTATTCAGGGTAAGCCGGTCAGAATGTCAAGGTACTTGAGCTATGTCTATATGACCTAGAGGTCTGGCTAGACAATTTCCTCGCTCCTTTGTTGACCTATGCTTAACCCGATCTATGCCTTAGGAAACTCACCATGACCTTGGAACTAAACAATCTTCATTAATTGTTTTCCAATTGTACCGCAAACAAAACACGTCAACTCATGTTTTTCAGGTGTAACATTTTCCCCCCAAGCCTCTACTCGTGTATGATATCACCCCTACTTCTGACAAGCATAGTAGAGGCTTTTCTACTTAATTTGTGGGGAACGTGCCCTCCTACTCTTTCGAGTACTTTGACACGTGTCTCATTTTGATAGGCGTCTGTTCGAGCTCCTAAGTACTGTGAAAGTTGTCTTGTCACCTTTTTTGTCGTCATTTTCCCACCTGATTATGACCTTACGAACTAAAACTTTCTTGATTGAGGGGTCCTAGATTTACCCTATGCTTATTCTATATATAGGCCTTTTCTGATCACTTCGAAGGCCACCTTTTTCATTTTATCTTGTAACAATTTCTTCTCAATCTTCTATCTCGTTCTTCTAAAGCCTTTAAGCAATGGTTTGCTTGATTTAACATCTAGGATTCTCTGATTCTTTAACTTACTACTTCGATTGCAACCTTCATCTACTGTAAGTGTTGACGATTCTCTATTGCTAATTTTTTTTCTTTATTTCAATTGGTTTTTCTTGGAATTCGTCTGCATTCTTGTGTTTTCATGTACTTTTTCATTCGAGAGATAGATTTGACTACTCATAATGCTTAAGGATATCCTTTAAGGTATAGTAGTATAAGTGATATTGTGAAAATATAATAGGATAGATTTTGAGGCACTCTTTATAGGTTTTGGGTTCTAATCAAGAATAGTTTAGGCATCTTTTAGGGTAAATTCTGAGTTTTGAACCCAAAAGCTAGGTAGCTTAGAGGCCATGCTAATTGAGTTGTTTTGCATTAAAGTAGCTTTCCAAAACTAGGTTTCTAACACGTGATTTCCAAGGTGATAGTAATTTCCGAGGACAGGGCGCGTGGATTAGGGGCACGTATGTGTCAACGTACACAGAATATTTAGTTGTGATAGCTTGGTTAGTATTTTTTAGTTCGTAGGATTCAACCAGGTTTCAGACTCTTTGTAACGTCCCAAAATTCTTAATAAGGCTTAGTGCCTTGATTAGGGGGCCATGAGGGCATTATTGGATTATTATGTGTTAATATGTGATTTAACTAAATATGTATGTGATTATGTGAATTTCATGAGTTATATTATGATATGACTGATTATGCATGTTTATGTGTATTAAATGTGCAAAACAGGCCCACTTTTATTTAAAGGGGTATATTCATAGTTTTGACGCGCTGAGGGTATAATCATGATTGTATTGTATTATATGATTGAGACCACATTATTATGTTGATATATTTGAGATATTCAGCAGGAGTGGGTCCTTTTGAGTAATATAGTGGTTGAGTTACTGGGATACATTGGAGTATGGTTCGTATTTTCGAAAAAATAGTGATATTTTGGGATTGGCATAATTAATTGGGAGTTATATGTGTAATGTGAGGCAAGAGTGTAAAATGACAATTTTACCCTTAGTGGGCTTTGAGAGGAAAGCAAGTAAGTGGGGGCATTTTGGTCGTTTGCATCGTTAGGCTGATATATGCGTAGCCGAGTTTATCAACTCACAAATAGAAAATAAGTTCTCTCTCTCTCTCTCTCTCTCTCTCTCTCTAAGTTTTTCAGATTTTGGAAGAGAATTTTGACTCTAAGGTTTCAAAGTAAGCTTGCTAAGGGATTTGGAATTTGTTAAGGTTAGGGAAACAATTGAGAAAACCATTTTAGTAGAGGTATTTATGCTTTACTTAAGCTTTTGGTTTAGTTTTAGTTTTTTTTAAAGAATTTCTTGGAGGTTGAGTTTCAGTTAAGTTTTAAAGTTGTATATAGTGTTTCTGAGCTGTTGGAACCATTATTATGGTCAAAACCATGTTTTGGAGTGGATTTGTGGTCAGTTGCGATTTCTAGAATCACTGGTTTTTAAGTTTGCAGGGTCACGTCGCGGTGCTGTTCTTGGGGTACTGGGGCACAGATGAATTCCCCAACCTCTAACTACCTTAGCGCCACAATTCTTGGTGGGCTACGCTAGGCCCCAGGTGGAGGGATTTGTGGGATCTTTGGCTAGTTGAGCGTCGCGAATCTTTTAGGGGCGCACCGCGACTCAAATAGGCAAAAGTGAGGAAAATATGTTTTGGGTTCTAGGAACCTAAACCTAAAGGCCCGTGAATGGTTCTACTACTCAGTTTAGTCGAATTCAAGGTCTCGGAGGCTAGGACTTTTCTTGGTAGTTATTCCTTGTTATGGTTGTTACTAGAGTTTATCGTTAGGCTCAGGCGGAAAGAATCGTACTCAGGGTCTCCATACTATATTCGCTCAGGAATTGAGGTAGGAAAACTGCACTTGGACTGTGGTTAGGGCTCGAGCCCTAGTTATCTAACATGGTTATAACCATGCTTAGAATGTTTTATTAAACATGTTGATTGAGTTGTGCATACCTGTGCCAAGTAATGACTGGTTATCTTTTATATCTGATTTAAATGCTCGACTTATAAGTCGAGGGTTAATCTATTAAATTTTATTGAAAAGCTCAGTTTATAAGTTGAGGGTTTATCTATTATATCTGATTCAGAAGATCAACTTACCAGTCGAGGTTTTATCTACTATATCTGATTGAAAAGCTCGACTTATAAGTCTAGGGTTTATCTTTTATATCTGTTTGAAAAGCTCAATTTATAAGTCAAGGGTTTACCTATTGTATCTGATTGAAAAGCTCAACTTATAAGTCGAGGGTTTATCTATTATATATGATTGAAAAGCTCGGCTTATCATTCGATGGTGACATTGGCGTGCTCAATGCAGGTTGATGAGGTTAAGCTAGCCCTGAAGCATGATATACACTAGAACGACCCAATAGCCGCCTGAAAAATAAAGGGAATGATGCGCTGGGCTAGTTCTAAGGCTGGTTAGATGGGAATAGGGCAATGGGGCTCTCGTGTGACTCTATAGTCGCTTATGTGGATTAAATGCATGCACGAGTATGGTTATTAGGGCTGGTCATGTTAATTATAGTTATGTAATCTATTGATTAATTACTTATGAACATGATTATGTTTTCTTGCTGAGCCTCGACTCACGGGTGCTATATGGTGAATGTAAAGGAAAAGAAATGTTGGACCAGCCATGAGTTGGAGAGCTTCAGGGGTGGATGTACATATGAAGCTTGCTCGACTGCCAAAACCGAGGGTATTTGTTGGAACTAGGGTTGGACCCATATTTTGTTGCTTAGGCCAACCTTTTGTATTCATTGGATCTGTAACAATTTCAACTCCTTTTTGGGATCTTGTGTAAAGAATTAAACCCTTTTAATGAAATGGTTATTGTTTGACAAAATATTGAAGTATCTAAACTTGGTGCTAGTTTCAATTACATGTTTTAAGTCCAAATGGCTCGTTTAGTGAGTTAAGCACTATTTTAATTACATAATGTAATGATCCATGATTAGTAGGACATTACAAATTGGTATCAGAGCGGTCAAGGTTTATGGGTTCGTGAAGACTAGTCGGGCATGTATTCTCGCCGCTAAAGATAAGCTCGACTCAGGGTTTGGTAACTATTACTGGCTATGTGCTTAGTTTCTTAATTGAAGTATGATGCCTTATTTGCATGCTTGAATATGGACCATGAGCTATACTGATAGGGCCTGGCCCTTGACTACTATGTCAATGATAAAAGATATGCTCAAGAGCTCTATTGCTGTTATGAATGTTAAGGAAATGCTTGCTAGCATCGTTATTAGCTTATAACTGCTAAGTACGTGCTTATTAGCGCTAGTGCTACTTTTGAAATATGGGGAAATTCTTATAGCACCGTTATTTGCTTATTAATGCTAAGAACGTGCTTATTAGTACAATGAGTGAGAATGAATATGAAAAGACATGCTTAATAGCATGATTTCTTAATGTGAAATTTATTGAACTTCTTATTAGCATTGTTATTGCATGTGTGTGCTTATTTGTTCAATTTTTGAACTGTGTGGTGGTGTTGGGCATCTTTATTATTGCTTGAAGAGCCATGTCAGTGATTTCAAATAGACTTCGAAGTATGCTTCCAGGTCCATCAAATGAACAAGCTGACAACGAAATTTAGGTCAAAGATAATGACTAGGGTCAAGGCCCTCAGCCATCTCCTTGCTGAAATGCAAGCCAGTTTGCAAAGACAAGAGGATGTGACCCACTTATTGAGACAGCATCAGGTTCCAACAGGGAACATTGCACCAGTTGTGCCACCTGTCGTGGCACAATTTTCATAGAAGTAGCCTGAACTCAGAAGAGGTGGGAGCCTTTATATGAGCGCTTCAAGAAGCAACGCCCTCCTACAATGGAGGGAGGGCTAGATCCACTGCGAGTTGAGCAGTCGATGGGTATAAAGACCCTGAATTCTCCTTCCTGGATGTAGAGTTGTGGGCTCATTATCTGACCAAGTTGCAGGACCAACTTGCCAACCAGCCCACAGAGACCTTGGAGACATCCGAAGATGCAGGTGTCGGTGGGGAGGACGAGGTACTGCTCAAGGTCGAGTTAAGACCCCAGGTTGAAGAGGAGCCTCATTTCTATGTCTTTTCGTTGTTTTATTGATGTTATTTTTTTATTTCAAGGATTTATATTTCCCCTTGTAATCAGGCCATAAAGGCCGAGACAATTTTCCATTTTTGGCTTTGTTCGAGGTTAACATCCTTGTTCTAAATATACTTTTCTCGTACTTTATATGATTCCATTATGCTATTATATGTTTTTTATACATTTGTGTAGTTATAGGAATTATTTTGGATCGAGGTTTTCTTAGAATCTTATGCTTAATAACTGACCACTTAGTTCTCAGGTTGCATACCTGGTTAGGTCCAGGATTTTAATAGCTTAGTAGCTTACGTACAAGGTTAGATCAAGGATTCTAATAACTTAGTAGCTTACTTGTTACTATTTAGGCATTGTACCTTGTTATATCGAGGGTTTATTTCTTTGATTTTTCTAGTTAACTTAGTTGTATTCAGAATTATTATGAAAACTCAGGTTTAATCAAGATTTCATTTCCAAACTCTAAGTTACAGACTATTTCCAAAGACTTAAATATAAAAGTCTATAGTCATGGGTATCTGCCCCCCAAGCAATCAGAATTTATTAATATTCTAGGTCACTTTTAAAGTGTTATAATACAAAATGTAAAGAAAAATTTGGTACTACATTTAAATTGCACAACAAACATTAAATTCATTATATTACAAAAAAGACTTAAAAGAAATGGCTTTTATAAGTAAGCCTCACAAATATGATATAAAAGAAAACATAAACTCGGACTACACACTCATTGATAATATTTCTTGAAATGTAGTGCGTTCCATGTTCGTGGAACTCCTTCTCCATTTAACCAAGTTAATTTAAATGTTCCTTCTTGTAAGACTTCGACAATCTGATAGAGTCCCTCCCAATTTGGTGCTAGTACGCTCTGCAGTCGACCCTGCTAGAGCGGATCAGAGAAGGATAGTTGGCAGACGCTCAATTACAAGGGATTAGAGAGAATGTCTTAGTGGGAGTAGCTAAGGACTATTCTATATCTGAGGTTGGTTTGCTTTGGTATCAGGGATGGATATGTGTTCCAGCTAATGAGGGAATCAGATGAGAGATACTAGATGTGTCTCATAAGACTCCGTACTTGCTTCATCAGGGTACCACGAAGATGTACCAGGATCTACGAACATTATATTGGTGGCCCGGGATGAAAAAGGATGTGGTCGAGTACGTAGTCAGATGCTTAACCTGTCAGCAGGTGAAAGCTGAGCATCAGCGACTAGCAGGGTCGCTTCAGCTGTTAGGAATTCTCGAGTGGAAATGGGAGAACATTACTATGGATTTTGTGGGAGGTTTACCTAGAACAGTGGGGCTTTATGACTCGGTGTGGGTGATAGTGGACAGATACACCAAGTCAGCCCATTTTCTTCCAGTAAGAATGACATATACTGTGGATCAGTATGCTGAGTTGTATGTGAGGGAGATCGTACGTCTCCATGGGGTTCCTAAGTCTATAGTGTCGGACCGGGATCCTATCTTCACTTCCAAGTTTTGGAGTGGTTTGCAGAAAGCTTTGGGGACTCAGCTAAAGTTCGGTATAACCTTTCATCCTCAGACTGACGGAAAGTCTGAGAGAATGATTCAGGTGTTGGAGGATATGCTCAGAGCGTGTGTGATTGACTTTGAGGGCTCATGGAGTAAGTATCTTCCATTGATTGAATTCTTGTATAACAATAGTTACCAGTCAACAATTGGAGTGGCTCCCTATGACATGTTGTATGGGAGGAAGTGTAGATCACCCATTCATTGGGATGAGATGGGTGAGAGGATGTATTTGGGACCAGACATGGTTCAGAGAACAAGTGAAGCTATAGAAAATATCCGAGCTAGGATGCTCGCCTCACAGAGCAAACAAAAAAGCTACGCTGATCCTAAGCGTAGGGACGTGGAATTCCAGGTTGGTGACCACGTGTTTCTCCGAGGTTCGCCATTGCAGGGAGTGAGGAGGTTTGGAAAGAAGGGCAAGCTAAGCCCTAGATTCATTGGACCATTTGAGATCCTGGAAAGGATTGGAAAGGTGGCTTACAGGTTAGCCTTACCGCCATCATTGTCAAGAGTATATGACGTATTTCATGTTTCTATGCTTCGGAAGTACGTCTCGGATGTAACTCATGTATTGAGGTAAGAAGATTTGGAGTTACAGACAGATTTGGCTTATGAAGAGCAACTGGTTCAGATCTTGGATCAGAAAGATAAAGTACTGCGGAATAAGACGATTCCTTTTGTTAAAGTGTTGTGGATGAATAGTAAGGTCGAGGAGGCGACCTGGGAGCTTGAAACAGCGATGCGGGATCAGTATCCTGAGTTATCCAGCTAAATTTCGAGGACAAAATTCTCATTAGGAGGGTATGGTTGTAATGACCCAAATTTACTAATAAGGCTTAAGGGCCTTGATTAGTGCGCCGAGAGGGCATAATTGGAATATATGTGATTTAATGATTAAAAGTATGCTATATGAATATTTGAAAATCTGAGATGCATGACTATGTGTATTAGTATGCATGTAGGCCCTGATTAGGTTAGAAAGGGCATAACTGTAATTTTAGCCCATTGAGGGCATAACTGTATATATATGTGATAATTGTTGAGACCACATTATTATGTGGATATATTTGTGATCTGTGATTCGAGACAATCCTAGTGAGCAGGTTAGCGAAAAATTCACGGTGGGGATTTATACCCGGCTCGGGGCGAGCCTGGGGGTGTAAATGGGAATTCAGAGAATATATTGGGGTTAATATTGATATTGAGGGATATAATTGGTGATTAATTAGATATCGGGAAGTAAGCGGGAAATATTAGAGACACTCGAGGAATTAGCGGGAATTGGGTGAAATGACCAAAATACCCCTAGGTGGATTAAAGGAGTTAGAATTAAAGGGGAGGGTATTGTGGTCATTTGAGCTTATAAAGGATATGCATAACTGAGGCTTTATGTTTAGTGGTACTTGTAGAAAGAAATAGAAATCTGAAGAAAGAAAGGAAAGGAAAGAAAGAAAAGAAGGGAAAGGAAAATAGGGTATTTTTCAAGGTCGGTTTGGCTTTTCCCCATCAGTTCTTGAGGTATTTTGGAGCAGAAACTCAGGGGGAGCCAGGGTAAAGCTTGAGGCTAGAGTCCTAGGTCTGGCTTGAGGAATTGCCAAGGGTTTAGCAAGAACAAACCATTCAGTTGAGGTAAGACTTTAAAGCTTTCTTCAGTTTCTGGTTTTGGTGTTGAATTATGATGTCTAAGTTTAATTTGATGAGAATTCTAGGGAATTCAAGCCAAGAATTTGAGGAGGAGTAATCCAAGGAGGTGTAGAGGCTGACTTAAGGTCGAATCCCCATTGAAGGTATGAAATTCTAAGCTCTAAATTATGAGGTTTTGATTGTTGTGCTGAAGTTTATGAGTTTGAGGTTCAACCATGGTGAATTTTGAGATTTGGAGTGCATGTGTTAAATTTTTATGTGGTTGGGATGCTTGGGATGAGTTAGACATGTTAGTAAGCTTGATTCTAGGTTTGGTGAAAGTTTGGAGAAGTTTTGGTAAGGTTTGGCTTGGGGAAAGTCGAAGGAGGGAAAAACAACATTTGTTGTTCTGTGACTAGTGCTACAACGCTAGCCTTTGGGTGCTGTAGCGCTAGGCAAAGTGTTCTGGGCAAGTTTGGGCTCTGCTTGTCGCGCTGTAGCACCCTCCTTAGAGCGTTGTAGCACTACCCTGTTTCCAGAAATGGGTTTTTGAGTTATTTTCAAGGGTTTTTGCGCGGGGGTTCGGGGTTCGATTCCACCACCCCGTTTGGTGGAATTAGAGCTTCTCGAGGGCTCGGGATTAGACCTGAAGTTAGGTTCTGGACTTGAGGGTTGGTGATGATTCTGACCTATGGTTTTGACTAGGTGTGCGCTAGGGCTCAAGAGAGATCGTTCTCAAGGATCAAAGTGAATGAAGCTAGCGAATTTAAAGGTAAGAAAACTACACCCGGTTATTGGTTTGTGATGGGACTAAGTGCTCCCGATATCTGTATAATTTCAATGATGGTATTATTCCATGGGACATGTGATAAACAACCTAAGGGTGCCGTATACAATATTTGCGCACAGGGCGCGACTTGGCCACTTGTAGCCGAGGACAGCTTAATATTCACTGAGCTCGGTTTAAGCGGGCCGGAGTCAGTGGGATAAACAGAGGGTGCAGCCTAAAGACGCTAACCCTGGTTATCATTTGTGAATCGGTTATTGATATGAGATGATATGTTTGGTATGCTGAATACTTGGTTATCATAAATGCTTAAACTGTGAGAACATGTTTATGTGATATGAGATATTGGATTGTCTATTGATTGTTTAGTCTCTGTTATTGTGTTTTCTTGCTGGGCCTTGGCTCACGGGTGCTACTCGGGGCTATTCGGTCCCCATGGCCGAGGAGTGGATCAGGACAAGGAATGCCTAACATTCTGTTTTGCCTTTGAATGGCTAATTACTATATTTAAATCTTGAATCCTTGTAAATGGTTTTAATCTTATTATTATTTTGGGATCTTGTGTAAACAGAAAATGTTTATTTATAAGAAATGAGGCTTTTGAGACAAAAATCTTTTAACCCTAGTTCCATTATAGTTTCACTAACACGTTTTTAATTAAATGACCTGATTAGCAAGTCTAGCACTTTTATAAACACACAGTGTAACGGTCTTGGCTATCCAGGGCGTTACATAGCAAATAAGTAAATCCTGAGATTTTTATCATTATTGTAGACTATAATTGTGTTTAAACCTACCTCTAAATAGTAGCAAGAGGACCTAGATGGTTTCTATCACATACTACGGTAATGAGTTAATGGCCATTAATTTTTCATCTTATGTTTTATGATTTATGTTTTTACGTCTTATGTTTTATGTTATGTTTTAGTAGGTTTTCCTTACTGGGCATTAGGCTCATTCCTTTTGTTTAGATGGTGTAGGTAAATGAGCATGGAAAGTGGGACGGATCCATGGGAGCTTTGGTATGTGTATTGGGCAAGAACTAAATAACTGGACTGATGGGAATGATTGAGGATGACATTTATGTTTTGAGTGTTTTTAATTATATATTTATGATTTTCCGCATTTAGTATTTGAACAATTAAAATAAAGGTTTTGTTTTGTTTATGTTTTTAAGTAATAACAATGGGATCCCATATTTTGAATTTTTAATAAAGTTATATATTTTTTATGTATGTATTAAAAAGTAATTGCTGTCTTAGTAGTTTTAATGGTCTGAGGTCTTTAAGTTAGTCAGGTCATTACACTTTCCTTAACTTTCGAATTGAAATATCGAGTTACTTTCTGCTGGTAATGCATTAGCTGGATTTGCGATGCTTCTCGGTGTTCAATCAGGTCCAGAGACGCTAGGTCATGGTTTTGTTCTTGGTCGAGAGTCCTCTGCCTGTGGGATGTTACTAGTGTTTCAATTAGGAGCATAGCCGTACTTCCATATGTCAACGAGAACTTGGTATCGCCACTAGATGTGCGTTGAGAATTTGTGTACGCCCAAAGTACTTGTGGGAGCTATGCAGGAAACAATCCTTTAGTGTCCTCCAATATCTTCTTCAAGCTTGCCTTTAGAGTTTTATTTACTTACTCCACTTGCTCATTGGTTTGGGGATACTCCACTGTGGATAAGCTTTTAATAACCCTGTACTTTTTGAAGAAGTTTTTAAAATAGTAACTGTCGAATTGGGTCCCATTATCAGATATAATTTTATTTGGGGGTCCTTAGCAACAAACTATGTTCTTCACAGCGAAGTCAAGTACTTTCTTTGAGGTTATTGTTGCCAATGGTTCAGCTTCGGCCCACATCTTAAAAAAGTCCATCGTGACCACATCATAGCGTACTCCACGTTTCCCCGTTGGTAGTGATACAATCAAATCTATCCCCCAGACGAAAAATGGCCAAGGCTATGTGATCACGGTCAGCTCGACAAGTGCAGCCCGAGAAATCGTTGTGAAACACTAGTATTTATCTCACTTCTCAACATACGAGGCCCAGACTTTATTCATGGTAGGCTAGAAATATCCCAACATGAGTATCTTCATGGCTTGATTTTCCGCCCTAGTGTAATCTCCACAAAACCCCTCATGGACATAAGCAGGGGCATGGAATGACCTTGCCTGTAGAGAAACCCCTTGACGAGGACATACCTCGGAATTTGGTATAACAATCTATGTGCATCCACACGATCCCCAAGTAGTCTTCCGAAGGTGAGATAGTCAATGATTAGAGTCATCCAAGTTGATCCTGTGTGGATTAGCTCAATCTTTTCATATTATTCTTCCATGCTCAACTTTCTAAGGAATTCAATCGGAACTACGTTCAACGTGTCTGCTTCCTTGGTTGTGGCAAGCAAGCTAACACATATAAAATATTATTTTGCTCCTGGGGTATCTGCTCGGCAGAGTAAAACTCGAACTCTGATAATTCATCCTTTACTTTGGCTAAGTATGCAACCATCTTAATTCCACGAGCTTGGTATTCTCCCAATACCTAGTTCACCACGATCTACGAGTCATTGTATCACTAGATGCTCTTCACTTTCAACTCTTTTTCAAATCGAATTCCAACTAGTAAAGCTTCATATTCAGCTACGTTGTTTGAGGCACTAAATCTAAACCTTAGTGTTGTGTGGAAGCGATGTGCTTCAGAAATAATTAGAATGATCCCAAATAATGAATCGTGCTTATTAGATGATCTGTCCACGAACAGCTTCCACAATTCTTGGACAGGTTCTCCCATAGGCTCGTCCTGAAATCCTATTCATTTAGCAACAAAATCAGCTATGGCTTTCCCTTTGATGGCTGATCGTGGTTTATATAATTTATCAAACTTGCTAAGCTTGATGGCCCACTTAAACAACCACCCAATGTTTCATGTTTTTGTAAAACTTGCCATAGAGGTTGATGTGTCAAGACTTGTATTGTATGGGACTCAAAGTAAAGGCGTAATATCCTCGAGGCAAGCACCAGACAATACTCAAGTCTCTCCATCAAACGAGACCGAGTTTTAGCTCCCAAAAGCCTCTTGCTGGTATAATAGACCATATTTTGAGATCAGTCTTCTTCTTCAACTAGAACTTCACTGATTGCGTTTTCTGTCACCACCAGATAAAGGTACAAAGCCTCTCTGTTAATGGGCTTTGATAAAATGGGGGTTCAACTACATTTTACTCCAGATCCTGGAAGTCTTTCTCGCACTCGTAATTCAATTCAAACTTTTTGTTCCCCCTTAATAAGCTATAAAAGGGGATACATTTATCAACAGACTTTGAGACGAAGTGATTTAGAGCTACAATCCTTCCTGTTAGGCTCTGGACATCCTTACATGATCTGGGGGAAGGCATGTCTAGTAGGGATTTGATCTTGTCTACATTAGCTTCAACCCCCTTGAATTTACGATGAAGCCTAAGAAATTTCCTGACAAGACTCTGAGAGTGCACTTCTAGGGATTCAACTTCATCTCGTATTTTCTCAGCATAGTGAAACATTCCTCCAGGTTGCTTCACATGGTCTATGGAAGTCTTAGACTTGACAAGCATGTCATCGATGTACGACACCATGTTTTGGTCGATCAAGTTAATGAACATTTTTTTCACCCACCTTTGGTACGTTGTCCACCAAACTTTAGCTTGAATGACATAACATTATAGCAATGCACGTTGTGCTCGATCAAGAAACTTTTGTGCTCTTGGTCAGTAGGGTTCATCGCGATCTGGCTATATCCAAAGTACGTGTCCATGAATGACATGAGCTCGTGATTGACCATGGCATCTATGAGCTGATCGTTTCTCGGCAAAGGAAAACTGTAGGAAATAGTGTTTTATTATTATTATATGATATCCCTTTTAGAATGGGAAACCAAGCTGTACAAAATATTTAGTTTCTATATTTACCTAATAATAGGTTGATTTATTTCTTACTAAAATTTTTGTAATTATGTTAGGATATTTTGTATTCATTACCAAAAATATTCATTCTCTGTACATTGCCTATTTAAAGGCATAACTCTCATTCAATAAAATATAGAAGTCTAATTTCCACATGCATTCAGTGCCATCCTTCTAAACCCAAAAATTTTGAAAAAAAAATTAGCCTTCTTTCTTTCATGGCTTCTCTACCTGATGCTACCCTTCCAAAACAAACCGCCCCCATTGTTTCCATCACCTGTGATGATACTTAAGTCGATTCTTCTATCATCAAAGCTCCCTCCGATGCCTCTCCCACATCATTTAATCATCAAAACTCCCTCCAAATCATAATCCATAAACTGAATGGCCAGAATTTTTCGCAATGGTCCCAATTTGTGAAGATGTATCTCTGTGGTCGTGGTAGTTTGGGGTATCTCACTGATGCTATCGCTACTCTTGGTGCTACCGATCCTTCCTATGCCAAATGGGAATCTGAAAACTCCCTCATCATGGCTTGGCTCATCAACTCCATGGAGGTTGATAATTGTAAGACCTATTTATTCATTTCTACTACTCGTGAGGTGTGGGAAACAGTTTAGGAGGCCTTCTCGAATTGGGAAAATTCGATTCAACTCTTTGAACTAAAATAAAGGCTTTGGGACCAGCGACAAAATTCACTTACGATAACTCAATATTAGGGTATCCTTTGTAATCTTTAGCAAGAGATAGACCATTTTTATGTTCCAGAATTGAAATGTTCTGCTGATGCTTCTTTTATAAAAAAATTCTTGATCGAAAGAGACTTTTTATTTTCTCCATGGCCTGAACCGAGACCTTGATGAGGTGCATGGTCGTCTCTTGGGAAAAAATCCTCTTCCCACCATCTGAGAGGCTTTTGCTTAGGTTCAAAGGGAGGAGAGCAGGAGAAGAATCATGATGGGTCCTCCATTCGTTGCTGAAAATGACCAATCTGCTCTTACTGCCCAGCGCTCTAATGATGGTGATAACCCTCGTGGGAATTGTTGTGCAGGCCCCTGGTGTTTCCACTACAATAAGGTTGGTCATACCAAGGAGAAGTGTTGGGTAATTCATGGCGAACCTGCTGATTGGAATCCTCGTTCCTAAACTCGTTCCTAGTCCGACAGCCAAGCCTTGACTACTGCACCACCCGAGCCCTTTCCATTTAATCCAGCTCAGATTACTCAACTACATCAGCTTTTGAACACTGCTTCCGCATCTGATCCTTCATCCTCCTCCAAACCTGGTACTTCCGCTGCCTTCGCTATTCAAAATTCTACTTGGATTATGGATTCTAGAGCCTCAGATCACATGACTGGTCAATCCAATCACTTCACCGCTTACACACCTTGCCTAGGTACTCATAAAATTAAAATTGTTGATGGTTCCCTCTCTTCTGTGAATGGTAAAGGGTCTATTCAGTTATTACCTTCTATTGTCCTTCGTGATGTTCTTCATGTTCCCAATTTATCTTGTAATCTTCTTTCTGTCATTAAAATTACTCATGATCAGCAGTGTTTTTCCTCTTTCTCACCACTTTACTGTACTTTTCAGGATATTTTCTCGAGGAAGACGATTGGGAATGCGAAAGCATGTAGTTGGTTGTATTACTTTGATCCATTTCCTCCTGCTCAAGTGAATAAAGCTTTTGTTTCTGTTTGTATTTCTTCTAGTGACAATGATATTATGTAGTGGCGTTATAGTCTAGGCCACCCTAGTTTTTCATATTGAAAATATTTATTTCCTAAGTTGTTTCGAAATAAAAACTTGAGCTTATTTAAATGTGAAATTTGTCAATTTGCTAAGCATACACATGCCGTTTTTCACCCTATGCCTTACAAATCAACACAACCTTTTACTCTTATTCATAGTGATATATGGGGACCTTCTATAATAACAAATACTACAAATACAAGATGGTTTATCACTTTTATTGATGATCACACATGTGTTAGTTGGGTGCTTCTCCTTAAAAATAAATCTAATGCTACCATGACATTTACAAAATTTCACTCCATGATTAAAAGCCAATTCAATGCAAATCTTCATGTCTTACACAAAGATAATGGAACTGAATATTTTAACTCAAGCTTGGGTGATTACCTTATCTCTCATGGCATAGTTCACAAAAGCTCATGTGCAGGCACACCCCCAACAAAATGGGATTGCTGAACGCAAAAATAGGCATCTATTGGAAATTGCTAGGGCCCTCATGTTTACAAATTTTTTCCCAAACTAATTGTGGGGTGAGGCTATCCCTACCACTGTCTATCTCATCAATAGAATGCCATCTCGAGTGTTAACATATAACACTCCACTCTCTATGCTTCGTAAAACATATCCACATAAACTAATTGTTTGTAATCTTCCCTTGACATTTTTTGGATGTATCTCTTATGTTCATGTCCTTGGTCCAAATCATTCTAAGTTTAATCCCCGAGCTCTCACGTGCATTTTTTTGGGCTACTCTTCTACCAAAATAGGGTACAAGTGCTACCATCCCTCTACTCATCATATGCACATCTCCTTAGACGTTACATTCAATGAAGAGCAACAATTTTATCCCAATTTTTCACTTCAAGGGGGGACGGTGAATGATGTTTCTTATTGGGATATGTGGCTGCCTAAGGATACTCCTGAAATTTCAAAACTTACTAGCTCTTCTGAGTAACAATCTCAGTCGCCCAAAACTAAGAAACTCTTAGTTTATTCTCAGCGACAAATAAATCATCAAGTAATATAGTCTACTACTGCTCCAACGTCTCATGAGTCTGACTTACAGACTACTCCTGATGTAAGTATTCCTTCTCCTAACCCTATTTTACCTACTGCTATTCATAATATTGAGTCTTTTAGTATAGTGGAACCCGAATCTGAGTTACCAATTGCTAAAAGAAAGGGAGTTCGAAGTTGCACTCAACTTCCAATGTCGATATATGTTTGCTATAGTGGACTAACTCCACACTATAAAGTTTTTCTAGCAAAAGTCGAGCAAGCGGTTGTTCCCAAGAATATTATCGAGGCTCTCTCACTAAAGGAATGGAAGAAGGCAGTGTATGCAGAAATTGAGGCACTAAAAGCCAACACTACATGGACAATAATATATAGGCCTAGAAATAAACAGGTAGTGGGCAGTAGATGAGTGTTTACAGTTAAACACAAGGCTGGCAGAATGATAGATCGATACAAAGCAAGACTAGTTACTTAAGGGTTCACTCAGACATATGGTGTGGACTACAATGAGACATTTTCTCTTGTCGCCAAATTAAACGCAGTAAGGGTTCTCTTATCAATTGTTGCCAATCTTGATTGGCCCTTACAAGAACTAGACATAAAAAATGCTTTCCTTAATGGACATTTGGAAGAAGAAGTGTTCAAGAATATTCCTCCAGGGTTCGAACGAAGATATGGAACAAAGAGGGCCTGTCATCTGAAAAAATCTCTCTATGGCCTAAAGCGATCCCCAACGGGGTGGTTTGAAAGATTTAATCAGGTGATAAGAAAGCATGGATATAAACAGGCTAAGTCCGATCACACCTTGTTCTTCAAACACTCATAAGAGGGTAAAGTTGCTATCCTCATCATCTATGTTGATGACATGATAATAACATGCGATGATTGTAGCGAACAAAAAAGACTAAAAGGTGTGCTAGCCCAAGAGTTTGAAGTAAAAGATCTTGGATCGATGAAGCACTTTCTCAGAATGGAGGTGGCAGGAACCAAATAAGGTATTTCAATATCTCAGAGAAAATATATTCTGGATCTTCTCAATGAAACAGAAATGAGTGGTTGTAAACTAGTGGCGACACTGATTGAGTCGAAAGGCAAGTACAAAAAGGTGACAAAAGAAAACATAATTGACAAAGGGATGTATCAACGTTTAGTAGGAAAAATGATGTATTTATCTCAAACAAGACTTGACATTGTGTTTTTTGTGAGCTTAGTCAGTCAATATATGCATAATCTTTTAGAACAACACTTGGAAGCTATGTACAGAATCCTGCACTATTTGAAGAAAACACCAGGGACTAGATTATTGTTCAAGAAGAATGAAGAAAGAGGTGTTGAGACCTTCACAAATGCGGAATGGGTAGGCTCAATTGAGGATAGAAGGTCAACTACTGGGTATTGTACTAAGGTTTGGGGGAACCTAGTGACTTGGAGAAGTAAGAAGCAACCAGCAGTAGCTCGAAATAGTGTCGAAGCAGAACTTAGAGCTCTCGCTCAGTGAGTATGTGAACTGATTTAGATCAAGCGCATACTTGAATAGTTAAAACTCCAAATAACTGATCCTCTGAAGCTTTATAGTGACAACAAATCAGTAATAACCATAGCACATAATCCAATTCATCACGACAAAACCATGCATGTAGAAGTGGACAAACACTTCATTAAAGAAAAAATTGATGGAAGGGAATTATGTGTTTTTTACATTCCCTGCAAGCAACAACATGAAGATATATTGACTAAGAGTTTATCTAAAGAAAATTTTAATGAGTTAGTTTGCAAGCTTGGCATGTGGAATCTCTATGCACTAGCTTGAGGGAGGGTGTAGGAAATAATTTTTTATTATTATTATACGGTATCCCTTTTAGAATGGGAAACCAAGTAGTGTGAAATATTTAGTTTCTATATTTAGCTAATTATATGCTGATTTATTTCTTACTAAAATTTATGTAATTATGTTAGGATATTTTATATTCATTACAAAATATCCTCATTCAAGAAGCGAGATACTTCATCCTCAAGGGCTTCTTCTCTTCCCTTTCCAAGTAGCCTTCTCTTTTGTTGCTTGGCTAGTATGTCCATATTCAGATTCAATGTATGCATTATTACTTTAGGACTGATACCATCCTTGTCAAAATGTGACCACGCAAAAATGTCAAGGTTTTGCCAGAAAATTCGAGCATTTTTTTCTTATGTTCTACGCTAAGATATCTTCCAATATTCACAACCTTCGAAGTGGATTCTTGATCAAGGACTACTTCTTCTAGTTCCTCGAGATCTTGAAGCCCCAAATTATCCTCGCCTATTTTCGGATCAATTTTCTAGTCAGCGACCTAGATCTCCATTACTTGAGGCTTTTCTGCTTCCTCAGAAATCACCATTGCCTGCTGCAAGGGTTGCATTCTTCCCTTCATTGAGATGCTATAGAATTCTCTGTAAGCAAGTTGATCTCGCCTGACCGTGTATATTCCCTTAGGCGTGCGACATTTCATGGCCAGATGGTGAACAAATGTGATCGCCTTGAAGGTGATTAGAGCAGGTCGACCTAAGATGGCATTGTAGGTAGTTGGGAATTCTATGATGATAAATTCAAACATATTTGTCATGTTTCAACCTTCATCCCAAATTTTTATCACAAACTCGATCATCACTATTGCTGCCAGCTCTTCACTTGAAAATCCGTAGAGCATCGTGGAAGAAGCTTTTAGGTCTGTGCCCAAGAGTCCCATATTTTCCTTAGTATACCTGAATAACACGTTTACAGAGCTCCAATTACCTATCAAAATTCTCCAGACTCTTCTATTGGCTAGTTGAGCGGTTATCACAAGCAGGTCATTATGTGGGAATTAGACATGACTTGTGTCCTCTTCCGTAAAAATGATTGGTTGTTTGTCTATTATTTCCTCCTTTTGTATGCGCTGCTCACAAGTATACACTGCACCATCATAAGTATTCAACTATTGTATATATATATCTTATGGGCCCCATGTTGTACCCTATTTTTAGCACGAGTTCATTCATTCAACTCGGGTACAGCTGGCAAATAAATACATGGTAAAATAACCAAGTAGAATATCTGCTTATTATTCATGTGGACAACTCAAGATTCATAAATATCAGACATGGTGTTAGGCGTCCTAAGTTTATCACAAACTAAGAACACAATGGCTGTTAAGCAAGAGCTCAAAATCAGATAATTGTTGAAGAACGAGTTTGGAGGAGATATCCAGCTTGTGGCGATTCAACTATGATGCATATTCTAGGATCCCCAGAGACTCGGGATATGTTTATACGTTTATTTATGACCAGGTTGTCATATTTATTATTCGAGATAGCAGGAACATATTTATTCTAGTATCAAATCTTATCCCCATATAAATGGGAATTATTTGTATTGAAGATAGACATTATGTAAATGCGTGATTGACTCATGCGGTTACCCAAAACTGTCCATGGAATTCCCCTATAAATACTCGAAATGTTGGACAAGAAAAGGGGGGATTATTCTATAATACCGAAACTCTGCCAAAATAGTGAGAGAAATAGTAATAATAGTGAGTCATGGACTAGATTGGTTCTAACCACTGAACCACATAAAATTTTTGGGTTCTTGAGTGAATTCATGTTATTTTCTCTACGGTTTACCATTAAGCACTAATCTTCCCTTATTATTTCTTAATACATTGTTGGCGAAGAACCGCGTCAACACTTTGGTGCTTTCATTGAGAGCAAATTAGCGTTTTACCAAAATCCCAGTCAAATCCCATCATGGTGCTCACTCGCTCAATGCATGACAATGAGATAGAATAGCCCGGTGGGTAGGAGGACCATTATACTGCTGTTCCGAATGAATGTGGCCGTGAGATTCAGCAACGTCCAGGAAAACAACCGGCGGGTCAAGGCGACACTGGGAGTTCGGCGTCATTACCAGCAAACCCAAACCCAGACTACCTAACTTCCGTCAAGATGGGCAACATGCAATTGAGGAGCCATCTCGCTAGGGAAAACAAGCAGATTGAGCCTTTGGGTTGGTTACCCCCTCTTTCAACTGACATTAATGTCGAAAAGTAGCAAAGTGGGTCTAATAAGTCCCACAAGAATAATCGATCAAAACCGAGTCGACCAGTCAGAACTGCCACTCCAATTTCTGTACCTACGGGGAGAGATTACCATAATGCTCAACCCAGCAACCGTCATAGGGGTCGTCAGCAAGTCAGTCGGTCAGTTAGGACTGCATCCCCAAGTTCGGTGCCTTCTTTACAGGTCTCCGGGAATGCCAATGAAAATCCATGAGGAGGGGCTGGAACAAGCTCACAAAGACAAAATGCTCCAACAAATCCTCCTACGCCGCGATCGGATCACCAGGAAGAAAGAACTAGAGACATTGGAGTAGAACATAGGCGAGCTAATTTAGTCTGTCCACATGGAACAAGGATGGCCTCAATAATAAGGCATCCCCCGTCACCTATAAGGTAACCAATACCACCTCGTCCTCAACGGTATATTCCAGCTCATGGAGATGGTAGGAAAAATCCTCCCCTATCGGAAAATACTTACATCCCACGAACACGTGTCGAGAATCCAGGTCCTCGGCCCCAGTCGCGAGCTGTAAGCTTTGCAAACAGAAGTTACTGGACCGAAAGCCATCATAGCAGCAGTTCCCAGAGCGACCTAAGAAATCATTTGAGTTCAGCACAGAGCCCTCGGTATGATCCATAACCCGATTTGCGCGATCGTCTAAACTTCCAGAGAAGGTATCCAGTTCGAGATGGAGATATTATCTATACTCAACAAGAGGGAGGTATGTCCATAGTACGCGATAATAGGAATGCCCCACAAAACCTAGCTCGAACTTAGAGTGACAATAACCCGTCAAGCGCGCAAGATACGATGGGAGCTGTTGAATAGCCCCCTGCTAACCAAGGGACTAGGGACTAGGGACCAAACCCTTAAGAGACTAGCTCTGATGGAAGAGCAAATGAAAAAACTCTTGTCCAGAAAGGAAAAGGGCGATTGCGACTCAGATGAGGAGCTTGAGCTGTTTGCTCCAAATATTGCGGCGACGACATATCCTGTGGGTTTCAGGATGCCACACATATCAAAATTGGATGGAGATGGAGATTCGTCAGATCACCTCAGAATGTTTAACACCATGATAATGGACCACAATGTCGAGCTCAACCTAAGGTGTAATTTGTTCCCTACAACTCTGGTCAGGCCAGCCAGACAGTGGTTTAAGCAATACAAGAGACATTCCATAAGCTTGTGGAAGAAGTTTTGCTCTGAGTTAAAAAAAGCATTACGAGCTTCACAGGCAGCTCGAGTTGAGGCTAATTCATTGGCCAACGTAAAGAAGCAACCTGGCGAAACGTTGAAGGCATATTTTAGTAGATTTTCCATTGTTGTTGCACAAGCTAGGGATGTTGATGACTGCTCCAAACTCATGCCAAGGAAAAGGAGTTAAGAGCGTAGATGAATTCTTAGCTCGGGCTCAAAAGTTGATAAATCTCAAGGTGGCACGAGCCTCTATTGCAGGAACCAACCAGACCTCTATCCAACCCATTGGAGTGGCAACGGATGTGGCAATTACGGCCCAAACTGTTACCTACAATAAGCAAGGGGGGAATAACAAAAGAAAAGGGAGTGATGAACCCGACTAGAGTGAGACAAAGAAAAACATGCCCGTAGATTAGTTCAAGCCTATCTACGCCATGTATACTGACCTAACAGATAGATGTGAGCATATTTTTCTGGCCAATTCTATTCGCCTTCCATGGAAGAAGCCAGAACCATTGAAGAACCAGAGGATGAACAGGAATCCGTCAAAGTTCTGTCGGTTCCACAACGACATCGGTCATAACACTAATGATTGCCAACAACTGAATGGTGAGATTGAAACCCTCATTAGGGCGGGACCTTTGGACCAGTACGCTCAAAATCAGGTTAATTTGAGTCAGCCTGTTGGGTAGACCCTGCTACCTGTTCCGGAAGCTCCAACAAGCCAACCTGGAGCTTAATTAAATTAGGTTGACCCTCCTCCGATAGTAGGGGGAGACATAACCACCATTTCGGGAGGACCTCATTTGGCGCACACGAGCAGCGAGGCCCAAAAGAGGTACATAAACGAACTGATGTCCCATAGCGGGGTGGAGTTCGTCTTGGAACAATGGTTATCGACACAGAAGTGATTGGAAAAGCAACCAATCATTTTCACAGAAGAGGATGCTACCCACATTCAATTCCCACATAACTCATTGGTGGTAATTGTTCAGCTCGCCAACCGAAGGGTCCGAAGAACACTAGTGGATAATAGAAGTTCTGTGAACCTACTTTCCAGGTCCACCCTGGAAAAAATGGGGTTATTCGTAATTGATTTGAAGGTGAACTTGATGACTTTGTATGGGTTCTTTGGTGAAGGATTGGCAACCATCGGGACGATCGGATTAGTGGTGACATTGGGAGAAAATTTGCTAACTGTTTCCAAGTTACTCGAGTTCATGGTAATCGATTGTCCGACTGCATACAATGCGATTTTGGGCCGACCTGCGCTGATGGCGTTAGAAGCCATAAACTCTATCCGCCACCTATCAATGAAATTCCTCTCAGCTGTGGGAATATGCACCATCAGAGGCAATCATCTCTCTGCCAAGGAATGCTATAGCACTTCTATGATGGGAAAATCACAACCCGGGCAGCAAGCGATGGTCATAAATGACAGAGGTGAGGGGTCCTAGGAAGTAGGAGTTACTCACGGGATGGAAGAACCTCAGCAAAATGGGGAAATTAAGGTCGCCCAACGTGAAGACATTGAGCCACGAGTAGGAGAAGATAGATCAGAGCTCCAAGCCATAGAAGTGCTCATCGAAGTAAACATCAACCCTAAAAAGAAGCATCAAGAGTCATAAAGGTTGGAAAGAATATTGACGATAAATGGAAGAAGGAGCTCGTTGATTTCTTACAGGAAAACCTGGACGTCTTCGCTTGGTCGCATGAAGATATGGTGGGAATAAGTCCGAATGTAATCTTGCACACCTTAAATTTGGAAAAGAATATGCCTGCAAAATCACAAAAATGGAGATGTTTGGGAACGGTCCGAGCTGAAGCCCTTGAGGAAGAAGTAGCTCGGTTATTAAAATGCGGGTTTATCCGGGAAGAAAAATACCCGATCTGGGTCACCAATCCTGTGCTGGTCCCGAAGCCAAATGAGAAGTGGAGGACCTACATCGACTTCTCCGATATAAATAAAGCTTTACCTAGGGATTTTTTTCCCACTGCTAAGGATTGAAGAGTTCGTAGATGCCACGGCAGGTCACGAGCTCATGTCCTTCATGGACGCATATTCTGGATATAACTAGATCACGATGAATCCTGCAGACTAGGAACATACTAGCTTCATGACAGAACATAACATATACTGTTATAAAGTTATGCCCTTCGAGCTGAAGAATGTCAGGGCCACATATCAAAGCTTGGTCAACCAAATGTTTGCTAACCATATCGGGAGAAATATGGAGTATGTCGTTGACATGCTTGTCAAATGAAAAACTGCCAATAACCATGTGTCCGATCTAGAAGAATGTTTTGGAATATTAAGGAGGTATGACATGAAACTGAATCCCCAGAAATGTACTTTCGGAGTGGCATCTAGAAAATTCCTGGGGTTCATAATCAACACAAGGGGAATAGAAGCGAATCTTGAGAAAATGTTCAAAGCCTAATTGGAAGGGAGCCTAATTGGAAGGATGGCGGCTTTGAATTGCTTCATTTCAAAATCCACTGACAAGTGTTTTCCATTCTATAACTTGCTCAGAGGAAACAAGAAATTTGAGTTGACCGAGGAGTGCGAACAGGCATTCCACGACCTAAAAACGTACCTGCCCGAGCCCCCGGTATTATCTAAGCCTATGTCTAGAGAATCGTTGTTCCTTTATTTTGCCGTGACAGAGAATGCAGTCAGTGTCGTGTTAGTTTGAGAAGAAGACGTGCTCAGAAACCAATATATTATGTAAGAAAGAGGCTTCTCGGAGCCACGTCATAATATCCACTGATAGAGAAGCTGGCATTCTATCAGATATTGGCTTTCAGAAAGCTCTGGCCATATTTCCAGTCTTATTCAATCAACGTCTTGACCGACCAACCTTTAAGGCAGGTCTTGCAAAAACCTAAAATGTCAGGTCGTCTCTTAAAATGGCCATCAAACTTAGCCAATTCGAGATATTGTACATGCCACGGACCTCAATCAAAAGTTAGACCTTTGCTGATTTTATGGCTGAATGCACTAGTTTTCAAGAGGAGCTCTTGAGGGAGTCGGTGCAGGAATTATGGAAAATCTTCGTTGACGTATCGTCAAACGAGAACGGATCAGGAGTTGGGATCATCTTAATCTCCCCAAAAGGGCATCAATTTCATACAGCTCTGAGGTTTAAATTTGAGGCATCCAACAACGAAGCTGAATATGAGGCCTTACTAGCAGGACTGACGGTAGCAAGAAAGCTCTAGGCGAAAGTCATTCAATGCTATAGTGATTCCTAAGTCGTGGTCAATCAAGTATTGGGAGAGTATCAAGCTCGAGGTACCAAGATGGCGACCTACCTAGCTAAGGTAAAGGAGAACTGTCTAAATTTGAGTACAACTCTATTGAACAGATAACCTGCGAGCAGAATTCTAATGCTGACGCTTTGGCACGACTTGCTACCACAAAAGAGGCTGAGACATTGAATGTAGTGCCAATGGAGTTCTGCGGGAGTCTGAGTGTGACAGGAGAAATGATGGAGTTCAGAATGATCAACATAAGACCGACCTAGATGACTCCCATAATGGAGTACCTCTCAACAGGAAAGTTACCTGACGAGAGCAAAGACGCGATAAAAATACTCTATCAAGCTCCATGGTACGTAATATTAGATCGAACCTTATATCTGCGTGGTCATTCGTTACCTCTCCTACGAGTCTGCCCGACGGAGTGAAAACCATTTTACAAGAAATACACGAAGGATTTTGTGGGGATCATGCTGGAGGGCAAGACCCGGCACTAAAGATACTGAGACAGGGGTAGTTTTGGTCCACATTAACGAAAGACTCGATCTTGTATGTTCAGAAGTGCGAAAAATGCTAGCATTTCGCCACAGTTTCCTGAGCAGCTCTAGTCGAGCTAATGATGATTTAATCCCCGTGGCCATTTGCACGTGGGGAATCAATCATATAGGTTCCCTACCTATGGGAAAGGGAGGAATTCGATATGTGGTGGTGGCAATCGATTACTTCACGAAGTGGGTAGAAGCTGAGCCTCTGGAAACCATCACATCAAAAAGAGTCCTGGATTTCGTGGTGAAGAATATTGTATGTCGATTTGGACTTCCTAAGAAAATCGTGTTAGACAACGGGACAAAATCGTGTGAAAAATATGGCATCATGTAGAGTTTCTCGTCGGTAGCATACCCACAAGCCAATGGGCAGGTCGAGGCTATAAACAAAATCCTTAAGGCAAGCCTAAAGAAGAGGTTAGACGAAGCCAAAGGACTATGGCTCGAACAACTCCCGCAAGTACTTTGGGCCTACCGAACTTCTCGCAGGACCTCCACGGGGCATACTCCTTTTTCTTTAACTATTGCAAGTGAGGCCATGCTTCCAGTCAAAGCTGTGGTACCTACTCACAGGCAAAGGACATTTAATCATGAACAAAATGACGGGCTACTTAACACATCTCTCGATATGATTGAAGAAAAATGAGAAGAATCGCAGTTACAGCTCGCCAATTATCAACAAAAAATACTCGCTATTTCAATTCTAAATTTAAGTGGCGCAGATTTGATTGGGTGACCTAGTTCTCTTAAGGGTCTTTCTGGCAAATAAAGACCCCAAGGATGGTGTATTAGGCCTGAACTTTCAAGATAGCTCGATTAAATGGGGAAGTAGTCCCACAGACCTGTAATGCTCTACATTTCAAAAAGTATTATCAATTGTACCACCATCATAAAAGCCATTTCGATTAAATAATATTAAGATTGTTAAATAACTATTTCTTAGTGTCGTTATTACAAGCTCGTGTTCTCATATTTGTAAAAGCAACCAAGAAAGTCCATTCATTCTGGTTACTTAGGGGGCACATAACCGAGGTTGGCAAAACTATGCCTGCTCGGATAAGATTCGAAAAATTTGAACCTTAGAAAAATTTATTATTCAATGGGTTTTTAAAGCTCAAGTTTTCAATAAACCTAGCACGAACTAAGTTTAAATCATCTAAAACCCTAGATATAACCAGGTCAAAAAACTTAGAAGCTTGGAAAAATTGATTATTCAATGGATTTTTAAAGCTGAAGTTTTCAATAAACCTAGCGCGAACTAAGTTTAAATCATCTAAAACCCTGGATGTAACCAGGTCCAAAAACATAGAAGCTTGGAAAAATTGGTTATTCAAAGGCCTTTTAAAAGCTCGAGTTTTCAATAAACCTAGCGCGAACTAAATTTAAATCATCTAAAACCCTAAATGTAACCAGGTTCGAGGCCTGATTCTTAACAGGTGTGACGCAAATAAGCGAACAAAAACTTGGACATAACCAAGTTCGATAAAATCTATCTCGATCTAAAAGTTTATTCCTAAAATCTCGAATGTACAAGAGTCTAAGGATTCATAAGCATGAGAAGATAATAAAGGAAAGACAAATGGATCAAAAGTTAGATATATATTAAAAATAAGACAAACAAATATAGTCACATTGAGGAGAAATAATCTCGAACTAAACCCGAAGGAAATTGTTTAACTTCAAAAGAGTGTTAGACAAATACAAAGAAAATCATAAAAAAAATCATTGGGCCCCGTTAGCTCACCCTGCCGAAGTGACCTCCTCACCATCTCCCTCCGTTGCTCTGGAAGCCTCACTAGTCTCTGATGGTTCTTGCAAGAATCGAGCCTTGAATTTAGCAAGGTACATATCCCACAACCTAGGCTCCATAAAAGAGAAGTTCCTGTCCTGGTTGAAAGCCACAGTAATGATATAACATCTCCTCCATGGCTCATAATGACGATACCTTTTCCTCCTTGGCTTTAACATCGGCCTCGAGTAGCTTCACTTTGAGCTCACTAATCTCAGCCTGCTCACCTTCCTCAATAGCACTCAAGGCGACTTTGGCAGCATCCAGCTTGGCATGGAGCTGTTCATTTCTGGCCCTAGCACAAGTTATGCTTCGGTATTGGGCCAAGACAGACTACAAAATAACAAAACAAGTCAAAAATATAAGATGAAGAACATAGTAAAAAAATAATAATTCATCACCATATATGGGAGAAGAACTCACGGTGAGGATCATCCCCATGGCAGGCTCTAAGACATTCTCCGGGCTGCGCTGCTCTATGGTTCTCAAGTCCCTCACACTGCCTTTATAGGTGTGGCTCACCATATTAGTCTCTGTCTCATATACGATACCCCGAAAGGCTTCAGGGATCTTTTGCATGTCCTGAGGATCAACCAGTATTCAGACGGTGGGGGCATCAATTTATATTACATAAGGAGGAGGCATGAGTCGAGGTAGGGGAGGGGGAAATTTCCCAACAGTGACAGAGGTCACCGGAGCTGGTTCCCGAGCTGTGCTCGTATCCTTACCCTTAGCAGGGGATTTTGAAGAATTCCCCATTGTAGGGGTAGCCTTCTTCGCCACCCTGGGTCTCTTCACGACAGGGCCTGTGCCGGTCTCTTTAGCCTGAAAGAAAGTCCTCAGGTCGGGGGCTCCTGTTGATGCCATCTATTCGCCTGAAAATAACAAAAGAGTTAGTTCATAAAAGAAACATCTCAAAGATGTAAAAAGAAAGAAAATGGGGAAGATTAAGATCCTACCCTTCGGGCTAGGGGAGGAATTTATAATCACTAGCTTGGATGTATGAACCGGGCCAAGCATGACCTCCGGCCATGGGCTTAATGGAGGGGAGGAGAATCTAAGGATATAATCTCTAAGGTCTTAGTGGCCTCAAGTCCCTCCTCGGCACTGGATTCATCTACATACTGCCTAAACCCAGGAGCAAATGCTCCCTGGAGCAGAGAAGGCCAGGTCCTAAGGTTGGTTCCGTACTCTTCAAAAATAGAAGACCTAAAGTTCATTGTGTTGTCAGTTACAATGGTGTGCGTGGGATAACTATGGTTGTAACGTACTACTAAACGATCTACGTAGTGAAGGACAGTTTTATTTAGGCCTGGGTCAGTGGGGTGGCAACTAACTAGTTGGTTGGGGATAAAACCCATTAACCTAAAGCTAGCAGCAACTCGGTTTAACTCCTTAAAAGGGTGTGGGTTACCTTGGCCAGAGGGGTCGGCTGCTGCCCCAGAAGCAGCCTGGTTAGGATCAGGTCACTGATCAGCTTCAAGAGCCTGTCTTTTTTCGAATGAGAGGCACCTTGTGAGGAGAGAACCTTGGGGATCACCGGAAGGGGAGCTCGGGTCCTCAAGGCCAGTGTCTGACCCTCGATGATCAGCTTACAGGCCAGCATTGTGACGTCATTCATGATCTGGTGATAATTCTTTTACCTGGGGGAAAGTCTGGACAGTTTCTCGTACTGACCCCCAAGGGTCACCAATTTTTCCGTCGTGGCAAATATGGCTACAGGAAAAACAAACTCAATCAAGATGTGTTAAAAAATATATAGATATAAATTCACGTGCTGAGTTTGCCAAGGTAGAAGACTTACGAGGACGGTTGAAGTATCGGTGTTCGCAATTCTCGAAGCCATTCGACATAAAGAATAAATCTTTATAGTCGTTTGGATGGCTGGGAAAAGCAATGACAGAGGAAAAGTTAGGAAATTGCGTGAGGTAGTAAAACCCATCACCACGCCCTCTCTGGTCGAGGCTTTCTTTGAGATAGAAAAAGAACAAAATATCTGCTGGAGAGGGGACCTCTCACTCATGCCTCAGGAACAGACATTTAAGCCTCGTGAAAAGTCTGTATGAATTTGGGGGGAGATGGAAAGGAGCCAGCTTTTACGTAGTTTAAAAAGTCTATGAAATACTGGTCCAGGGGAAGGAAGGCCCCAATCTTCAGATGCTCATCAATCCAGGCCGCGTAGTCAACTTGGAAAGGGGCACAACTTTGTTCCCCTTCGAACGCAGGTCGGGCTAGGAGATCGCCAGCTCCCATCTCGATGTTGTGACTCAACAGGATTTTATTCACCTTCCCTTGAGTCTTAATTTTTGAAACTATGGGCTAGGCCTCGAAGAACGCATTGGGGTCGATAGGAACTTCTTTCATCACAACCGGACTGAAGTGCGGAATAAGAGAGTCAGGGGCGACCTGCTTCCCTTTGTCTTTGTGTTGGATAGATGAGCTTTCAGATTTCTTCTTGGGAGGTGCCATCAGATTGCCTGACAACAAATAGACCTTGTTAGTAGGCGACCTAAGATGATCTATAACTATGTCGCGAGGATATGGAGGATGAAATGGATTATTCTCATTATGCATGCTAAAGTTAGTCCAAACCCATCGCATGGTGCCACGCGACATCCAAAGCTACGCGCCTCGGTTTCCTAACAATCCCTAGATACTTCGGGATCCGCATATCAGAAATGTCAGACCCACTACTTTCCCTTGGAAAGCAGTTTAGTTGAAACCACTCAAGGAAGCGTAACCCCTAAGCTACCTGGCATTAAACCTAAAGACCTTCAGTTTCTTTAACCCGGGTGTGTATTCTTTAAACCAATTTACCATTAGGGTTACCCAAACTTACCCAGAAATTTCCCTAGTTTTATGAACATCTTATTTCTAAAACATGTTTAGATTCATCCATTAAGCCTAAATCAAAACCTATTCCCTATGAATATTTAGAAATAGTCTAGCTGGATTGCAATGAACGTTGTGGACAAACATTGTTAAGAATAGAAATCTCATTGGATATAAAAAAAAGAATGAAAATTTTCAAACCAAGGGATGAGATACTTAAAGGAAATATGTTCGATGATCGGAGAATGTAGATTCGGATCACGAAAAGCTTCTGAATGACTAGACATGATGACAATTTTGGGAATTCTAAGGAAGAAGAAGGGAAGCTTGAGAGTTTAGAAATGGGAAATTTTCAAATGTAAAGGTGGTAAGGTTTGAAATTTGATCACCCTATTTATACGTAACTTATGGAAATTAATCTAGGCCATCCAATTGGGGTATCTTGAGATCCAACGGCCAAGATTAAATAGACTAGATGGCAGCAAAAAGTTGTAGTCCTTGATACCCGAAGAGACGCCAATTGCAGTAAACCATTTGCCCAGTTCTCAAGTAATAGGCAGGCATGGTTTTATGAAGCAGAAGTCTAAAAGCCTCTACTGTGTAGGTCAAAAAATGATGCCATCATACATGAGCAGGAGCTTGTGGAAAAAATGTTGTACCCCATTTTAGCACGAGTTCATTCATTCAGCTCGGGTACAGCTGGCAGATAAATATATGGAAAAATAACCAAGTAGAATATCTGCTTACTATTCATGTGGACAGCTCAGGATTCATAAATATCAGACATGGTGTTAGGCATCCTGAGTTTATCACAAAGTAAGAACACGATGGTTGTTAAGCACGAGCTCGAAATCAGATAATTATCGAAGCACGAGTTTGGAGGAGATATCCAGCTCGTGACGATTCAACTATGATGCATATTTTTGGATCCTTGAGACTCGGGATATGTTTATATGTTTATTTATGACCAGGCTGTCATATTTATTATCCGAGATAGTAGGAACATATTTATTCTATTATCAAATCGTATCCCCATATAAATGGGAATTATTTGTATTGAAGATAGACATTATGTAAATGCATGATTGACTCACAAGGTTACCCAAACTTGTCCATGTAATTTCCCTATAAATACTCGGAATGTTGGTCAAGAAAAGGGGGGATTATTCTGTAATACCGAAACTCTGCCAAAATAGTGAGAGAAATAGTAATAATAGTGACTCGTGGACTAGGTGGATTTTAACCACTGAACCATGTAAAAGTTCTGGTTTCTTGAGTGAATTCTTGTTATTTTCTTTACGGTTCACAATTAAGCATTAATCTGCCCTTATTATTTCTTAATATATTGTTGGCGAGAAACCACGTCAACACCCCATTACTTGTTCTGCTAAATGTGGCCCACCTGAGATCTTGGCAATATCCCTTCCTTATAGTGGAGGTGTAATGAGTGGTATTACAGAGCTGGAAGAGCCGCAGGTGGGTTTTGTTTATTACCAGGAGTTGGCCGCTGATTTTGTGTGACATACTAGTTTAGAGCTACTTCTTTCGGGCATACTGTGCCAACGGTCCGACTCGCATCAACATCTTAATCTCATCCTTCAACTGACGACAATCATCTGTAGTGTGACCGATGTCGTATTAGAAATGAATTTTTTTTTGCCGAATCTCTTTTAGCCCTTTGATTCTTCATGAGCTCGGGCTTCTTCCAGGGCATCCGCTATTTCACTATACACTATGAAAATAAAGACATACTTATCTCCAACTTTGTTCTTCTTGAACCCCGTTTGGTCGCCCTCATGATTCTCCTTTCTCTTATTATTACCCGCCACAACATTAGTTACCACTCTAGCAAACTTAACAGGAATAGCACTAGTTCCCTCCATTACTGACTCTACCTCCTTGAGGTTATTCAACTCTTGAGCTCGAGACAGAAACTCATTAGTGTTCTTAACTCCTTTTCTTTTGAGGTATTTCTTGTTGGTATCAATTTGAATAAAATCAAGGACGCAATGGAAGAGGGTGGTGGTATTAAATTTTTTTAATACTGAGCCAGAATCAATCCATATATCTATAAATTAATTAAACATACAAAAAGAGAAGAATATTACCTCTTGTATCCTAGCAAGAGTCCTTGAGTCTTTTTTTATAATCAAACAATCTTCCTATTCAGTGAAGATTCACTCCGTAGTCTTCCAAGTCGTTCCTTAAACACACAAGGACATGTGTGGGCACAAAAGATTCGCTGGTTTAATTATTTAGGTTCAATAGAAGTTCTCAACACATAAGATCTAGAGAGATTGGAGAAGAGAGAATGATTTATAGATTTCAAGATTTTTTCAGGCTTAGAAAATTTCTATTGATAGTTTTTCTCTGACTTAAGCGTCTGATTCAACTGATTTAAAAGATTGTATCTTTTTAAACATACTTAAAGATAATAAAACAATTTTA
Source organism: Humulus lupulus (assembly GCF_963169125.1). Taxonomy (NCBI): domain Eukaryota; kingdom Viridiplantae; phylum Streptophyta; class Magnoliopsida; order Rosales; family Cannabaceae; genus Humulus; species Humulus lupulus. The sequence goes on along the minus strand of NC_084796.1, from coordinate 89,660,257 downwards.
TTTTCCTTGCATTTAATTAATTCATAACTGATATGTTATTCTTTTATTTTAATTATTTATTTTAGAAAAATTAAAATAATAATTAAATAAACCAATAATATTTGAAATTCAAAATTTAAATCCTAAGAAAACGTGGCACTAAGTGTGGCGCCACTTATTATGCAAGCACAATGAGTGGCATGTGCTACTTTTTGTGTCCCCAATTTTTCTTATTTGTTTGTTAAACTAAATTTCAGACAATATATTTATTTCAAATTAATGTAGATATTATTTCAAAATAAATATCAATTAATTCAAAATTAATCTTATCTTAATTTATCAGTTTGAATAATTATCTAATACTATGATAATATATAACTCTCTTTAATATGAATTTAAACATCGATTAATATTGATTTCAACTAATATAAAGTTTATCAAATAAAAACTAATTAGTAAAAAAAATTAACTAATTAATTGCCCATAATTAACACATAGCCGCGAAAAAATTAATTCCTTTGAAATTTAGTCATTTTCTCCATTAATCTTCCCTGTGACATCTTTATCCTTGTCAGTGTAGGACAGAGGCGACTCGGGGACCATAAACCTATAATACTAAGCTCCAATATACCAAACTATTAATGAAACTCTTTAATGAAATTATCTTATATATTAAATCAATGATTACTCCACCATAAATATTGAATTGCACTCTTACTCTTTATAGAATTATAATTACATAGTATTGTCTTGTAGTCCATTGATATTATCAATATATGTAGTTCTACCCTCCATTTATTAGATCATTAATTAGAGTTGGTCAAGAATTACCGCTTTACCCTTCTAATTAAATCTTGTTCTTTAAGCACCATTAATTCACCAGTGAATAATAAATCTATAATTATGTTATAGATTTGAGCTCAATAACTATCCAATCCTAGAATTAACCCTTAAAGGAACCAATATTTGATAGGAAAGCATGGATTCTAATATTGTAAAATCATATTCCCAACCATTTAAGATATTGAATATCCAGAAAAAAAAGTCATTAGCCTCATTATATTAAGAGACCTTAATGAATGAATCAAAAGATCCAATAAACATGAACAAGAGTTCATGATCACTCACGATTTAGACTGATCTAGGAATGATATTCTTTTAAGATATGAATTAAATCTTTATGGAAAATGGTAGCTTTATAAAGAAATTGGTTCAGATTGGTCCTGTCATATAAAATCAAAATTATATAAAGTATGTTTACCAAGATGTCTATTTACATCAGTAATCTGAATCTAGATTACTTGCATCCAACCATATGCTTAGTAAATCGTACTAGCAACCATTGATTAAATAATCCATATTTTAATATGTTGCTGACTATTTTATGCATTATATATGATCTTAATTCTCTCGTAGGCATAGAAGATCATATTCTCATAAATGAATATATAATTTTCTAATATTTATATATAAATTATAAAAAAAATATTCAATGATCAAATATAATAAAATTGTACTTTTGTTTAAATCAATAAAAAAATGTCCTTTCACATGTTTTTAGGGCACCAACCCTAACATTTCCATAAGTCTCCTACTGCAATGATCCCAACTAGCATGGCCATGACTTTGGCAATGTCATCAGCATCTCTAGCACGCGCTGCGATATTGGTGAACTGGTTTATGTAAGCCTTGAGAGACTCACCTGATTGCTCCTATATGTTGGTGAAGGAGTTAGCCTCCACACGTATTTCCTTTGCAGCCCAGAATTGCTTCTTGAAATCTTAGGAAAGTTGTTTCCAAGAGGTTATTGAACGCCTTGTGAACTTGTCGAACCACATTTTAGTTGCACTCGTTAAGATTGCTGAGAACAAGACACATTGCAAGTCGATGCCAACATTATGAGCTTACATCAGGGTGTTAAAAGTCCTAATGTAGTTAGACGAATCAGTAGTTCAGTAGTAGCTTTTCATATGTGGCATCTTAAAACCCTGTCGATAAGGAGCTGCGGAAATATGAGGAGTAAACAGCTTGAGCTCCTCATCAAATGCACAATCTTTCTTGTACTTATCTGTTATGAGGCGTCTCATTTTCTCCTCCATCGGAGCTAGTCGTTCTTGGATCAGATCCCTCACTACCTGGTTATTAGTTCTCATTCTGGGTTGTGCGTTATCCAGGTTATTACCCCTCAAAGCTCGAGCTCGGTTATTTGGGATGTTCATGTCCCCACACCTCTCATAAGGGTTTTTCTTGGCTGAGTGTAACTTAGATCGTGATCACGACCTTGCTACATTAGGTGTGAGTTTAGTGGACACGCATATCGGGATGATGATTGTTGTAGAAACAGTGAGCAGAGTTGAGATGATCTCTTAGGTCGGGCTCTTGTCTTTGAGATTGAGGGTTATGAACACACTCTTGGAGCAAACTCTGTCTTCGACCTATCTTCATGATGGCTCCCCGTCCAATAACTTCCCTTGACAAAACTCACCACACATTGGTGAGGTTGGTGAGTTTGGTTGTTAACGTGGACTCGAATCCTGGTGTCGCGAGATTGAGTAAAATAATTTACCTCTTTGCTAAAAGTGCTTATTTGGTTATTTCCATGGGAAAATGTCTTACGTCGAGCTTGTGGAGGTTATAGAGCTTTAAGAAGTGATTGATGGTGAATTGGTGATGGCGAGTGTCTTATAGGGTAGGCAACTTGTCATCCATCTGGGCGTACTATCTGATGTTTCCCGTTATCCACCCTAGTTTCACTTTCACATGGTGGTATTTCTCCTTGGTCCTAATTGTTTGATGGAACTCGAGCTGATGGATTTGGTGGAATCTCCTCTTTGTTTGTTTGTTAAGAGTTGGTTCCAACTTGATTAGGTTGATCAGGTTTTCTCTTGGGTGCATGAGCAATTTGCTCATTCTTAGGAACCTGAACAGATCGCTATTTCTCAGGAACTTGCTCTATGGTACATCGCTGGGAGTTGCAGTTCGAACCAAAAGGCTGAAATTCGCGTGGCTACGTCTAAGTGATCTAGTCCCCTGAGACCCACTTGTTCTCCTTCCGATATTTGGACAAGTTACAGGAGGAAGTCAGGACATTATTTCATCAATACACATGTTGGCATGGGCAAGCTGGCTCTTGAGCTCTGCATTTTCCTGCTCAACCAATCCTACATAGTATGCAGAATAGAGAGTTTCCTTGTTCAGCCAAGATGATGAGCTGCCCTTGTCTTGATTGTTTCTATAATAAACTTGGGGATGTTTCCCGGTAATCCCTTTAGTTAACGGGCCTTTCTGACACCTCTTCACGCACTGATCTTCTGGTTACCAACATTGTTTCAGGGAAGCTTTCAGAAAGAAAATTACAAGCCTAATTTTCTCCCAATTGACCAAGCAATCTGCTGACGCAGTTTTTCATCAATAGATATTTCAGAAATTTGAGAGGTGATTAGGATCGAATAAAACTGTATATTAAGAACACAATGAGCTTTTACGTGGTTCAGTGGTTAAAATCCACCTAGTCCACGAGTCTATATTTAACTATTTTCTCTCAAGGAATTATTTATGAAAATTTCTCCAGAGTTTTGGTGTACAAGAATGGGATCCTTTTATCTCTCTGTTCCCTCTCTATTTATAGGAGATTAATGGATATGTTTTGGTAACTTACAGGATTAGGTAACTTCCCAAATATACACATAATTACATTTAATATATTGATTGTATGATATTATATATTTATCATCCAATATTATAATATTCTAAATATGTATATAAAATCTTGAGTCTTCAAGGATTCAGATTTGTACCTCCCTTGTCTTGGCCACGAGCTGAAAACATACCACACGAGCTATAGGTTAGAATGTTGAGCTACTTGAGTTATATCTATGCGACCTAGAGGTCAGGCTAGATGATCTCCTCGCTCCCTTATCGACCTATGCTTAACCTAATCTAAGCCTTAGGGAACTCGTACAATCACCCTGGAACTAGAAAAATCTTCATTTGTTGATTTCCAGCTATATCGCGATCTGAACACATTAGCTCGTGTTTTTCGGTACAATAGAATCTCAATCCCGAAACCCTAATCCCATCCTCCGGCTTAAACCCGAGCCCATGGGGTAAAATGAACAAAATACCCCTCTTCAAAACCCAAATCAAACTTTGAAAATTATTATCCTTAATAATAATTTATTCTCCTTATGTTTGAAATCTTTTGTCTAAACTTCAAATATTTCTCGAGATATGAACTCTACCTAATTCCCGAGCCCAGACACTTTTTGAGCCCAAAACATAAATTATCATCATATCTTAGTCCTCAAAGCTTTTTATGATCCTTGGAAACACTTCCTATGCCTTCTGTAAAGCCCCAAATTCGCTAATAAGGCTTGGGGCCTTGATTAGTGTGTCGAGAGGGAAATAATATTTAATTGTATTATTACGTGACTAACCATGATATATGTGCATCATTATGTGATTGCTTTAGTTATAATATAATATGACTAGAAATGCATGTTTAGGTGTATTAAATATGCACGTGGGCCCGTTCTAGTTAACAAGGGCATCTTTATAATTTTTGACTCGTTGAGGGTATATATATGTTATGTATGCCATATGAGTAAGATCACAGTAATGTGGAGATATATTTAAGATGTGTGGTCCGAGGCGAGCCTAGTGAGCAGATTAGCGGGATAATCACAACAAGGTCAATACCCGAATTGGGGTGAGCCTAGGGGTATTTTGGGAAGTTAGTGTGTGTTATGGATTTATCAGGTAATGGGTAGTTATTTAGCGATTATTTGGGTATGTCAGGATTAATTGGGGATTTGTAGCACTACTCGAGGAATTAGCGGGATTGTGGCAAATGATAGATTTTCCCTTGGTGGCATTAAAGTGCTAGGGATTTATCTAGGGGAATTTTGGTCATTTTGGTGCCAAGGGATAGATTTAGGCTTAGTACCTTAGGAGTCTGGAACCAAAAACAGAACTCAGTTTCTTTCCCATACTGTCTCTCATTCAACACTCTCTCTCTCTCTCTCTAAGGCTTTGGGGGAACTTTAGAAGTATTGAAGAGGATGCTAAAAAGTTGAGGTTGGGAATTGGGGAAATCAAAGCTAAGAGTAGATTAGAGGCAGCTGAAGGTCATAATTTACAGCGAGGTAAGGTTCCTTGCTCAGGTTTTAATGAATTTCAGCCATGGTTTAAGTGTTTTTCTAGGTTCAAAACTTTAGTTCTAATTCTATGTTTGATGGTGTTTAGAGGGTTTTTGATGTCTGCTTTGTGATATTTTTGTATTGTTGGTGTAGTTCTATGTTTTAAATGGGTTAGAAATCGAGTTTAGGTGGATTGGGAAGGATTTTTTATTTCTAGAATCGCAGCAATTCTGGTTTCACGGGGTTGCGCCACAACGCTATTCTTGAGCATCGCGGCCCACATGAACCCAGAAGGCCTAAGGGGTTTGCTGAATCACCTTGGTGCCGCGGCGCTTGGCAGGGTGTGTCGCAGCGCGCGCCTCTGAGGAGGGTCATGACTTAAATAGGAAATATAGGCCAATTAGGGTGTTTAGGCTTGGGAACTAAACTTAGGGGTCTTAGGAAGGATCCCACTATCTGTTTGAGTAGAATTCAAGGCCCCGAGGACTAAAACTAGGTTCAAAAGTTTTTATTTACTTTAGATTAATGGAGGTTCCATATTATTGTGACTTAGGCCGCTTACCCAAGGCTTCCGAGACACAAGGTAAGAATACTCTTTCTGCTCGTAGAGCAGGGCATAACCCGATTATCTGTGCTTAGTGATTTGTATAAATGTTTTTAATTGTTATGTCATGTATATGTTTGTGATTGATCGACAAAGGTTGAGATCAGCAAGGGCTAGAATAGGCGAAAAGAATGCTGAATGCAGGTCGCCATAGCTTGGCCATCTAGGGTGTTGTGTTCACCTGCTCGGTTAGGACCGTGAACTTGGTGCCTGGTAATGCACCCTGATTGGCTTAGGCTACTATTGTGAATTGTCTATTATGTTTGTTAAATTATGCACTTGTTGAAGTAAGTTGTTATATGCAATGTCATGGAGTTTTCTTGCTGGGCCTTGGCTCACATGCCTTGGCTCATGAATGCTCAATGGTGCAGGTAAGGGCAAGGGAAAGGCCAACCAAGCATATGTTGGAGGGCATGGAGCAACGCGTACATGTTTTGCCTACCTGACCGCCACGACCGGGTAGTTTTAAGGAACACTGTGTAAATGATCGATTTTGTCACCTAGGTTGACTGTATAATGTAGTGTCTCGGAATTTTACTTAGATAGAGACTAGTAGTGGTAGTAGTTGTTATAGTAGCTGTAGAATTTTAGTTTTCTTGGATATTTGCCAAAGTCAGGATTTAGTTAGAAACTTGTAGAAAAAGTTATAAATTTTATAAGTTTAGCCTATAGTTTAGAAATAATAATTTTATCATAAGGTTTGATTAATATAGCGGGTCCTATAAATATTATTTATTATAACCTAAGGTTTAGATAGAATAATTAAGAATGTGACACTTGTCACGCGTATGTTTATTAAGGATTTAAGCATTTTAGATAAATAAAATAATAAAGGATAGATCTAAAAGGTCTAGAACCTTCCCTCAGCTGTTAGGATCACGATTTACTCACTCAATTTGGTGTAAACAAATTAAAGTGTGTTGAAAACGTGCAAAAATGTTTTAAAATATCAGCGTATGTCGATATATCCCAGCTATAAAGGTCGATATATCCCCTATGATTAATATGGAAAGCACGTCGACTTCGTACGAATGAAACCGCAGACCCTCGGGGCATAGGTAGGGGAGATATATCGCCTAGGGTAGACGATATATCAACTCCAGCAGCCATTTTTGAATTTTCGTAGAATCCTGAACTAGAAACAACCCTCAACAATTTTGACTCGTTCCTAAACGTCTTTGATCGAGTTCTGGGCAGTTGTTGAATAGATAGTTCAAATTTATTCAAGTTTTAATCATTTATTTATTCATTTTAAAAGGATTTAGTTTCACTCCTTGAGCTCTATAAATAGGAACCCTCACTCAGCCATTCTATTCATCATTCAAGCATAGTTCAGAGCCTCCAAGTTGCTAAGTTTGTTCTATAGAAAACACTAAGGTTTTGGGGTTAAAGTTTTAAATTCTAAAGCTTTTCTAAACACTTCGGAAGTAAGATTTTGTGTGATTTTAGTGTTTGAGGTATAGATCGAAGTTCTAAGCTATCTAAGGTATTGTTCATCTTCAGGTTTAGTCCATTTCCATTTTTCTTATTCTTTCCTTTTATTTCAAAACCTAACTTCCAGTAATGACTTTTGGTTAGGTGTTTAATTTCTTTGAAACTGAAGGTCTTTGGTAAGTTACTATCTTGATGGTTTAGATTTTCTTTTCATCTTCTTTTCTCTAGAGGACTTATGGTTTCTTTATGTTATGTTTTAGGATTTTCCAATCCCGCTCTTGTCTACAATATTCCAGTTTTGGGTAAGGAAAATTAGGTAGTTTAGATTATGATTTAGTTTGTCTTTTGTATGACCTAACATTTCAGGTACAATAAAGGGGTAAGTGTGTCTGGACCTAAGGTGTCCAATGATGTATGACGAACTTATGTCTGGTAGGCTCGGTTGCCACAATTTTATGACGAACCTAAGTTGATGTCCGGTGTATGATGAACATTTGTCCAGGGCTTAATTGCCACCCCTGTATAAGCACTTATCTTTTTATTATATCTGACTTGTTATTATGATCTATGATCTATAATAACGATTACGACTTATGACCTATGATTTATGACTATGATTATAACTTAGATTATGATTTATGATTATGACTTAGGCAATGATATGACCTATGGTTTTGTGATGAGATATGATTAGTTTAAATAAGTTTTGTTATGAATCTTGTGTAATTTAGGATATGTTGATTAAATGATTATATGACTAACTCTTGTTTGTATTTTCCTTACTGGTCTTAGAAGCTCACCCCTTATGATGTTGTTGTGTAGAAAATTGATGATAGAAAGGTCAATGGCGAGTGGGACCTAGGAGCTTCATGATGTATTCGTAGGGACAATATAGTCGAGGAAGATCAACCAGGCCTATTTTTATTAAAGAATGTTTATTTTAAAATTTTATTTAAATGTTGCTCATTTTTATGTTAAAGACAATTATTTTATTTTTTGTAAAACCATGGAACCATGTATTTATTTTCAAGTTTTTATTCAATAAAAGAGAAATATTTATGATTATGATACAGCGTTGTGTTCTCGGTAATTTATTAGAAATTAGGGTGTTATAGGTGGTATCAGAGCCCACAACTATATTGGTCCTGAACGTTCCCACGAAATACACACGACAGCTACAAAGGACCTACTCGTTACCATGTAAGTATACACATTGTTTTCAAAATATGTTTGTAATGTCTTCTTATGTTACTTTTAGAAATTAGCTCAATGGACTCAAGTGTGGTTAGAAAAGTTAAAGCTATAAGTCCCTGAGTATCAGGATGAGTTAGAGAGAATGTTTCTAAGAATCAACTCAAGATATGCTAGAAGAAGGATCTGATGTGGAGGAATAGACGTATGTAAGAACACATCATTAAATTTTGTATTATGCTATTTTAGAAAAAAAAATTAATTTTTTTAAACATGTTATTTTCTTTTGTTATTATTTCATTGTTTAGTAAGTGTTAATAGTTTTGGATTCAATTGAAAGTGTAAAGTTTAAATTCCTCTCTTATGGGTTAGCCCATTTGTGAAGGGCCATTTCCTTTTCATTATTAGATTGGATCTAATTAAACTGAATAGCAATTAATAAAGCAAGCGTTTAAATTCCTGTCTTTTGGGTCCAAGTGGAAGTTAGGGGGCCTTAGTAGTGGGTACGATATATTGAACCCAGCCTTCCTCCATGGAAGATTCAATTGTTAAGGCCCATTTACCCGAGTTGAACTTAATTGTAATAGGGTAGTTTTGATAGATAGATGGACCTAATAAACAGTAGTACGATAGGCTAAGTTGTAACCTCTACTTGTTTCTTTTGTCTTAGCTTTTTCAAACTTTGCTCTTTTGGGGAAACAGAAAAGACACATGGAGTAGGAACCAAGAAGATCTGAAAGACTAAATGGCCAAGGTAGAGGCCGAGGCAGAGGCCAAGGAAGGGGAAGGGGGCAAGGAAGAGGAGTAGCCATTACCACTACATATGAATAATTTCCAACAGCCCCGGGAGTCCCAGAAACACCCAATATACTGGAAGAACCGGTAGCTGCTACTACACTAGAAAATGTGGAAAGAGAAAATGCTTGCCTTAGGGCAGAACTAAGGAGAAGGGAAGAAGAGTTCCAAATTAACTCAGGGCAGCAACAACAAGTGGCGCAGAAACTCATTCTTCTAGCACAACTACTACAGTTGGCAGAACCTGGCTACGAGGCAGTGTATGAATGCTTTAGAATGCAGCAACTGCCAAACTTTGACTGCGGATCTGACCCAATAGAAGTAGAAGAATGGCTTCAATCAGTGGAGTCCATATTAGAACATATGCGACTGGGAAATGAAGATCGAGTCTCTTGTGCTTCAAGCTTGCTAAAATAGGATGCCCGCATCTAGTGGGATATAGTGAAGCAGACTAGAGATGTGAACATTATGACATGGGATGAGTTTATCCACGTTTGCAACAAGAAGTATTATAGTCCTACGATTCCAGCCACAAGGGTGGATGAATTCATTGTGCTTACTCAAGGGAATTCGACTGTGATAGAGTATGCCAGGAAGTTTGATAGGCTAGCTAAGTTCGTAGCGAACATGGTACCCACCGAGACGCTAAGAATTCAAAGATTCGTGAAGGGACTGAAACCTATGATAGCCCATGACGTAAAGTTAATTCAGGGGATAACCACTTCTGCGGAAACATTAGAGGTAGCCTTGGAAGTTGAGCAAGAAAAAGATAGGATTGGGAAGGAAGGTGCGTCTAGAAGGGACCCCAAAATGAATAATAATGAATAGAATGACCACAAACGAAAACATGACGGTGGTCAAAATCAAAAAGCCGACAAGAAGAATAAGACTGCATCAGAAAGTAACGGGAATAAGAAGGCATATGTGGAATATCCCCAGTGCCCTATCTGCAAGAGGAGGCATTCAGGAGAATTTCTATATAAGATGAAAGGTTGTTTGAATTATGGTGAAGAAGGACATATTAAAAAGGATTGCCCAAAGATGAAAGACAAAAACAAAGATGACAAGCTTGTGCCAGCTAGAGTTTTTGCTCTTACTAGAGGTGAAGCAGAAACTAGTAATACAGTGGTAACAGGTCAGGTGACTATCTCTGGTAAACTATGCAATGTTTTATTCGATTCGGGAGCTACGCATTCTTTTGTCTCTATGAATATGATTGATAGCTTAGAAAGACCATGCAAACTTTTTAGAGATAAGTTTGTCACATAGTTACCCTCGAGGGAAAGAATGTTATCTAGTAGATAGGTGAGTAGCATTGTAGTTAGAATCAAAGCAAAATAATTACAAGTAGATTTGATTGAATTAGACCTTAAAGATTATGATGTAATTTTTGGCATGGATTGGTTAGCCAAACATGGGGCAACGATAGCTACAAGGGTAAGATAGTCAACTTTCAAACAGAAGGCAGAGAACAGTTCACCTTCAAAGGAGAAGTTTTCGGAACTCGCATACCGATAGTCTCTGCTCCCAAAGCTCAATGGTTAATCAATAGTGGTTGCCAAGCATTTCTAGCTAGTGTGGTGGACAAAACACGAGATACGCAGCTCGAACCAAAGGATGTACATATTGTATGTGAATTTCCCGAGGTGTTTCCAGAAGATCTACCGTGATTACCTCTGAATAGGGAAATCGAGTTTGAAATAGAATTGGCACCTAAGATGGCACCAATCTCGAAAGCTCCCTATAGAATGGCGCCTACTGAGTTAAAGGAATTAAAAACACAACTGCAGGAGCTTTTAGACAAGGGTTTCATTTGATCGAGCTATTCGCCTTGGGGAGCACCAGTGCTTTTTGTCGAGAAGAAGGATGGAAGTATGAGGATGTGTATCGACTATCGAGACCTAAATAAAGTGACGATCAAGAACAAATACCCTTTTCCTCGAATAGATGGTCTTTTTGATCAACTAGAAGGATCTACGTTATTCTTGAAGATAGATTTGCGATCGAGGTATCATCAGCTAAGAGTACGAGAAGAAGATATCCCAAAGATGGCTTTTTGGACTAGATATGGACACTACAAATTTCTAGTAATGTCTTTTGGAATAACGAACGCACCAGCCGCATTCATGGATCTTATGAATAGAGTATTTAAGGACTACCTGGATAAGTTCGTTGTTGTGTTTATAGATGACATATTGATTTACTCAAAGACAAAAGATGAGCATGAAGAGCACCTGCGACTGACGTTGGGATGACTCAAAAGTCATCAATTATACGCTAAGTTTAAGAAATGCGAATTTTGGCTAAAGAAGGTGGCATTTCTAGGACACATTGTGTCTGAAAATGGCGTAGAAGTAGATCCAGCCAAGATCGAAGCATTGAAGGACTGGCCCAAACCCAAGTGTGCCACGGAGGTGAGAAGTTTTCTGGGGTTGGTAGGATACTATAGACGATTTGTTGAAGGGTTCTCCAAAATAGCTACACCCTTAACAAATTTGACAAGGAAGCAACATAAATTTGTATGGATGGAGAAGTGTGAAGAAAGCTTCCAAAAGTTTTTGATGCAAGATGAAAATTTTTATAGTTTATTGCGATGCGTCGAAACAAGGACATGGATGTGTTTTGATGCAAGACGAAAAAGTGGTCGCTTATGCCTCAAAACAGCTAAAGGAGTACGAACAGCGGTATCCGACCTATGACTTAGAATTAGCAGCGGTTGTTTTCGCTCTAAAGATTTGGATGCACTATCTGTACGAAGAAAAATGTGAAATCTATATGGACCACAAAAGTCTAAAGTACTTCTTTACGCAGAAGGAGCTCAATATGAGGCAACGGAGGTGGCTGGAGTTAGTAAAGGACTATGACTGTGAGATCTTGTATCATCCGGGAAAGGGTAATGACGTGGCAGGCGCACTTAGTAGGCGGAGTTATGGAAGCTGATCAACACTTAAGGAGATATCTCAACACTTACAAGATGATATTAAGAGGTCCGGAATCGAGCTAATAACTAGACAAATAGCTAACCTCACGATCAAGTCAACACTAATGGAGGAAATAAAGGAGAAACAACAAGAGGACGAGTTTCTTCTTAAGATGAAGGCAGCAATACAAAGCTTAGAAAATGATGATTTCTCCTTGACAAAAAAAGGCATGTTACGATACAGAAACCGAGTATGTGTGCCCAAAAGTGGTGAATTAAGAGAAAGTATCATGAAAGAGGCGCACACTACTCCGTATTCACTTCACCCAGGATCGACCAAGATGTACAACGATGTCAAGACAATGTGTTGATGGCCGGGGATGAAGAAAGACATAGCAGAGTTTGTAGCAAAATGCCTTACAGGTCAACAAGTTAAGGATGAACACAGAGACCCGCTGGAACTTTGCAACCATTAGCGATTCCCGAATGGAAATGGGAAGATATAGCTATGGACTTTGTGATGGGATTACCAAGGACCACCAAGCAGCATGACTCTGTTTGGGTGATAGTAGAAAAACACACAAAATCTTTATGTGGAGGAGATAGTGAGACTACATGGAGTTCCAAAGATGATAGTCTCTGATAGAGGATCGGTTTTTACATCAAAGTTCTGGGAAAGTCTACAGCGTGCAATGGGCACCAAGTTAAAACTATGTACGACACTGATGGTCAATCAGAATGCACCATACAAATATTAGAGGATATGCTGAGGGCATGTGCTTTTGATTTCTCAGGATCATGAAGCAAGTATCTTCCATTGATAGAATTCTCTTACAATAATAGTTATCAGGCAACGATAGGCATGGCGCCTTATGAGATGCTATATGGACAGAAATGTCGATCACCACTTCATTGGGATGAGGTTGGTGAAAGATGATATTTAGGACCTGAGGCTGTAAGATAAGCAACTGAGGCAGTAGAAAAGATAAGACAATGAATGATTGCCGCTCAAAGTCTTCAGAAGAGCTATGCCGACACTAAAAGGCGAACTATTGACTTTTTAGTAGGCAGTCAAGTCTTTCTCAAAGTTTCTCCGATTAAGGGGATTATGCGTTTCGGAAAGAAAGGAAAGTTAAGCCCGAGGTTTATAGGTCCTTTTGAGATATTGGACAAAGTAGGGCATGTAGCATATCGGTTGGCTCTACCGCCATCATTAGCTAAAACGCATAACATTTTTCATGTATCATTTTTGAGAAAATTCATATCAGATCCATCCCATGTGCTCTATTACAAGGCTCTGGAGTTAAAACAAGATTTTAGTTATGAAGAACGGCCAGTATGCGTTCTAGAATGGGGAACTAAAGAGTTAAGGTCCAAAAGTGTCCCCATGGTTAAAATCTTGTGGAGCAATAGCACATAAAGAGAAGCCACATGGGAATTGGAGGAATATATGAGGGAGTGGTATCCCAAGATTTTTTGTAAGTAAATTTTGAGGACGAAATTCTTTTATGTAGGGGAGAATTGTAGCGTCTAGGAATTTTACTTAGCTAGATAGTAGTCATAGTAGTAGTAGTAGTAGTAGTAGTAGTAGTAGTAGTAGTAGTAGTAGTAGTAGTAGTAGTAGTAGTAGTAGTAGTAGTAGTAGTAGTAGTATTAGTTATATTAGTAGAATTTTACTTAGTTAGATAGTAGTCGTAGTAGTAGTAGTAGTAGTAGTAGTAGTAGAATTTTAGTTTTCGTGGATATTGGCCAAAGTCGGGATTTAGTTAGAAACTCGTAGAAAAAGTTATGGATTTTATAAGTTTATCCAATAGTTTAGAAATATTAATTTTATCATAAGGTTGATTAATATAGCTGGTCCTAGAAATATTATTATTATAACCTAAGGTTTAGATAGAATAATTAAGAATGTGACAGTTGTCATATGTATGTTTATTAAGAATATAAGCATTTTAGATAAATAAATTAATAAAGGATAGATATAGAAGGTCTAGAACCTTCCCTGTTAGGATCAAGTTTTACTCAGTCAAATTGGTTTAAACAAATTCAAGTGTGCTGAAAACGTGAAAAAACGTGTTAAAAATATAAATGTATGCTGATATATCACAGCTATAAGGGTCGATATATCGCCTATGATTGATACAGAAAACACGTCAACTTCGCACGAATGAAACCATGGACCCTCGGGGCAGAGATAGGGGCGATATATCACCTAGGGTAGGTGATATATCGGCTCCAGTAGCCATTTTTGAATATTTTTAGAATCCTGAACTAGAAACAGCCCTCAACAACTTTGACTCGTTCCTGAACATCTTTCATCGAGTTATGGGCATCTGTTGAACAGATAATTCAAATTCATTCAATTTTTAATCAATTATTTATTCATTTTAAAAGGAGTTAGTTTCACTCCTAGAACTCTATCAATAGGATCCGTCACTCAGCCATTCTATTCATCATTCAAGCACAGTTCAGAGCCTCCAAGCTGCTAAGTTCATTCTAGAGAAAACACTAGGGTTTTGGGGTTAAAGCTTTTAAATCTAAAGCTTTTCTAACACTTGGGAAGTAAGATTTTGTGTGATTTCGATGTTTGAGGTATAGATCGAAGTTCTAAGCTATCTAAGGTACCGTTCATCTTCAGGTTTAGTCCATTTCCATTTTTCTTATTCTTTCATTTTATTTCAAAATTTAACTTGTCGTAATGACTTTTGGTTAGGAGTTTAATTTCCTTGAAACTTAATGTCTTTGGTACGTTACTATCTTGATGGTTTAGATTTTCTTTTCATCTTATTTTCTCTAGAAGAATTACGGTTTCTTTATGTTTGGTTTTAGGAGTTTCCAATACCGCTCTTGTCTCCAATATTCCAGTTTTTGGTAAGGAAAATTATGTAGTTTGGTTTATGATTTAGTTTGTGTTTTCTATGACCTAACATTTCAGGTACAATAAAGGGGTAAGTGTGTCTGGACCTAAGGTTTCCAATGATGTATGACGGACTTATGTGCGGTAGGCTCGGTTGCCACAATTTTATGACAGACCTAAGTTGATGTCCGGTGTATGACAGACATTTTTCGGGGGCTTAATTGCCACCCCTGTATAAGCACCTATCTTTTTATTATATCAGACTTGTTATTATGGTCTATGACCTATAGTTACCATTATGCCTTATGACCTATGATTATGACTTAGATTATGACTTATGATTATGACTTAGGCTATGATATGACCTATGGTTTTGTGATGTGACATGATTAGTTTAAATAAGTTTTGTTATGACTCTTGTGTAATTTAGGATATGTTGATTAAATGATTATATGACTAACTCTTGTTTGTATTTTTCTTACTGGGCTTAGAAGCTCACCCCTTATGATGTTGTTGTGCAGAAAATTGATGATAGAAAGACCGCTGGCGAGTGAGACCTAGGAGCTTCGTGATGTACTCGTGGGGACCATATAGTCAAGGAAGATCAAGCGGGCCTATTTTTATTAAAAAATGTTTATTTTCAATTTTTATTTAATTGTTGCTCATTTTTATGATAAAGACAATTATTTTATTTTTTGTAAAACCATGGATCCATGTATTTATTTTCAAGTTTTTATTCAATAAAAGAGCAATATTTATGATTATGATCCAATGCTATGTTCTCGGTAATTTATGAGCAATTAAGGTGTTACATATAATAACTTTTTAGTTGTACTTATGTTTTTAAAAATGTTTTGGGATCCCAATGTAACACTTTTATGTTCTCAATGAATATCCAAACCTTTTATGTTAAAGTTTCATTTAATGAGTTGTCACCTTAATTTAATATCACTATTTGGTCTAAAACCTCGATTAGCGAGTTAATGACACATTTTAAAATCACATGGTAATGACTCAGGGGTAGTAGGGCATTACACCTTCAGTCTTAAACTTGAACCTTAGCGTTAATTTCCCAAGCCCTGAGTCCATATCCTGAGCCCTAAGCTTATCTTAGTCTTGGAATATTTTCTAATACTCGAAAATATTTCTAGAGCCCTAAGCTTCTCAATCCTTAACCTTAGGCCTGTACCATGTCGGGCCCTTGTCTATTTACGTGAGCCACGTGCATGGATCACACGATACCAAGGCCTACCAAAGCCTACCATACCCACAAGAACATTAGCATCATCATGGCCACCACCACCTTCGTCCACCAGAATACTCGAACATGCACCAAAGCCTAGAGGAATGGTGCATCTCTGATGGCCAAATCCTATATAAACCATAAGAACGTCACGGTGGTTATACCCGAATCCTATCGTTGCACCATCATCACCACAGACCTCTCACCATGGTAACCGGTGGTTATTCCTAAAAAAAATTGTAAACCCCCATTCTCATGCTAGAAGCAAACCTGTGGCTCTCATAAAGTCTTAGATCCATAACACTACACCCCATAATCATATTTCTTAAACACTTTGAGCACACAAAATTCAAAATTATCTTTGATTATCCACAGATCATCCATAAAAATATAAAATAATCTCATAAACCAAAACAAAGAGTACACTTACCCTTAATAGTCGAATCTTGGTGTTCCCTTCCTTCCTCTTAGCTTCAAAACTATAAAATGATGACAACAATCTCTAAGAATCTTAGCCATGACTGAAATTATCAAGTAATAAGACGCAAAATTTGCCGTTGTGATAATCCTATCCTAGGCCGAAACCACCACCTCAAATCTCAAGGTTTGTTCTTCCAATTTCTACACCATTAAAGATGACTCTAAGTGTGAATTCTAGATTCTTCATAAACCAAATAGACTAAGCCAAAACTCACCTTGAGTGATTCTAGATCCTAGTCGAAAACTTGTTGAGCGCCAAGTTTTCTTTTCTTCTCATTCATTTTCTCTCTAGATGTAACGTCCTCCTAATCCAGGACCATTGCACGATGTACTTGAAATAGTGTCACACTTGCTAATCAAGTCATTTGGTTATAAACGTGTAACTAAGGTTAACGTCAAGGGTTCAGGTTAAAAATTTTGGTCAAAGGAACTGTTGACTTTTAATTGACAAAGTTTCATACATACATGGGATCCCAAACAATTACAAACAAATGTTTAAAAGGGTGTATATACATCAAAAGTTACAACTAGCTGACCTAAGCGGCAAAATCAGGGATACAATACTATTTCCTCTGAGATATCCTCGCTGTCGTGGACGAGCAGTCGCATGTGTACACGTCACCATTGAAGCTCTCCAACTCATGGCTTGTCAAGCTTTCCTTTCCCCTTACCTACACCACATAGCACCCATGGGCCAAGGCTCATCAAGAAAACTTAAACTTGTGCATGAACAGTAAATACAAGTTCTACATACATATCTAGCATCCCAAGCAGTAATAACCTACTCATGCATGCATGCATACAATTACAAATAAATGATCATTGAATCATTCTGAGGCCCACTGTCTTGAATGGTTGACCACAGAGTCAACCCTAGGGCCCTGTGTCGTAGCTATGTGACAATAGAGTCACCTGGGGCCCTTGCCATTAGCATTGAATAACTATCCATAGAACTAGTCAAATTTTTTTTCTAACGACCATAGGGTCGACCAACATAATAGTACGTTGCTGATTTGGGCCTAAGCCTTTTGACCAGCGCGCAATGCTCTATTGCTGCCCTTAACTAATAAGTCAAGCCCTGAACCAGGTGTTCAGGTACAACTACAAATAAGCATACTTCAGACAATATATGTATGCATACATATTAATCATATAACACCATCAATTAAAAGTAAACACAGTAATAACCATGTTCCTTAATGTGGCTGAGCCCTAGCTACGTAAAAAATGCGAACAATCATATAACACTTAGCCAAAAACGAAATATCATGTACATTTAATCAACAAGCTCAATCATAACTCAAACACGTACATTCTCAGGGGCCCGAGCCCTATTCATAATTATAATCAACAATCGGGCCAAGCCCTAATCACATATATCACGTATTGGGTGCAGTTTTCTTATCTCAGGTCTGAGTATAGCGTAATAATAAGAATGACCCTCGAGCATGATCCCGGTTCCTCACCCCTAACAATAACTTAGTCACAACCATAGTATAGGATCCCATCAATAACGAGCAAATAAAGGCTTCCCGACCAATTCCTAGGCTCTGTGACCTCAAATTCTACTAAACCGGGTAGTAGAATCGATCCCGAGCCCTTAAGTTTAAATTCCCATCACTCAAAACCCACAGTGGCCAAAACAGCACAGGCGGGCTGCGACTTGCTCCTGTGGGTCGCAGTGCGCCTCCCAGGTCAGAGGCTCCCTCCAGCCTAGAACCTGGAAACAGGCCGCGACCTTGCCTAGAGGGTTGCAGAGCGCCCCGAAGTTGAAACCCCTCTACCCTTGGGTTCGGTAGGGTCGCAGCGCCCCAAGAACAAGGCCGCAACCTGACCTTGCGAACCCAAATTTCCTCTATTTTCCACAAGCCAAAAACTTACCAAAATCTACCCAAATCATTCCTTGAACAATCATTAAATCCTCATAATAGAATCAGCTTAATATTAGTAGAAAACCCCTACCTAAAATTTGATTAAAAACCCACCAAAATTCACAATCTATCACTTGAGACACAAAGCTCAAGAACACCTCAAAACTCAAGGAAAACATGACATAAATTCAACTAAAATAGGGATTAAAGCTTACCTTAACTATCAGACAAGTTTCCCCCTAGCTATAGCTAATCCAAACCCAAGTTTAGGCCTTCAATTCCCAAGCTTTCAGCCGGAAGATCTCCTTAATTCTCAAGGAATTCCGTTAGAAAATTTGAGAGAGAATGAGAGAGAGATTCGGTTGGGAAATTCTGATAACAAAGTGTTTGAGAGTTTTTTGTGTTTTGTTTGTTTTCTTAAGGCTTAAGTAACTTAAGCTAATCCCGAGGCTCCGGGGTACGAAAAGATTCCCCAAAGGCAAAATGGTCAGAATCCCCGACATCCCCTCCTAATCTCACTAACTCCAAATATATCATCGAATACTTATTTATGTTATCCGATAACCCGATAATGTATTAGTTATCCATAATATCTCTTGACTCGCCCCGAGTCGGGTATTGGGTCCCGTTGTGACTTTCTTGCTAACTTGTTCCCTAGGATCGTCTTATGCTGAGTAACCCAAATAAACCCACATAATAATGTGGTATCTCACATATATCACAAATATGCACATGTATACAATTATGCCCATAACAGGCCAAATTACGAAAATTGCCCTTCTAATAAGAAACGGGCCTACATGCATATCTAATACTCATAAACATGCATGTCTAATTATATTATCATATAACTCACATAATTATACAAAAATATAACTCATATAAGCATATAATTTCATATATTGTCATCGTGGCCCCCTAATCAAGGTCCTAAGCCACATTAGGTAATTTAGGACATTACACTAGTTTTCTCTTTCTTCTTTTTCTTTATTAATTTTTGCAAATGGGACTGAGAAAATTAGAGTGGTAACTACCATCTCTCACCTTTATCTCTTAAAAACCATGCAGCTATTTAATTCAAATAATTCCCATTTTCCTATCATTTTCCTTCATTTCCACTAAGTGGCCAAAACTATGGTGCTTAATGCACTAACCATGTGCTCTTAACCCCAATTAAGTCATTAATCTAATATTAGGCACCAATAACCTCCCATAACCACCCACGATCATCCTTTATCCACCCATTAGTCCAAAAATGAGTGTTAATGTACCATTAAATAATGAGGCTTAAAACTATAGACTAAATTGAATAAAGACATTTGTATTTCGGCACACAATCTAAGACTATAATTGAAGATATATGATTCAATTTGCATCTCCAATTTGTATCTCCAACACATAAATCATAGTCCAAAATACTTATATGATTCAATTTGCATCTCCAACACATGTAATCATAGTCCAAAACTCCTCAAAAAAATGTCATGATAACCCAATAATTTTCTAAAATTATTTTAGGGCTCTAGTATTGAGATATAATCCAAAACTATACTTTATAAAATAAATATCTTAACTTATATGTATTTTTATACTAAAGTCTTCAAAGACTCAACCAAAGTGATCAACTCGTCATTTTTATAATTAAAATATTATCATCTTTATTATTTTAATTACCAACAGTATTTCATACCATAATTCATTAAACATTTAATTAAAAAAAATTCCATACCGGAAATTACTTTCAAAGTGTGCTCAATCTTTTGTTTAGTTGCTGGAGCTTTGCTGGAGTCCGTTTAGTTGCATTTTGTTGGTTGTTAAGCTACATTTTGCTCCTAGTGGGAATTTGTAGTTATTTTAAAAATTAATAATAATCGTGTGATTGTGGTTTCCTTTCACATGTTTTTAATTTTTGTAAATTTTGTTTGTATGTGCCAATTTTTTCTCTCCATGTTCATTGTGTTGGCCACGATTTTTTAATTATACTTTTTGTTGGTTCTTTAGCTATCGTTTATGTTTATGTCTTTTCATTTTCCATGATTTTGTAAGTTAAATCAAATGATTAAGATGGTAGAGAATGTGTGCTAAGTCTGTCTTCATCGGCTGAAATTAGGATTGCTCTGGTTTGGCTCCACACTCTCCACGCGGTCTAAATGGACAATTGAATTCCATTGCAACCTACACTAAAAAGGGTCTTGCTTTTAGGAAGTAGGTAATTTAGTGTTAAATTGTGTTTGTATTTTATGGTTTGCAGTATTTGCTATTTTTTATTATTTTGCGTTGTTTTTAGCATGATGTTTAAGTTTGCTCTATCTTTTTGTGTCTAGTTTTTCTCCTTATATATTTATGGTCCTTTTAAACTGTTATGGTTTTTTTGGGTAAATTCATTGCTATGTAAACAATTACATTATACTATGTAGTGTTATTTTTTATTTGAGGTAACTAATTACTTTATATATTGTTTTTTTATTAGGTATTAGGGGGTAATGTAACGCCCTACTAATCCAGAACCGTTACACTGTGTGTTTAAAATGCTGATTAACTCGTTAAGAGAGTCATTTAGACTCAAAAGTGTAATCAAGATAAAACAATGGTTTTGGTACTAAGAATTTTGGTTAAAAGAATTAGACTTTTCATTAAAAAGTTTAAACATAATTAAGGGATCCCATAAAGTTTTAAAAAATACAATTATAACCAAGGTTACAAAAAAGAGTCGATCAAAGCAGCAAAATTGGACCTATTCCCTAAGTCCCTCAAAATATATCTCGACCGTGGAAGTCAAGCAGACTGAGTATGTACACACCGCCCTAGAGCCCTCCAACTCATGGTTGGTCGACCTTTCGTTTACCCTCAACTGTATCACAAAGCACCCGTGAGCCAAGGCTTAGCAAGAAAACTCAACATAGCATAATAATCAACCAATTAATCATGAATAGCTAACAATATGCTTTACAAATATTAGACAACTCATTTTAGTACATAAACAGGGTACGTCGTTGCCGAGCGAAGTGCTTCTCCCAACACTAAGCATACGACCATATGTCGAGCGAGTGTGTACAACACTTCACAGTGGTCTCGTGCCATCATGGCCTACCTTTTGCATGTATTGCCGAATACGGACCATGCCAGTCAATCACAAACAAATTCACAATGAAAATAGATGCAACTAATATAATTACAAAGCATGGGTACATAACCCTAAGTATATTCCTCGCATGGTTATAACCTCGGTCATAGGTCGGGGCCAATGCCCTACTCTTGGTTTGTGTGCTAGTTTTCTTTCCTCGAGTCCTCTGTAGAAAATGGAAGGACCCCGAGTGCAATCCTTTTTCAAGCCTTGCGGAAATCATAGTCACAACATAAATTGTACACTTATTAGGAACTATATCTGATAATGGGCTCCAAGACTATGCCCTAGTTCTTGGGATCTCTAATTCCACCCCACCGGGTAATGGAATCATCCCCAGAGCCTAATTCCCAAAACCCTTAAAAAGTGTACCCTGACAAGGAATTAGCATAGGGGCACCCTCCTCAAGGGCCACGGTGCCACAGAAGTCAGAGAGTAAACCATGTTCTCGAGGAAACGCATCCGCGTGCGCGACCCTCACCCAGAGGCGCATCCGCGATGAACCCATACATATGGATTTTATAAAATTTTAAACCTAACCCAATTACCTAAACATGAATCTAGCCCATTCCAAGCATCAAACCAACCACAAATCAGTAATACAACCCCCATATACCATAACCCAACATCAATTATACACAATTCAAGCTTATATCTGACAATTTCCCAACATAACTTAAAACCTCTCAAGAACAACAATGAAAATATATAAAAAAAATGCATACCTCTTTGAATTTTTAAACTTCTAGGGATGGGTTGGCTCAAGCAGCTGCTAGGTTTCCTTTCCTTGAAGCCTAATATCCTCCAAAACCCTCAAAATCCCAAGAAATGGGTCTTTAACTTGCTAATTGTGTGTGTTCATGGTGAGTTCAAGCAAAACCATGTAAGAGAGAGTGAAATGGAATTATGGTGAAAGTCCTTGCTCTAAGGAAAGTAGATCACTTATTAATATACTCATGGTCAAATTACCAACATACCCCTACATATAAACCCCTCTCTTAACACACCTCAAGGGCGAAATGTTCATTTCCCTATAATTCCCACTAAACCTCAAATTACACATCAAATTCCCAATTTAACCACTAATAAACCTAACACAAATATTTTCCCCCTAGGCTCGAACCGAGCTAGGTATTTCATCCCCATTTTCATTTTTCCACTAAAATTTCCCAAAAGGATTCACTCAAGCCAAATATCATAAATATCTACATAATAATGTGTTCTCAAGCACATAGCATATAATATTATGAAAAATACACATTTTTAACAAAAGTGGATCTTTAAACACATTTAATACACATAATCATGCATACTCAATAATATCATCATATAAATCTCATAAATCAATCAATCCACACATAATTACCCCACATGCCCTCCCGACACGCTAATCGAATCACTTAGTTCTATTTGATGTTTCGGGACACTATAGTTAACTACTATAGTCATTGGTTACTTGGATTCTATAAGTTATGCTTGAATTATTTATTTTGTTTCGGGAGTAACTGATTTCCATAGTCTTGCCAGATGTTCAATTGATAATAAGTGCTAATAATCATTTTGGGAGCAAATTTTAGGTATGAAATACTGGGAATGTTATATTTAATTTGAAGAAAAAAAATCCTCTGAAACAGCAAAAAATGTTTCGGAATACACCTTTTAGTCAATTCTTGGATGTGTCAAAGATTACATTTCAGGCACAATTGTTTCATAGAGTAGTTCTTAGGGAAGTTTACCAAAAATTTGAAGATGATTAGATTCTCATTTAAGTTGGCTGGGAAAATATTATGTTTTCCATTAATGAGTTTGCTCTTGTTGCTGGGTTGAAATGTGTGGGGAGTGTTGATTGTAGCATGTTTAGTGAGGCTGATTATGGTCTTAGGAAAATTGTTTTTAAAATTATTTTTGGAAAAATTAGGAAAGACGAGCTTAGGTAAGCATTTTACAAGAAAATTGCTAAGGATGATGAGAATATTGTTAAATTAGATATTTTTCATTTGTTGGCCAATTGTTTATTTGGGACGCAATATGATACAATGGTGGAAAATTTACTTTTTCCAGTGGTTGATTTTGAGTTCCCCCTGTTGCAAAAGTTTAGATTTGGCAAACTTTTGTGGTAGAGAACTAGGAGTTCAATGTGTTTAACATTGAAAGAGAAAAATGAAGTTATTAAGAAATTTTATAGGAAGGTTGATGGGTCTCTCGATAACTATTCTTATAATTGTTTTAGAATTCCACTTGCTTTAATATTGTGGATTTATGAGACAATTCCTTCATTGTCTAGCTCTTTATATTGGATGGCTAAATCTTCTTTTTCGAGGATTATTAACTTGTCTAAAAAAGATAGTGTCTCATATAAGCAATTATTAGAGATTTTATTTCAAGGTCTGTTTGATCGAATCCCTTAGACTTTCTTCAGGCTATAAAACAAGTGTATTAATTGGTGACTTTGAGAAGTTTGTTGTGATTACTTTAACTCTTTGTGAAAGCAAAAATAGAAAGTGGCAAGGGTCTATATTGTAGGTGGTTCAAAATTGATAGAGTAGGCTCTATCATACCTTGATACTTAAAATTTGATGTTATGAACAAGTGTAGTATTGTTGATGGATCAAATATATCTGAGGAAGTTTCTTACAGGTGGACACTATTAGGGTTGGTGCCCTAAAAACATGTAATAATAGGACATTTTTGTTTGGTATTAAATAAAAATACATTTTCTTTATAATTAAATGTTTGTATTATTGTTGAATAATTATAAAATATCAAAAAATTCTATATTCATTAATGAGAGTGTGATCTTGTATAAGTATGAGAGGAATAAGATCATAGTTCATGAAAAACTTGCCAGTGACATATTAAAGTAAGAATCTTTAATCAATGGTTGCTAGTACGGTTTAGTAAGCATTTTTTATAATGCATGTGATCTAGATCTGGATTGCTAATGTGGATAGACATATTAGTAAATGCACTTTATATAAATAGATTATATATGAGTGGAGCGATGTGAATTCATTCTTTCATAAACATACTGTCTGCCATAAAGATTTCATTCATATAAAAAAGATGATCATATGAAGATCAGGCTGGATCCTGAGCAGTCATGAACTCTTATTCATGTGTATTAGTTCTTTTGATTAACTCAGTAAGGTGTCTTATAATAATGAGGCTATTGACATTTGTTTTGGAGATTCAATAGTATGAATAACTGGGAACATGATCTTACAATAATGGAATCAAAGCTTTCCTAATAGATCAAATATTGGTTCTCTTAAGGGTTAATTCTGCAACTTAATAGTTATTGAGCTCAAATTTATAATATGATTATAAATTAACTATTCACTAGTGGATTAATGGTACCTAAGGAACAAGAGGTAATTAGAAGGGTAAAATGATAATTTTGATCAGCTCTAATTAATGAACTAACAAATTGGAGGACAAACCTACATGAAGTGATTATATGAATTGGCAACACGAGATAATTATGTAAACATAATTCTATAGCTACTAAGAGAGAAATTCCGTATTTACAGTGGAGGAATAATATCATTAATAAATAAGATTATTTAAAAGAGTTTAATTAATAATCTGGTTTATTAGAGCTTGGTATTATATGTCCATGGTCCACAAGTCACGTCTATACTACATTGTCAATGGTATGGATATAATGGATGAACCAAAAGGAGAAAAATACATAATTTTCATGTGATTAATTTTCCAATGCTAAGATGTAATTATGTGAGAATTATGTGTAGTTAGTTAATTATGAATTAATTAAATAAATAAAGTAAAATGTTTTATTTGAAAACTATATAAAAAAAAGTTATTTTAAATAATATATACTAAACCTAATTAGTTTTTACTGAGTCTAATTTTTTTTAGATTATTTTAGGTTTATAAAAGTCTTATAATGAACTGTAAGAAAAACAATTGATTTTTAGTTCTTAGAGAAAATCTGAAAATACTACAATACTCTCTCAGCCTTTTTCTTTTCCAAAACATTATTGATCTCATGTCTTGAGTACATCAAGAGAACCTAAGTTTTGTCCATAATATCCTACGCATCCACACACGTCCTATGTGGTGAGGATTGACTTGGAAAATTTTGGTGTGAATCTCAAAGCTGTCTCATTGGATTGGATGATTGTTAATGTTTTACGAAAAGATAACAAGCATTTTTGATATACTACGAGAGATATGATTCTATCTTTTGTGAATCTTGATTTAATATATGGGTATATGTGATTTTTGGTTTTGGTATTGGTTAAATTTTTATGTCACTATTTCACTGCATACTCTAATTTACACAATCGATATCTACAATTGGTATCAGAGCAGTACATATATACATATACATTTAATGATGTGTGGGTTTCTTGTATTTATTATATATATGTTGATATGTATGAATGAATGGATGGTTTTTTTTTTATGTATGGTTCATATGATGGATCGTTAATTATATGTTGATTATTGGGTTTAGATTTTTATCAATTTTCTAGATCTCATGTAAGGCATTATGGAGTATTTGAATTTTTTGTAATTTTATTTTTGTAATATCATTGTAAGAATTATGCATAAGAGAAAATTGGAGTAGACCACCTCAAGCTCGTGATCATCGAATCTTAAATGAAAAAATTTCCACTGTGGAGTTGAAGGTCATTGGTAGAGAAACTGTAGCAAATGTCTGGGTGAGTTGAAAAAGAAAGGTAAATATGATTTGCTAGTACTTGAAGCTTGTATAGTTGAAGACGATATGTCGTCCTAGGTCGTGGATTCACGAGTCACTAACCATGTATGTTAATCTATGCAAATACTTGATTCATCAAGAGAACTTGCTGATGGTGAGGTGACTATGAAGTTGGAAGTGGTTTGCTAATTTCAACAAAAGAAGTAGGAACAATCCATTTAATCTTTGGAAATAAATATCTTGTTCTGAAAAATGTTTATTTTATTCTAGAATTTTCAAGAAATTTCATTTCTTTATCTTTATTGCATGAAAGGGATTTTGATAAGTAATTAATCCTAAAAGTAACAAAAGACAAAAAGTTTATCAAGATGATGACACATATCTATGGCATCTAAGATTATGTCAAATTAATCTAGATATTTTAAACTAGTTAAGAAAAAATGGACGTTTGAGGAAACTAAAAATTGGAAATCTTCCATTTTGTGAATCTTGTCTATAGGGTAAAATCACCAAAAGACCCTTCTCAGTAAAGGGAAATAGAGCCAGAGAACCTCTAGAACTTGTGCATAATGATGTGTGTGTTTCAATCAATATATAAGCTAGAGGTGGTCTTGAATACTTCATCACATTCATTGAAGATTACTCAAGGTATGGTCATACTTACCTAATGCTTAGGAAGTTTGAAACTTTCAACAAGTTCAAATACTTCAAAGCTCAAACTGAGAAACAATTAGGAAAATCTCGTAAAACACTTCAAATGGATCGAGGTGGACAATTCTTGGATTTGGAATTCAAGGATTTCTTATTGGAGCATGGAATTATTTCCTAACTCATAACACCTGGAACACCAAAGCAAAATAATGATTAAGAAAGGAGAAACACGACTTTATTGGATATGGTCAGGTCTATGTTGAGCTACTCTACGCTTCCACTTTCTTTCTAGGGTTACACACTTTAACGGTGACCTACATTCTGAATGTAGTCCCATCAAAGACAATAATTAAGACACCATTACAGTTATCAAATGTCACAAAACCTAGTTTGCACCATTTTCATATGTTGAGTTGTCAAGCTCATATTATTAGACCTAAGTCTAGGAAGCTAGACTCAAGGTCAGAAATGTGTGTCTTCGTTGGTTGGGCTCTAGAGACTAGAGGTGGTTACTTTTATAGACAAAAGGTTCAAAATGTGTTTGTGTCGACAAATGTAACATTCCTTGAACATGACTATATAGTAAATTATAAACCTCGAAATGAGGTAGTTCTTGAGGAACTAGCCTCTAAGCAAATAACCAAAAATCCATCATCATTATATGATAAAACCAATGAAACCATAGTTCCTATAAAATAAGCCCTAGTACATCGTCGCAGTGGGAGGATTGTACGAGAACTTGTTCGCTATGAACACGAAGCACATGCCCTTGTGTCGGACACAGATAATAACGATCCATTAACCTTTAAAGAGGCAATGGATGATCCTAGAAAGGATAAATGGCAAGAAGCCATGAACCAAGAAATGGAATCGATGTATTCCAATTCTATTTGGGAATTTGTAGATCAACTTGAAGATGTTAGACTCATTGAATGCAAATGAATGTACAAAAGGAAAAGAGCTGCATATGAGAAAATAGAGAATTTCAAAGCAAGGCTTCCAGCCAAGGGTTACACTTAAAGGGAATGTGTTTATTATGAAAAGACATTCTCTCCCATCGCCATGATAAAATCCATACGCATTATTTTATCCATAATCAATGCTCATGATTGTGAGATATGGAAAATGGACATCAAGACAGCCTTTCTTAATGGCTATCTTGAAGAAAGTATCTATACGGTACAACCAGAAGGGTTCATGACAAAGGGGAAAGATAAAAAGTTTTTCAACTTGCTGAAATCCATTTATGGATTATAACTAGAATCTAGATCTTGGAATCTTACCTTTGGTGAGACTTTTAAAACATACAACTTCAAACAAAATATTGACGAAGCTTGTGTGTATAAATATATCAAAAGGAATAATGTGATTTTCTTAGTTCTCAACGTAGACGATAATTTATTGGTAATTGAACACCTCAAAATTTCTAATAAGGCTTAGTATAGTGCCTCGATTAGTGTGCTGGGTGGGCATAATTGGATCTATATGTGATATTATGTAATTTTATTGAATATTTATGTGATTATGTGAATTACATTAGTTATCTCATAACATGATTGATTATGCATGTTTAAGTGTATTAAATGTACCTAAAGGCTCGCTTTTGTTACTAAAGTTGCATATTCGTAATTTTGACACGTTGAGGGTATAATTGTAATTATATGTGTTATATGTTTGAGACCACATTATTATGTGGATATATTTGAGATATTCGGTAGAAGTCAAACCCTTTGAGAAAACTATCAGAAAAGTCATAATGGGGATAAATACCCGACTCGGGGTAAGCCTTGGGGTATTTTGGCAATTGGGTGGATTACTGTGAATTATTGGGGTATGAGTTATATTTGGGAAAAATGCTGGTATTTTGAGGATTAGTGGAACTAACTGGGAATTTTAAGTGAAATTTGAGGTTTAGTGGAAAATTGGTGTCCAATGACCTTTTTTCCCTATGGGGGAGTTGAAAATTTGAAGGGCTTTGATGGGGGAGTTGTAAGGCAAAGGTATAATAGTCATTTGGCTAGAAGATTATACTTAAGACATAAGGGTCAAGTAGTTTGTCCCACATTTTTCTTGCTCTCTGTCTCACTCTACTTTGTTCCAAGGAGAAGCTCTTGAAGTTTTGAACCTAGGGGTGATCCTAGTAGGATTTAGAGCTTGTGGCTGAGAATTTGAGGATGCGAGGAGTACTAGCTGGTAAGGGGGTTCGAATTGCCACACGAAATTCAGAGGTAAGGAGCACTTTTAATAGCTTTTCTATGGTGTTCATGACGAGATAAGGTTTTAGTTCTTGAGTTGAGAATTGTTGGTTTTAGAGTGTTTTTGGGAGTGTTTTTAGGTCTATCGATGTTGTGGGGCTGGTTTGTGATTGTCTGGGGGTGAAAATCTAGCAGAATGAGGAGTTTGGAATGACTTGCGAACTCTAAAAAATCTTATAAATCTTGGTTTTTGCAGAGCGTCGTGGCACTTGGTAGGAGCGTCGTGGCTCATTTGAAGCTGGATGACCCTTGGACTACCTTAGATTAGCGACCCTTAGTGGGTTGCACCAGGGCACAAAATGGGGAAAATTTATGTGGTAAGCGTTTGGCCAGTAGGGTGCTGGGACCCTTGTGGAAGGCGTTGCGACTCGAAATGCATATTTTTTTTATGGGGAGGCTTCTTAGCCTATTGAGGGGCCACGGCGCAGCTAGGGGGCACCGCGTTGCCAAATGGGATATCTAATTGTGGTAAGTTTGGGTCTTGGGAAACCAAATCAAAGGTCTCGGGAATGATTCTACTACCCTGTTAAGTGGAATTTGAGGTCTCGTGGGCTAGGGCTTGGTGTTGAAGCCCTTCATCAATTCAGTTCTGAATGAATGTTCCTTAATGTGTTGTGACTAGGGGTTTCTGCTAGGTTCGAGAAGAAAGGATCGTGCTTGGGGTTGCCTCGCTTCATCGCTCAAGACTTGAGGTAAGAAAACTACACATGTGTTGAGTTTAGGGCTTGAGCACTGGTTATTAAACATGGTTGTGACCATGCTTGAGAAGTCTATTTAAATTTGAATGAATGTATTAAGCATAGTTATGTTATGTTTGACATGCATATCTGCTTGTATTTGGTTGGAATGCTCGGCTTATAAGCCATGGTCGGCAATAGCATGCAGAGGTCGTTATGGCTGGGCCAATCTAGAAGTGCGATACACGCTTGTATGACTCTATAGCCACTTGGAAGAAAGGAGTGTGGTATGCGCTCATGTGGCTCTATGGCCACATAGATGGATTGAATGCCTGCATGAGTGTTGGTTATAACTGCTAAGCATGCTAGGAATGGTTTATAACTTGTTGATGATCTGATGCTATTAATGACTTATAACTTCTTGATTATCTGTTCTATTAATTTTGAGTTTTCTTGTTGAGCCTTAGCTCATGGATGCTATGTGGTGAAGGTAAGGGCAAAGAAAAGCTGGATTAGCCATGAGTTGGAGAGCTTCGAGGGCAATGTCTACATATGCATCCTGCTCGATCATCACGGTCATGACTTCTTTTGTGGATCTAACTATAGTTCATTTTGCCGCGTAGGACAACTATGTTGTAGTCTGTTTATACTGTACTTGTTTATAAATTCTTTTATGGGATCTCATGTATGTATTAAACTCTTTTAATGAAAAGTAGTACTCTTTTGTTAGATATTTTTAGTACCTAATCGATTTAATTAACTTTAATTACACGTTTAAGTCAAAATGATTCATTTAGTGTGTCTAGCACTATTTTAAACACACAGTGTAACGGTCTTGGTTTAGTAGGGCATTACAGAATGATGTAGAAACTTCATCGAATGTAAATAAAGGTTGGCTAAAAAATTCTAAATGAAAGATTTGGGAAAGATGAGCTATGTTATGGGAATCCAAATCCTCAGAGATAGGAAGAACAAGTTGCTTGCACTTTCTCAAGTGTCTTATGTTGATAAGGTGTTTGAAAGATTCTCTATGAAAAATTTCAAGAAAGGTAAATTACCAACAAGACGTGGAATTTTTCTTTCAAAGGAGCAGTGTGCTAAGACATCTCAAGAAGAAAAATATATGAGAAAGTATCCCTACGCATCCCTATGCTTCAACAATGGGTAGTCTAATGTATGCCATGTTGTGTGCAAAACAAGATATATGCAATGCAGTGGGAGTTGTCAGTCATTATCAATCAAATCCTAGTTTGGAACACTAGATTGCAATAAAGCACATTCACAAGTATCTTCGAAGAACGAGAGAATATATGCTTGTGTATTCAGGTGGCGACCTGAACCCCATTGGATACACTGATTCTGATTTTAAATCAAATAGGGACAATCGTAAGTCAACGTCTGGCTTAGTGTTCACTCTTGGTGGAGGAGCTGTAGTCTAGAGAAGTATTGAACCATCCAGTATTACAAATACTACCATGGAAGCTGAATACATATCTACGCGTGAAGCAGCTAATGAAGCAACATGGCTCATAAATTTTTATACCTATTTGGAATTCATTCCAGATATGGACAAGCAACTAATTCTATACTTTGACAATAATGGAGCAGTAGCAAACTCTAAAGAAAACCAATGAGTCATAAAAAAAGGAAAACATATAGAAAGGAAAAACCATATGGTTAGAGAGATCATGATGCTAGTATTAATTTAAGTAAAAACATGGACGCGGTGGAAGGTGGTGTGAGGGGATTTTATAAAATCATTAATACCAAGCTAGAAAAAATAAATATATTTATACATTAAATCGACACTCAAAAAGAAAAGGAGATTTACCTCTTGTAGCCTATCAAGATTTCTTGAGTCTTTTTGTATAATCAAACGATCTTCCTATCCAGTGAAGACTCACATCTTAGTCTTCCAAGTCGTTCCTCAAACACACAAGGATGTATGCGAGCCCATCACATTCACAGTTTGATTATTTAGGCTCTCCAGATGTTCTCAACAAATGAGATCTAGAGAGTTTAGAGAAGAGAGAAGGTTGTAGAGAGTTCTAGAATTTTTCGGGCTTAGAAAAAAAATCGATACTTTTTTATCTGACTCAATCAACTGACTTCAAAAAATAATTGCTTTTTTTTAGACTTATAAAGGTAATAAAATAATTTTCTTTTCTTTTTAATTTAATTAATTCAAACTGATCAGTTATCTCTTTATTTTAATCAACTTAAAACAATAGTTAAAAAAGCAAAAAATATTTGATATTCAAAATTCAAATCCCAGGGACACATGGCACATGTGTGTGCACAGTGACTGGTGTGTGCCACTATGTGCTTCCAATTTCTTTTCTTCATTTTTTTGTTTAATTAACTTTAAGACATTATATTTAATACCAAAAAAATATTAATATTATTTCAAAAATAAATATGAGTTAATTCAAAATTAGCATTATCTTAAATCTATCAGTTTGAATAATTATCATATACTAAGATAATAATGAACTCTCTTTAATATTAATCAAAACAGTGATTAACAATAATTTTAACTAATATAAAGTATTTCAAATAAAGACTAATTAGTCTATTAATTAATTAATTGAACACAATTAACACTTAGCTCCAAAAAATTAATCCTTTGCAATTTGTTCGTTTTCTCCATTAATCTTGCCTGAAACATTTTTACCCTTGAGAGTGTAGGAAAGAAGCGACTCGAGAACCATAGACCTATAATACTAAGCTCCAGTAAACCAGACTATTAATTAAACTCTATAATTATATAATCTTATTTATTAATTCGATTATAATTCCACTATAAATATGGAATTTCACTCTTAATAATTATAGAATTATAGGTAAAGAGTATTCTCTTGTAGTCCATTGTTAAAATCAATATATGTAGTTTTATCCTCTATTTACTGGTTCACTAATTAGAGCTGGTCAATAATTATCATTCTACCATTCCAATTACCTCTTTTTCCACTAGTACCATTAATTCACCAGTGAATATTTAATCTATAATCATATTATAGATTTGAGCTCAATAACTATTCAGTCCTAGAACAAACCATTAAGGGAACAATTATTTTATCCGTTAGGAAAGCGTGGATTAAAATATTGTAAGATCATCCTCCCAACCATTCATGACATTGAATCTTCAAAACAAATGCCACTAGCCTCATTATATTAAGAGACCTTAGTGAATAAATCAAATTATCCAATAAACATAAACAGGAGTTCATGATAACTCTACATTTAGACTGTTCTACTAATGATCATCTATTAAGATACGAATTAAATCTTTATGGAAAACTATAAGTTTATAAAGAAATTAATTCACATCGGGGTTGTGATATATAATCACTATTATATAAAGCACCTTCAATGTCTATCCACATTAGTAATCCGAATCTAGATTACTTGCATCAAATACTAGCAACCATTCATTAATGATTCTATACTTTAATATGGTGTTGACTATTTTATTTATTATATATGATCTTAATTATCTCATATGCTTCTCATAAATGAATATCGAATTTTATGATATTTCTATATAAATTATTGAAACAATAATTTCAATAATCAAACATAATAAAATTGTAATTTTATTTAAATCAATAAAAATTCCTTTCATGCTTTTAGGGCACCAACCCTAACAATCTCTCACTTTCTCTTAAAGCAACTGAGGCATCTCTTTCAATCCCCAATTCCGTACATGAATCGTAAAAGACTTTGCAGGAAGTTCTTGGTAAACGAGACTGCCAGGTTTTGTTCCGATGCTATCTTCACAACTGTCACATCACCTAGGTGCACAATCCCTCTTACCAGAAGGTATTTTATTTCTATATGCTTTCCTTTGTTGTGGTTTCTAGATTCCTTTATTTAGCTATCGCTCCACTGTTGTTACAGTACAGGATTAGTGGCTTCTCCGTAAATGGAATCACTTCAAGATCATTGTAAAACTTCCTGAGCCAAACTGCTTCCTTAGCTACTTCACAAGCAACTATATACTCGGGTTCCATGGTTCAATCGACAATATTGGATTATTTGATACTTCTCCAGACTACAGCTCCTCCACCAAGAGTGAAAACTGACCCAAACGTCGATTTACGGTTATCTTTATCTGATTGGAAATTAGAATTAGTGTATCCAGTAGGGTTTAACTCAGCTTTGAATAAACAAGCATATAATCTATCATTCTCTGAAGATACTTGATTATGTGCTTTACTGCAGTCCAGTGTTCTAAATCATGATTTGATTGATAACGACTTACAATTCCCACATAGCATATGTCGGCCCTAGTACACAATAAAGCATACATAAGACTCCCAACTTTTGAAGCATAGGGATACTTTCTCATGTCCTCTTCTTACTGGGGTAACTTTGGACATTGCTCCTTCGAAAGAGTAATTCCATGTCTTGTTGACAACTGACCTTTCATGGAATTTTTCATTGAGAACCTTTCCAGCACTTTATCTATACCATTTTCTTGAGAAAATGCCAAGAGCTTGTTCTTCTTATCCCTTAGCATTTGTATCCCCAGAACATATCTCACTCTTCCAAAAATTTCATTTGGAACATTTCAACTAATCGCTTATTTACATTTGGAACATAACAGTGTCTCCACATCGTTTCAAGTGAGTATAATGTCATCCACGTAAAGAACTAAGAAAACCACTACTTTTTCTTTGATATATTTATTTACACATGCTTCGTTCACACTCTCTTCAAATCCATATGTATTAATCGTCCCATCAATGGTGATGTTCCAAGATATAGATTCTTGCTTAAATCTATAAATGGATATTATACATTTGCACATTTTATGATCTTCCCCTTTCTTCATGAACGGTTCTGGTTGTACCATATAGATACTCTCATCAAGATCGCCATTAAGAAAAGTTGTATTGACATCCATCTGCCATATCTCATAGTCATAAGTGGCAGCTATGGATAAGAGGATGTGTATGGATTTTAACATGGAAACAGAAGAAAATGTCTCTTCATAATCAACACCCTTTCTCTGTGTGTCGCCTTTGGATACATTGAAATTTTTTACTTTCCCATTAACACCTCTTTTCTTCTTGAAGATCCTTTTGCCCCCAATGGGCCTGACACCTTCGGGTGGGTCTACAAGTTCCCAGACAGAATTGGAATGCATCAATTCCATTTCTTGGTTCATGGACTCTTGCCATTTTTCCTTTTTAGGGTCTTCCACTACCTCTTTAAAGGTCAATTGGTTGTCCTTATTTGTGTAAGAAATAAGGACATGTGCCTCATGCTCATAGCGAACAGGTTGTCTAACAATCCTCCCACTACAACATTGCATTAGGGCTTCCTTTTG
Organism: Humulus lupulus; assembly: GCF_963169125.1. NCBI lineage: Eukaryota > Viridiplantae > Streptophyta > Magnoliopsida > Rosales > Cannabaceae > Humulus > Humulus lupulus. Next base: position 89,625,016 of record NC_084796.1, on the reverse strand, counting down.
TGCAATAGTGGTCTATCTAGTTTTTCCTTTATCCTTTAATGATGATGGTGATGGAATTTGATTAGCTTTGAGTTCCTCCAAAACTACTTTGCTCCGAGGTTTATAGTTAGTCATATAGTCATGGTCAAGGAAGGTTGTATTTCTGTAAACCAATACCTTTTGGTTCTTTTGACTATAGAAATAACCACCTCGTGTCTCTGATCATATCCCACGAAAATACACACTTTAGACCTTGAGTCAAGTTTCCCTAACATGAGCAAGACAACCCCAAATGCATAAATGATGCAAACCAGGTTTGTTACCATTCCACAACTTTAGTGGTGTCTTGCTTATTGTCTTCAATGGGACTACATTCAAAATGTAAGTCGTCGTTTGAAGTGCATAACCCCATAATGTGAGAGGAAGAGATGAGTATAGCTTAACATAGACCAGACCATGTCCAACAAGGTCCTGTTTCTTCTCTCTGAAATACCATTTGTTTTGGCGTTCCAGTAGCTGTGAGTTGGGATAGAATACCATGCTCCAGCATGAAATCTTTGAATTCTAAATCCAAATATTTACCCCCTCGATCTGATGAAGGGGTCTTAAAAGATTTACCTAACCACTTCTTAGCCTCAGCCTTGAAGTCTTTAAACATGCCAAAGGTTTCTAACTTCCTATGAATTAGGTAAGTATGACAAAGATATCTACAGTAATCATCAATGAAAGTGACGAAGTACTCATAACCACCTCTAGCTTGCACATTAATTGGACCACACTCATCACTGTGTACAAGCTTTAATGTTTCTATGGCTCTATTGCCTTTCGTTGAGAAAGGGAGGTTAGTCATTTCCCTTATAGACAGGATTCTCAAACTGGAAGAGTCCCAACAGTTAGTTTTCCAAATAGTCTATCTCTTGTTAACCGGTTTATTATGTTAAGACTAATATGACCTAGTCTTAGATGCCATATATATGTGTCATCCTGTTTTAAAACTTTCTGTCTTTGTTACCTTTTGGTTAAGCTACTTTAAATAACTTAGAGTTATTTGGAGATCGTTCATTTAGCAAAAATTGTTGCAGTCTGAATGTTTATAATTGCATGTATATTTAAAAGACAGGAAAGGAAATTAAATTACTAAAAGAAATAAAACTAAAAATTGTTGCAAACAAAAATAAAGTTTTCCTTAAATAAAATATACTAAACTAAATGGATTGTCCCTAATTCTTTTCTAAACTATATCCACTCTCCATCTCCATCTTCAAGAACTTCATTCGCAACCTTCCTTCAATCGTAAGATTCAACTATCTACACATAAAAACAAACATAGTTAGTGGCCCCTGAATATAAAATCCAGCATGACATGTCATTTTCCACTTAGTCATAAAAATGAATAAATCATATTTACCTTTCCTATTCTTCATTATTTCAGCGATTGCATCACGCTTGGTTGATAGAATTTTATTCTCATTAAACCACTTATCATATGTGTCCATAAGTTGCATGGATGGCCTCTTATATATCATATTCTTCATTATTTCAGCGATTGTATCACGCTTGGTTGATAGAATTTTATTCTCCTTAAACCACTTATCATATATGTGTCCATAAGTTGCGTGGATGGCCTCTTATATATCATATACAGATTTAAGGCATTCAAGAGTAATTTTGGTTTCATTATTTACTGTTTCAAGTAAATAATACCGTGTCATGTGGTTTATCATCAACCACTTCGCATACTCGAATTGATCATTCACTAAAGCTTCTAATAATGGTTTTTGCATGGGTGGTATTTTAACTGTTGGGATTAGTGTCATTTAAAGCATATGTTTTGAACAATGTTTTATGAAATAAATAATTGAAAAGAATTTTTGCATATACTGTTTGTTTATTATTATTATTAGAATAATATTATACAAATATAAGAAAATTCTCAAATTCATTATTGTAAATAAAATCTTGCATTGGTATGAGAGGATTAATATTGTAGGGAACAAATTTAAACAATTCACAATAAAACTAAGTTATGTGGAATCTTTGGATTAAATACTGTAAGTATTGTTTAGTAGTTTTATGAATACATGTAAACTAGATTCAGATTATAGATGTAGTAAGACATCTTAGTGGAGGTACTTTGTATAAAGTGGTTATATATGAACGGGACTTGATATGTTATTAATACTTATTAATACTTTTTACTTTATAAGAATTAGTTAAACATATCAATAAGATGATCATATACAAATTGATCTTAATCCTGAATTTATTAAGAACTCTTGTTTATGTCATATGAGTTCTTTGATTTACTACTTATGTTTTTCATAATGATCAGGCTGAAAACTTTTGTTTTAGGAACTCATTGATGTAAATGGTTGGGGACATAATATACAGATATGGAATCTATACCTTTCCAAGAGGAATTGAATAACGGTTCTCTTAAGGGTTGGCTTTTGGAACTGAAAGGTTATTGAGCTCAAATTCATAAATCAGTATACGAATTAACCTTCACTAGTAAAGGTAATGGTACTTAAGGAAATAAAATATAATTAAAGAGGTTAAATGGTGATTAATTCAAACTTTAATTATGAACCATTAATAGAGGATTCAATTTTATGTAGTGAGTAAATCGATGGACACTTTTTATATATTTAATAGTACTCAATAAATAAATGTCTATAATTACAAGAGTGCAATCTCATATTTTTAGTGGAATAATATTGAGATTAATAAATTAATATTACTAAATTAAAGGGTTTAATTAATAATATAAATTTATTGGAGCTGTAAATAATAGGTCCATAGGTCTCCCAGATGACTATATCAACACTATTCAAGGTAATAGTTGAAATTGAGAAAAATCAGGAAAAGGGCATATTTGGAAGAAATTTGTTCTTCATGGTCAAATATGTAATTGAGGAAAATTAATTAATAAATTTATTAATTAATTATATTTTTTAAAATTATTTTGGTATTTTCGAAAATAGCATTTAAATAATTAAGAAGATTAATTTTGAATTATTTTGTTTTATTTATTTAAACAATGTGAAAATTATATTTATGATAATTCAAATTGGATTTGAATTTGAAATTATATTTATTATTTAATTAATCTGATAAATAAGTAATTAGGTTTAGATATCTTTTAAGAAATAATAATTAATAGAAAATTGTTGGAACACATCCCGAGAAATTAGGGAAGTGTTACACGCCAACTATAGTGCATGCACTGTAGTTGGTGTGTAATAAGGTCCAAGAATGGGTCTTCGATATTTCTTTTATTTAATTAATTATTTAATAATTAATTTATACTTTGAATTTTGTATTTTTAAATTTTGAATTTAAAAAATTTAATAAATTCATTTATAAGTATATTAGAGGAAATAGTTTCACAAGAATTTTGACAGAAAGAAAATATATAGTATTATTTTTTTCTATCCGTGACATTGTCCCAGATCTAATATTCTAAGATCTCATGTGTTAGGAATATCTTGTGAAATAGAAATGTTTCTCTACCATTAGTCTACTTGCCCACACACGTCTTGAGGTGTAGAGATTAATCTTGGAGGATCTTGGTGTGAGTATTTTGAAGAACTGTTTTGGATTGGATGTTTGTTGGAGATACAAAAAGATAGCGAAGATTCTTGAAAGTTCTTCAACTAGTAAATCCTTATCTTTTATTTCTCTATGATTAATGTATTTCCTGTTAATGGATTCGATTATTTAAAGTTTGTTTAAATAATGTTTTTCATATCTCTGGTCCCAACACCCTCTGCTTTCCACTACACACATTGTAAATAAGCTACCACAACAATTGGTACCACAACGGCCACTAATCTCTGCATACATTAATTAATGTGTGGGTACAATATGCATTCTTATATTATCTTAATATGTGATGAATAAATGGATGTTTATTTTGGTGAATGTATTTTTATAAGAGTCATTAATTATATTGTGTTTTGGGTTTATTAATTGTTCTTATTTTTCTATATCTACAAAATTGTAAGCCATATGGAGCAAAAGATTTTTTTTTTGTAATTTAATTTCTTGCAATAGTATGATTAATTACAAAAGTGTAATCCCGAGCCCAAAGCCTCAAAGGGAGTTGCGACCCTCTCAGCAAACCCTAACCCCAGCCTCGTGGCTACCCAATCACACCTGCCCTGTGGCTGCCCTGCAACGTGCCCCTGGTGCACTTTGCATGTCCCTCAGACACACCCAGCCACGCCCCTGGCACACATTGCACAACCCCTATGCATGGCCCGTGCCTGCCTAGTCAACCACCAGCTGCCCCGAGCCCATGTCGCATCTCCCGCGCCTACCTGCACATCTTCTCGCTTGCGTGCTGTAATGACCCAACTATTTCTAAGACCTTGGACCATTAAAACTACTAGACATAACTACTATTTTGGGAAAGATACATAAGAGATAATATAACTTTATTGAAAACTCAAAATATTGTATTATTTACATGATAATATAAAATATGGCATGGGTACCCATTGTTTAAAAGAAAAACATAAAACATAACTTTAATTGAATTGTAAAAGTAATGCGGAACTACAAAAGAAACATAATTCAAAAGACTAAAATAAACGTCATCCTCGATCGACACGCAGTCCACTCATTCCATTCATCCTGAACACACAAACCAAGCTACCATGAATCCTTCCGCCCTCCATATTTATTCTCCTGCATCACAGTAAAAATAAAGGAATGAGCCTAATGCCCAGTAAGGAAAATCTACTAAAAACATACATCATAAATCATAAGCATAAGACTATATCATAAACATATACTATAAAACATATGACTATAAAAAAAACATATATCACATAGGAGTACAATGGCCATCATTCTTCTTGGGGCTTGCTAGCTAGGCAATCATACGCCCATAAATTTGTAGGGCTTGTTATCTAAACAAGTCATATGCCCAAGGACTATAAAACATATTCTATACATATACATATCATAACATAAACATAACATATAAGCACATAAAATCTATCTTATTTTCCTTACCAAAAGCTAGGATATTTGGGAACAAGAACGGAATTAGAAAACTCCTATAAACCAACAGTAGGAAAAGGTGAGAATCTCTAAGAATAAAGATGAATATGAAAAATAAACCATCAAGAAGAAATTTACCAAGAAGGATCTTAAGTTTCAAGAACTTAAATACCTAATCAAGAATCATAAACAAGAGTTAGGATCTGAATAAAAGAAAACTAAAGGATTATAAAGAACTGAACTTAGAAGTAGGAATACCTTGGTTGATCTTATAGATTGATCTAAACCTCAATACCGAAATTACACTCTATCTCACTTCCCAAGTGTTTAGAAAGCTTTAGAATGATAAAGTTTTTATCCCAAACCCAAGTGTATCTCTCTATACTAACACTAGCACCTTGGAGGCTTTGATCAAATGCTTGAAGAATGAAGAAAATGGCTGAGCACTAGGTCCTATTTATAGAGTTCAAGGAGTGAAAAATATCCCCTTTTAGCTTGAATAAAATAAAAGAATATTAAATGAAAAATATTTGAATATTCATTCAACAGGTGCTCAAAACTCGGTCAAAATCGTTCAGATGCAAGGCAAGAGGTTAAGGAATGAATCAAGCTCGTATTCTACGAAGTTTGAAAATATGGTCCTAGGGCCAATATATCGCCCACCCTAGGCGATATATCGCCTGGCCCTATGTCCCGAGTGATCGTGGTTTCGTTCATGCAAAATCGACGTGTTTTCCGTATCTTCCATTAGGCGATATATCGGCCCCTATGCTGCGATATATCGTCATATGTAGATATTTTAAACACGTTTTTGCATTAATTTAGGATAATTTGAATTGGATAAACAACTTTGACTGAGTCATAATTCGATCCTAACAGTTTCTGCAAGGTTCTAGAGCTTCTAGATCTTTCTTTTATTTAAATTATCCGTCAAAAATACTTAATTCCTTAATAATCATGATTATGTCAAGTGTCATGCTCTTATTGGCTCTAACTAAACCTTAGGTTATAATGAATAATATATCTATGAACAACAATATTAATCAAACCTTATGTTATAATTAATATTTCTAAACTATAGGTTTATAAAATTCATAACTGTTGCTACAAGTTTCCAACTAAGTCACGACTTGAACAAAAATCCACGAAATCTAACATACTACAAACTACTACTACTACTACTACTACTACTACTACTACTACTACTACTACTACTACTACTACTACTACTACTACTACTACTACTACTACTACTACTACTACTACTACTACTACTACTACTACTACTATCTAGCTAGCTAAGTAAATATTCTGGGACTCTACACGTACGCGCCTCCTCGCCTACATGCGCATGCATGACGCATCATGCGCACCTGAAGCTGGGCTCTTGGGTGCCTTGCGTGCCAAGTCGAGCCCTTATCTGCCTTGTTGAGCCCAAGTCGATCCCTAAAATTGGAAACCTAATTATCACTTGGCTCCTAACCCGAGCCCATAGTGATTAATTGGTTTCTTTAAATTTGTGGGCTTGCACCAAATTTTTAATTGGAATTTTAAAATTCTAATTAAATTTTGAATTAGGTGGCCCAAGTTCAAATTGGACCTAAATGACCCATTAAGCTTTTATTAGCCAAGTTCAATATCTTAAAAGAATGTTTAAAATTATTGAAATAATATATAATTCAAAAATGGGCTAGATGGCATAAAAATAATAGAAGGCCCATAAATATGGAGATGGAGATTCTACATGATGCCTTGGTTTTATTTTTATTTATTTTGTAAATTATTGCAAGTGTTGTAGTTTTTTCTAGAATTACC